>NC_040037.1:22437643-22446961 GCF_003713205.1 Coffea eugenioides
CACCTTGGCCCCTGCAATTTTTAAGCCATGCTACAAAGGCCCAATTATGTGCTGATTTCTTGCAATTAGGTCCTAGAGTAATTACATTTTGAACCATTACTTGACCTTTTCATTACTCATGGATCATTGGAGTTCTCAAAAATGTTTTAATTGGACTTGAATGATTGGTCAATGTTTGCAATTGGGTCCTTGGTAGTTTTCTATTTTAGAAATTTGATTCATAGTTTACTTTTCTTGGGAATTATGAATTATTTGGTTTCATTTAAGTCGCAATTAGGGAAGAATTTGGTGGTGTGTTAGTACCCCTTTTTGAAGTTTCTAAGGTGTTCTGAGTTTCCTTTTGCCTTTTATTCTACTTATCTCTAAAGTGGTGCATTAATCCCTTGCTTTGATGGTTTTAGCCCAAGTTATCTCTTTCTCTGGTGACTTTAGCCCAAGTTAAGTCTTGTTCACTTTACTAGCATCACAAACGGGGAGGTATAACTTCTTTTATCTTTTTTTTGTCTCTCCCCTATGTGATCCAACGTGCTAAGTGAGAATTGCATGTCTACTTTGCTTTCCTTGCTTTTCCTTAATTCCTTTCATTTATTTCATTTACTTTTGCTTTTATTGAGTCATTCTTTTATTTATTTATGGGGTATGTGTACACATCTTGGCTTGTAATAGATAGGGCTTGGAGAGCATTTTTACTCACTTTTCCTCCTCCCCATTTGTTTTAGTTAGCAAATGTAATAGGTTCATTAGCTTGATTGCTTGCTTTTGTTACTACGTGTTAATTTGCTTTATTAGCCTCTTGCATTTAGTCGAGCATGCTAAGTGTTATGTGCTACGTGTTTATGTGCTACGTCTTTATAGGTGATTGGCATGTCTACTTGCTTTTTATAATCATAGATGAATACGATGGATGAATGCGTCACCGTGGCTAGTCCAACGCTGGTCATGGTCTTTCCCCTCGAACTCTCGCAAGTCCAATGCTTGTGAGAGAATTTTAGAAAAGGGCTAGTCCAATGCTAGACCCAATAGGCCGTCCCCTCTCGTTAGTACATACTTGCATGTCTCACTACATTTCATACATTTTTCTTAGTTTTTCTAGCATTTGGTATGCTCCTCCAATCATTTCCCCTTCATTTTAGGTTTTTGCATCCTCATGCTAGTTATAGGGTACATTTGCTTGAGAGTCCCCTTTCGGTAAGGAAAACGAGCGAGTGTGGCTACAAAATAGCCTTAGCACGCTAGTTCTTCCTTCTAATCAAAGGGAAAATTAAAATCATGAAATTAGAAGTCATTCCCGTACCCGACTTGATGCATTCCTCTAGGTTCATACACTCTCATTTTTATTATTATATCACTTCCTCACTTTCTTTATCCACACTCTCTCACTACTTATATTTTTCTCAATCCACATGCCATGTTCGCACGTTTTTCTTATTTCCCTATCACTTATTTATTTTCTACCTCACAAATTGCACCCAATTGCACTTATATGCATTTACTACCATTATACCTTTATTTTCTCAGTTGGCACACATGCACTTTTCTTATATTTGCACACTTGCACTTACATTTGTTTTTATTTTATTTTATTTTGCATTCTTCTCACATTTTCACACTTGCACTCATATTTGGGTCTTCATTTGCATTACCCGTGACCTCTATGAGAGTTTTCCTTGTTGGCCATCACAACTCATGTGATTGGGACAAAAAATCCTCATAAGAGACATTTTAGATTTAGGATTGCATTTTTTTTCGCATCCATTAGTCATATCCAACATGCAACACAAACTTTGGGTAGAAGAATTAGGAAAAGAAGGGTTAAGTCACGCAACTAGCTTTGGCTAGGGTAAGGGAGTGCCTTAGGCTTTGCCTTTGCCTTCTCCCTTATCAAATGTGACCCCCGATCCCTTTCTTTGGTTACGTAGACCTAAAAATTCTTTAAAAAGGGTTTGTTCGCTTTTCTTTTCCAAAAAATCACTTTTTTTGGGTGACTTGGTACACCCTAACTCTATACCAAGTGGCGACTCCATTTTCCATTCAAAAAACCCTTTTTTAAACTATATCTGGGTCAAATCGTCGCATTTTCAAGTCCCATTTAGACCCGTACTCTTTATTCATTTTTCAAATCAAAAATTCACTTTTTAAACCATTTATTTAATTTTATTATAAAAAATGGGGCGCGACAGTTGGCGACTCCACTGGGGAATTCCTAAGTGGGTCCAAGCATTTGATTTAGCTATTCTTTTCCTTTTTTCTACCCTTTTTATGCATAGCATTTGGATATTAGGGTTGCATTTTCCATTTTAGGACTTGTAGACACTAATTTTTTAAGGTATTTTTGTTTACTATTATTTTTATTTTTGATTAATTTCATTTATTTTTAGTCTCTTATTTTTGAGTCATTTTATCATTTAATTAAACTTTAATCATTTAATCATTTTATTTTATTTGTTTCGATTTTAGGTCTTTATTTTATTTGATTTTATTATTGTTTTGATTCGTGTCTCTTGTCTTATTTTAATTGAATTAAGAGTTTTTTGCACTAAATTTTTGAAAAAGGAAAAAAGAAAAAAGAAGAAAGAAAAGTCAATCAAAGGGACAAGAATAAGACACATAAGCCTACTTTGAGGTGTGAAATCTTAGCCTTTCATATTAGGTTTAGTCTTGTGAGGTGCCTTTAAAAGGCAAAGGAGCCGCAAGCCAAAAGGGGGGATTTCGGGCAGAATTAAACAAAAAGAAGAAAACGCAAGGGAGGCAAGCAAAAGGAAAGAAACAGAGGAGGCCGAGGGAGGTTTCAGCTAAAAATAGAGCGAGGGGGCTGAGGGCAATAACAGAGAGTGATAGAAAGGTGGGAGGCGGCTAAGCTTGGGAAGAAAGGAGAGAAGTTCGGACAAGGAAAAGGTGAGCGGCAAAAAAAAATAGAAAAACAAGAACAGAAACATCTTGAGGGAAATTGGGAGTTTTGAGGAAAAAGGGGGAACTTTCGGGAGAGCAGAATGAGAAGGAAAGCCAGAGATAGTAGACGGGGGAAAAATTGCAGAAAAGGGGAAAGAGCTAGAGAACGACTAGGGTTTCAAGGAGGAAAGAAAAGAAACTAAAACAGAGAAAAGAGAGGGACAGCTGAGGGTTTAGACAATCGGTCGACTGAGAAAGAATGAGGAAAGGGGAAAGCTACGGCTGAGGGAGCAAGGCTTCGAAAAAATGAATGAAAGAAAGCTAAGGAAAGGGCCAGAGGGAAAAGCTTCAGGCGGCGGAGAAGTAAAAGAAAAACAGAGGTCGGCGGACGAGACAAAAGCGTAGGTCTTGCGACTGAGAAAGACGATAGAGCTGCAAAGAAAACAGAGCAAGGGCTACTCATTTGAAGAGCTGCTGGAACCGCTGTCGCTCATAGCCGCCACCACCACGTCCGGAGCCAGCACCGCCGCCTGCGGATCACTGTATGTCGCCTCTTTCCGTTGCATTTCATTACTCTGCCGCGGGCTGCTATGGCAAAGTTTTCATGTCGATTGTTAAGATTTTTAGAACATACATGCTTTATTTGTTGATCGAGTTGAAGTTTCTGGGTTTTTCTGATAATTTTAAGGTTAGCCGTGACTTTGTTGGGGTAGGGAATTGCTGAAATTGTTACACTTATGTGTTGTTTGATGAAATGCTCAAACAAAAATCTTGAGCCAAAAAAGAAGAGCTTATGCAGAAGGAATTCTAGCCATATTCTGTGCATTTCATTAGTTACGGGAAAGAAGAAAATTTATCAGCTTTGCATATCTTTCGGTTAAAAATTCTCCAGCTTTCCCAGTTTTCCAGCCTTGCATTCACGCCCCATTTGTAAATCTAGAGCTGGGGTTATATTCAAGCTTTGGGTTTTAGACGAGGAAAATCTAATAGATTTGTTTTGCACGTCATTCGAAATTTCGATTGGGTTTATGGTATGGCCAGTTTTTGTTCAACTCCTGCAATGCCTACTGATCATGAATTCCAAAATGTAGCATGCTTTCAGATGGGCTGCCCGTTCTTGTTTTAAAGCTCCCTTTACAGACATTAGGAAGTTGTGGATGGTTTGCCTAGCATTTTGTTGTTTTCACGGTTTAGGTCTCAGGATGTTTCCTTGAAAGTTTGGTTTGACGTTTTCGGCAAATATTAATGATTCTTTGCTGCCTTTTATATTTAGTTGTGGTGTTTGGATTTTCTGAAATAGATGATCATGTTTGGATGATGTTATTTGACTGGGTTGAAGCCTTGTTGATTTTAGATTGATAAACTAGGGAGTTTTGCTTGGGTCTTGTATTTAATCTACCCGACGGAATAAGGAAGAAGGTTGCAGCCGAAAGTTGCAGCAAACTTCATTTTTGCTTGTTGAATGTTTTGGATTGTTCGAAGAGTTTGATTTGTTTGTTGCAGGAAGTGTTTGATAGTTGAACCATAATTGGTTTGCATACTGCTACATCAGACGTCATGAAGTTATGTGCATGAAAATTTCTTAAAAACTTGCGCAAGTTCCTTTTAAGTCCTGCTTGTTTGGATGTGGTGTTATTGCTTAATTTGAGTTTTGAAGTCTAGATGAAAAGTTCTTGATCAAAGTTTGTCTGGAATCCTCATTTGAAATGAAAGTGAAGTAGCAGCGTGTGTGTTTTTGATTGCAGAAACATAAGCTTCGTAACTTTGCATGAACTTGCATAAAACTTTCAAAAATTGCACCTTGGCCCCCCAAGTCTTCCCTTGTTTCACTATGGCCCAAAATCTGGGAAAATTGAACTAATTTTACCCTTTTAAGTTTAATCCTCTGTTTGCATATTTTATGTGACTTTTTGGATAGATTAATCCTTGATTTTAGGTCATAATTGTGGTTTAATAATTTTAGTTGATTTGTTTATCTTGTTGGGCTTAGTGAAATACATGTTGTGGATTAAGAAGTTTTTTGTTTGGGCTTAGGAAGATAGAGCCCAACATTTTTTGGTTGGGGTTTTAGGATTGGGTTTGTGATTAGTTTAATGGGGTTCAATTGGTAAGAACAATTAGGCTAGCCCTTCTATTTTGCTTGGGTTTCGATTGGGCTGGGGGGAAGTTTTGGCCCAAACAAATAAATAAAATGGCCCAATGGCCTGTTTTTTTTAACAATCTGGTAACTGGATTTGCAAACCAGTCCATGGATTTCTCCGTAACTATACTGTGGCCCTAGACATTTTCAACTTCTTTCAATTGGGTCCTTAATTTAATTGCAAAGAGGTCCCTAAACTTTACTTTGCTTTAACTTTGACCCCAAAATTTTCTTTTATTCTCTTGACTTCTTGAATGTGGGTTGTTTATATGATTTAATGGATTCAATTTCACGATTCATTTTTATCTTTTGTGATTTTGTTAATTAAAGTGATGCCTTGACTTTTTCTTTGTATTTTGGAGGGCAAATAAGCAATTTCACTCCATTAGGGCCCCGACTCAAGGGAGGTACACTCTATCCCTTATTTTTGCTTTATTTGATCCTATGTGCGCACTTACGTGACTTCATGTGCTTGATTGCATGCCTTTTAAATGTTTTCATTTTATTTATTTATTTATTTATTCGCTTTATTTGTTTTAATTTAGTATATTTATTTTATTTTAAGTTTTTGATTATTTGAAAGGCACTTGAATGCCAAAGTTGTAATAGTTAGGTTATTTTATTTATTTTTATTCCGTTTCCCCTCTTAGATTGTAATAGGCTTCCCCCCGAATGTAATAGATAGGGATTTATTCGTTTTATTTTTGTTGTGTGTGATTTGCATGCCTATGTGCTATGTGTTACCGCTTTCTTAGGACGTGCATCTAGATATCATGCCTATGTGCTATGTGCCTTATGTGATTTATGTGTTTATTTGCTTTACTTTGCTTTATCTGATTTTCTTAGACTGTAATAAATGCATGTCATCACACTAGTCCAATGCTAGATGTGATTCCTTTCCCGTCACCACACTAGTCCAACGCTAGTTGTGGCTCTTTGTTCCGACTTTCCACTAGTCCAATGCTAGTGAGGATTCATAGACATGGGCTAGTCCAATGCTAGACCCTTAGGGACCTCCTTCGTTAGATCATGTTTGTATGATTACATTACATTTCATGCATATTTTTCCATTTTAGGATCTTATCATTCTCACATAATATTTCCTATAATAAAATATCCCTTACCTCTATGTATATATAACATATAGATTTGCATCTCATTTAGGAAATTAAGGGGGGTAGATTAGTGCATTTTGCCTGATTAGATTAGGGAATAACCTCTCGAATATGGGATATGGACGAGTTTGGCTTTTCTAGCCTTAGCACGCTCGTATTCCCTCTATTAAAGGGAAAATCGAGTCACGAACATTAATCCCCCGTACCCGACATGATGCATTCCTTTAAGACATGTATATTTCTATAATTATTTTATTCTTTTCCTCTTCTTAGAGTCTTATATTTTTGCATTATTCGTGACCTCTCCAAAGAGTCATTATTGGGCATCACAATTAATGTGATTGGCACCATTTAAGCTTTGAAGAGAAATTTTGCCCCGATGTCCCCCTAGGTCTAGGTTTTGCATTCATATAGTGCATGCAAATGTGATAAATTCTTTGGTTAAAACAAGAAAATCTTTGACTAAATCACGCAACTAGCCTTGGCTAGGTCGAAGGGGTGCCTTGGATTTCATCCTTGCCTTCCCCTTCGTCAAATGTGACTCCCGAACCTTTTTCGTTGGTTTACGTAAACTAGGAGTCGTTTAAAAGGTGTTTCTTTCTATCTTTTTCCTTTAAAAAATTCATTTTTAAGTGACTTGGTACACCTTAACTCTATACCAAGTGGCGACTCCGATTTTTATTTCAAAAACCCTTTTTAAACTATATTTTGGGTCAAATCGTCGCATTTTCAAGTCCCATTTAGACCCACTTTCTTTGTAATTTAAAAATCATTTTTCAAATCAAAAAATTCACTTTTTTAAACTATTTAATTTATTTATTTTTCTTGTAAAAAAAGGGGCGCGACAGGACTTTTTTGCCTCGCACGCATAGCAAACTACTCCCTCACTCACGTATGTATGATTGGTTGTTTGGATGTATGTTGTACTTGTTTTATCTCGCACTTTGCATTGCATTTGGGGGGGGGGGGTGTGTCACCTTTTGAGCCTCGCATTGGTTCTCAACCCCTTCCCTCAAAATAGGGAACACTTCATACGTGCATGTTTATTTATTGTTATCCCATTTTATTTTATTTTCGTGGGCTCTTTCCCACACCGCCTTGTAGGACTAGGAATAGTTTCTCTAGGTATGTGGATGGTGTGCTCTGCGCCCATAGCAGTACCTAGGGGATCGCTCGAGCCACCGACCGAGGGTCTTGGGATTGATGACCCATTCCCTTAGGTCTGAAGGCTTGGGGACCTTTTTAAACCTTATCGAGTCTAGTTGCATTAGTGAGCCCCAACCTCATGCATCCATGTTAGAGTTTACCTAGGTTAGAGTCAGCCTCATCTCTTTTAAGCACATTAGGCACGAGGGAAGGGGTTCCACCCCTTTTACTTGTTTTTATTGTATTTCTTTTCTTAATTGCTCCCAATATGTTATGTGTACTATCAATTGCACTAACCATTTCTTTGTTTTCTTGGCCTGCATTCATGTGATTTAGCAATAAGAGGCCTCTTTGGCACTGTTTTAGTGACTTACCCACTAGATAACTCACATGTTTAAATTTCAGTCATTACACCTAATTTTCAATAAGTACATTTCATTTTGGACCTTTTCCCCCCGATGCATTATTTGTGTCCTTTAGGCCATATTTGTCACATATTTACATCGCTTTAATAAATGGCATCAATGGCATCATGCATTAAACCTTAGAAGGAACGCCATTTAGGCAATTTCATGTTAGGGATAAGCCAACCCTATAATTCCATGGGTATTTAACCCTATTTTTGGGATCTGCACGTTTACCCTTTTTTGTAAAATAACCTAAGGGGTAAAATCCCAAGGTAACGGTATCTAAGTGAATTCCCCATCCAGATGACGCAGTGTCGAATGCTCAACCAAGTCCCCCGAGAGCTGAATCAGTGGAAGAATAACCTATCTTATGAGATTGAGGGGCTATTCCAATATGTGGGGCATCTACCAAGCCTTGTCGACATAATACCCAACGTGTCTGCTATCCAAGCATTGATCAATTATTGGGATCCGGATGCCTCAGTTTTTCGGTTTGAAATGTGCGAACTCACCCCAACCCTAGAAGAGTTAGAGGGATTGTTGCAAGTACCGGGAAAAGGCAGTCCTATGATATACCCGAGTGGGGGAATGTAAGGCCCAAAGACAACCTAAGAGGGGGGGTGAATTAGGTTGATTAAAATCTTAATCAAATTTATGCAATTTTTGCTTAATAAAAATTTACCTTCTTTTCTAGTAATGATCAATCAAATAGATTAGAAGAAGAGAGCAATATTGATTCGAAAAATAAGTATAGATAAGCAATGAGAATTTTATTAAACAAAAAAGAATAAGATAGAATATCAAACCGATTGTCTACCAAGCTTTCCTCAAACTTGAAGACCAATCACTAGGTTGAGCAACTTCTCTTTGATGAAAGATGATCAACTAGATGTACAATGGAGGGAGCACTTCCTCCTTGCCCTAAGCCTCACTTAGTCAAGCTAAGAAATTTTACAATCACTCAGATAACCCTCAACAAAGCTACACTAATGAAACTTTCAACCACAAGAGAAATGCTCACAAGAAATTCACACCACTTGGAGAACAAATCTAGCTTTGGAGACTGTTTTCTAGCTAAAATATCTCTTGAGATCTTGTAAACAAAGTGTGCAAAAGTCCCTATCTGCTTCAGAGTCGTTTGTATTTGAAGGGAACCAAAAGTGGGCTTCATTAATGCTTCCAACGGATAGAAGGCATATGAAGAGTCAGCTAGCCGTTGGGGCTGTCGGACGTCCGACGGTTTAGTCATCGTCCGAACCCATCGTCCGAAAAACAGTCAAGTTGTTGTTCGGACGTCCGATGGAATTTTATCGTCCGAGCTTCAGTGTCCGAACGTCGTCCAGAGAGCTATCAAATCTTCGTGGAATTTTTAGGACGTCCGATGAGTTTGATGTGCGTCCGAAGCATGCGTCCGATCCTTCAGGACGTCCGATGCTTCCTAGCGAGCGTCCGACAGAGTCTTGGCAGAGAGTCATCAAAACTTTGTGGAATTTTTAGGACGTCCGACACGATCGATGTGCGTCCGACAGAAACTCCTTCCTGATGTTCTTCATCCTTTCGGACGTCCGACAGATTCCTTTCGGCCGTCCGACATGAGTGTCCTGTTTTTGCTCACGACATA
>NC_040037.1:22447961-22626905 GCF_003713205.1 Coffea eugenioides
AAGCCCTATCTATTACATTAGGGAGAACCTACTACAATCTAAAAAGGGGGAAAAGGGAGAACCTACTACAATCTAAAAAGGGGGAAAAGGAATAAAATAATTAAATTCCTAACTATTACAAGCCAAGAGGTGTACACATACCCCATTAAAAAAAATAACTTACTAAAAGCAAGAGTAAATAAAGTAAAGGAGCTAAAGACAGGCAAGGAAAGCAAATTAATCATGCAAATTCACACATAACACATAGGAGCACGTAGAGTCAAATAAAGTAAGAAATAAATGATTAGATATACCTCCCCTTCGATGGTAATCAAATGAAGTGAAAATGGCTTCAAAACAATAGAAAGGTCAAGGTACCACTTTATTTGGGAAAATTAAAGAAAACATACAAACACGGGCTCACATGGTCATAAAGCTCTTAAATTCATGCATGAAGTGCAATTTAAACAAAGCATGGTAATTATTTGAAGCAAACAAGCAATAAAACTTGCAAAATTAAAGCTGCCAAGGACCAAATTGATGAAATTATTCAATTGGTTGGGTCATAGTGAGTCAAAAGGGGACTTGGGGGGCCGAAGTGCAATTTTTCTTTTGGTTTTTCATGCAGCTCATGCAACTCACGTAAGAAAATCTATTTCTGCAACATTTTCTCTTATGCTTGCTCAAAACGAAACCCAACTCAAACTCACATCTTATTTCCAAAAATCAGATTTCAAGTTCACATACATAGCTTTAACTAAGCTGCAAACTATGTCATTACCATCACCTCAACAGGTAGAAAACTTAGAAGGAAAAAACATGCAAGTTCTATGCAATAGCCATGAAACAAGTTTCTGCAATTACTTCACATACACTAGCAACCGAAGACTGCTGCACTTTCTTCTCAAGCTCAAGCTTCTTAATCACAACCGTGATCAAATTTTCCAAACCAACCAATTTCATTCAGACCCAACAAACAGAAAACTTAGCAACTTTATTCAGACAAACAGAAAAATTAGCAACTTCATTCAAACAGAAAAATTAGCAAAACATCAAAGGTTTGAAACTTCAGCAAACAAATCTTTTGAGCTTAGGCAGTTCGCATGGAAGCTGCACTCAAGCATTTCGAATCACAAACCCATGCTCAAAATCCTGTTAAGCTTCTCATGCATACAAACTACAACTTTCGGTCAAGGCTGGAATTACTATCTAACAAAAATAGCAAAGTTTGGAACCGCAATGGAAGAAAATAGCAAGACACAACCGTAAATTTCTGGTGCAGCAAAATGAATATGCATTTTCCAGCAGGTACTTGGGCATGATTCAAATGTCTTTTTGACCCAAAGACATGAACTCAACACTAAACTTTCCACTTCTTCCTTTCCACACAGAATTAAGCATGCAAGCGCAGAGAACAGCCACGGAAAGAAACAGTAAGAAGAAAAATGCAGCAATTTTTATTTGCGTGCAAACACTCCAACAAGCTCTACCAATATGTCATTTACAGACCAAATGCAAGGAATTTGCCCCCCATTACCATCGAATGTCCCCAAACATGAACTTTCTTATAGACGCAAACAAAGCCAATGAACAAAACAGGAGCAATGAAGCGCAGCTTTTCTTATTTCAGACAAGACTTCCGGATATCATCTTAACAGTAATCGCATGCATGACCCTCTTAAAATATTCTAGAGTGAAATCAACAAGTGTGGAATATTTTACAGCTTGTCAAACTTTAAATGCAACAATTTGGAATCCCAAAATTCCCAAAGAAAACTGGAAAAATTCTTTCTCCCTTCCTCGGATAAATTGAAACATTTCCAGCAGCTATGTGTCAACAATTTTGGCCAAATTTGCCCACAGTTCAAATGGTTTACTACTGAATGTCATACAAGACTTAAAACAACATTTTTCATGCATTTCCAAGCATTATTTTCCAGAGAAAAATTCCCAAAAACAACTGCAAATTCCAGTTTCACTCCCTCGGCAAATCACATAAATTTTCCAGCACTTGGTTGGTCTTAAATCCGAATTTACCTCGGTTGAATCATTGTGTTAAGTACCCAAAACTAACATGCAAGGCTACTTAATGAAATTACTATCATTTCTAGTTCAGATCAAGTTCGGACAGCAACTATAAACATCCACAAATCCAGAAATTCATTCGGCTATTCTCGGATGATCTTGCATGCAGCAGATTTTTTTGTTCATTTTTATTTCTTGCTTAACCGAGCTAATGAGCTGCATGCAAAGCTTAATCATCTTGTCTTAAGTTAGTTAATCACATTTATAAGCTCAGATTGCCTCAGGGAAACAAAATTAAAGCTGCATTTCCATTTCAGTTTCTCGGCAAACCCATTCCTTCCAAATCAGATTTTTCTAATGCTTTGTTTTCATCATCCGGAAGCATAAACTTCACATGCAAGCTCTTAAACTGCTTCATCTACCCATAATTAGCTAGCCTAAGTCTAGAATTTACCTCAGCTGGAAGCTCAGCTCACGCAACAAGAAGCTGCAATGCTTCTTTCTCGGCCAGCTCTCGGACAGCACAGGAATGCAGCCCGCCAACTCCCTCTCTTGCTCAAGCTTGCACGCGGAATGGAATGGAGGATGATCGCAGATGGTTGAGGTTGAAGAAAGGAATAGAAGCTCTAGGCAATGAGGAAGAGGATGATAAAACTCACACGGTTATCTCTCACACTCACTCGCGAACAATTTAAGAAAGCAACTTGCGCAACTTCCTCCCTTGCTCAAGCTTTTGATCAGACAGGAAAATGGGAAGCTCGGCTCTTCACTCTCGGTCGATAATAACAAGGCCAAGAGAGAATGTTGTTGTTGTTTTTTAGGTGTGATATTGGAGTGGAGATGGGGTGCTGAAATGAAGATGAATCGCGGATGGAGGAGGTTGAGTGTTTTAGAGGGGAAAGGAAATGTGATCCGGCAGAAATGGAATTGTGATTTTTTGATTTTTTGATTTTTTGATTTTTTTTCATAAATTTTACTTTAAAACTTAAAACTAAAACTAAACTAAAACGTGAACAAAATTAATATGACAAATAATTAGCAAATAAAAGACAAATAGAAAAGGTAACAACTAAAATGCAGACAATCTAAAACAAAAATCATGAATTAGATGCAACATACAAATTATTTAAAAATTTGGTGTCTACAGATATGAGGACCCGTAAAATTCCTTATATTTTTCTTAAAAATACCCTTTTATTTGGAAATTATTACTTTATAATGGCCCTACTACCCAATCACCCCACAATAAGTGCAAATGAATATAGAATTAAGGGTTTTTCCTTTTCGTTTTCAAGTTAGTGCGAATTAGGGTTTTTACGCCTATCCGTGGTGTGACTATCCGGTACGGAGTGTGGATCAAATTTGGTGATTAAGAGTGAGTTTTAGATGATATTAAGTGTGTGATTAGAAGTGGTAATAATAAGTTAGTGAATTATAAGTTAAAACCCTAGTATACGCGATTTAAGGAAAAACGGGTTGAACCGACGGGTACCGTTCACTACTGATTGAACACCCCACTTGACTACCACTTTCTTATCATAAAATATCCTTGATATTAGTGCAAAATATCAGCCCTTAAACCAGCTCAAGTCAGCCGAAATTGTGGACCAAAATAAGGGAGAAAAGGAAAAAAATTGACTTCCAATCCAAGGGTGACATTTGTCCACTTTGACCCAAATCAATTCCTATCCTTTTAACCTTCTTGAAGCTTCAATTGCACTTTATTTCAGCCTCCATTTCTACCATATGAACCGTGAGAAAGAGAGGGAAAAGCCAAGAGAAAGAAACCATAATCCATCTTGAGTTTGATCCACTTAAGTGAGAAAACAAGAAATCTAAACCGATTAATCAATAGTTTGAGAGCTTGGGAAGCTTAAGGAACCAAAAATTTCAAGGAGTAGTGGAGGATCACTCTTGTAAGGCCTTGTCTTGAGGTATAATGGCTGATCACCCTTTCTTTTCCATTAGTCATGATTCAGTTGGGTATTAATGTTAGAATTGTGCTTGTGATGCTTGTTTGAAATGGTTTTGATGATTGGAGGGATGAATTTTGAGATAGGGTTTTGATTTATTCACTTATAATTCTTGTTGGTTAGGTGTTATATGGTGTATATATATGGTATATAATCTTGTAAAGGAGAAAGTAGTGGTGTTTTAAGGTAAAAATGTGAATTATAGCTTGACTATAACAAAAGTCCAGATTTCTGGAAATTCAAGTTTCAGTTCTGCCTGGTTCCAGTTCATCATGTTAGAGGCCGAATTAGACTTAGTATAAAACATGAAAGTTGTAGATAATGATGTTTTATAGTTTCCTGAAAAATTTCAGCTCAATCGGAGCAACGTAGCCTATGAAAAGAGAAAAATACCCCTGACTCTCATAGGTTTGGACCAGTGGACATTTGCAACGTTTCACCAAACTGATCGTATCGTTTTACCTTGATACATACTGAACTAGCTTTTACCCAAAACACTAAATTTGTAGTGCTATGTCTTAGCTTTCCAACACCCCTGGAATCACCTCGTTTGGACTTCGGTAGCCTGAGTTATGGTTGTTTACGTATAGTGCGGTTAACTAGCCCGAGCGTGAGATTCTGTAATTTGACATTTTGACTTAGATACACTGCAAACTGGACTGAGTGGTCTTCATCAAAGTTGTAGGCCTTTTCTTAGCTTCGAAACGGTATAAATTTTACCCCAATATGATAAGCGTAGCTTCGGTTGTGTCCGTTACGCAAAACAACGTCAAATCTGTCTTTTGTTTCTTGACTCAAACTTTATTTCCGCACATGTTCCTGCTTGATTTTGTACTTGTATGACTTGGAGCCTATGGAATGGCTATTGAAATGAGATGATTTTGTGTATGACTTTGGGATTGATTGAGGAAAAGAATGAAGCCATAAATGGCTGGAAAATAGGAAAATACAAAGGGCATGCTGCCCAAATTTACGCTCGAAAAATAGGTCGATATACTTGTGACTTGAGTAAGGCTTGAGAGCGAATACCACGTGAACCATCTAGGGTATTTACGTTTTCTTTTCCATTTCGACTCAAATAGCGATTTTAAAGTTTTACGAGTAAGCATAAGTTTTACAAATATTTTACTTATGTCCTTTGGTTTAAATGTACTCTTTTCACTACCAAAACCATATTTATACTTTGTACTAGTACGTATTCGAATTTTCTTTGAATCACTTACATCTTTGATAGTTGAAGCATAATGTGTTCTTTTGATTATATTAGGATTCCTTGGTGATTAAGGGTAATAACCGGAAGAACACTTTGGACGTTATTTTGCTTAAATAGGTGAGTGTTCCTTGTTTGCTATATGTTCCTTGACTTCATGGCTTGTGTTATTGTTTGATAATGTGTTAAGTGCTTTCAAGGAGTTCCAAAACGAGTTTTCTAGGCGAGTGTGTACTTTATCGCGCTCGACCTAAATGAAATGTGAAATTTTCAATGATTTAATGATTGAACGTTACGTGTGCATGATGTAAGCCTTTCGGCTGAACTGGACCCTGTCCTTCGTTACCGATCGACTCGAGCCAGAAGCGGAATCGATCGGGCGATATGGTGACCTTGGGTGTGAACGTTTGGAATACTCGAGTATTATCTTGTTGTCGGGTGGAGCCTGGCCAACGTTCAGGAGAGGGTGAATGAAATGAATGAACGAACGAGGGTTTTACTTACAAAAATGCATTTTTAAATGATTGGAGGAATAAGGGGAATGTCAGGAGAACGAACGAACGAACGAACGAATAGCTCCCTGTGAGCCCGTATCCTTTTAATGAATGTGTTATTATCGCTTTCCATTGTAAATGTTTCTTGAACTATTGATACTCTATGATTAATGCATTGGATTGATTATTTGATTATGTGTTCGGAACCTCACTGAGTTTTTAACTCATTCCTTTAGTTTTGTTTTCCTTAACAGGGGACGGCGAGCAGGACGAGAGTTCTGTATAGACTAGCCTAGTCTAGTTCTTTGATTCTGTAATGGTTCTCGCTCTAGTGCTTGGCACGGGTTGGATGTATGGCGAATTGAGAACCTTTGTATATTCGATATTTGTACTCCCTTTTGAGATAGAAATGTATATAAGTTTCGCTTTAAGTTTTGGATTGTTATTTCGGTTGATATTGTGGTTTTATTTCGGATTTGATTGAGGTACGACTGAGTCCCGGCGAGAGCTGGGCAGGCGGTCCGCCGAACCCTTTGATTCACCTTAGGGGAAGGTGGGGCTGTCACAATCAAACTTGGTGCCATTCCGAGTCCATTTCGATGTTCAACCAACGTCCCAAAGTTAGCGATTTAAATCTTGAAAATTGACTCAACAGTCTCATTTTTCAGCAACTTTGAGCCGCCATATCTTAGTGCTCAGAATTCCAATTTTTGTTCCGCTTATTTTGATTGCAACTCTAATTGAGTTTCAAATCTGAGAGGCTAGTTCAAATTTTGTGAATTTCGCCGAATTTCCAAAGTTGGCGAAAAACCAACCTCAAAACTGTCTCGCAAATCTAAAACAGTAAGTTTGAGCCAATTTTTGAATGCTTTCTGTTGGGAATCATGGGAAAGTGTATTTTAGAAACTTTTAGTACTTTGGAAGAAGTTTCCAATGGTACCAAATTTTCCAATTTTGGACTTGTAATGAGTGAGATATGATTTTTCAAACATCTCGTATCAAAGCTGAAATTTTCGAAACTTAAGGAAATGGAGTTTTTTCGAATTCTCCTTTTCCCCTCAATATCACTTGAATGTTTTACACTTGATTTCAAAGATGAAAACTTGATTTCTCTTGTGCTTTAAAAACCTCACTTTTGACCTTTGATTCGCGAGTAATTTAGGCTCGCATTCGTGATAATTGGGGTTTATACATGATAGTTCACTAGTAATTGCTCAGGCTCGTACGAGGACCTTCAAGAGGATCTCACGGTGAATGCTTGAATCTCGAGTGACATTCCTTCTTGTTTACTTGATGAGTGTCAAGTGCATAATTACTTGAACTCCTGTGAACTTGATACATGCTTACTTGTTATCCATGACTTGAGATTTTGAAAATGGAGTCAAGTGTGTACTTTATCGCACTCGTTCTCATTTGAAATGAATAACTCATGCTTGAAATGTTTGGATATATCAAATGCTTGAATAACATGAAATAGTATGCTATGGCTGCATACGTTGCTGGATTGAATCTCCTCGACACTCACATGTTACATGGGGGAAGCCCAAACTCATTGGCCGACCTTAGGACTCGAGCCGGCATGGGCTTGGTCGGGAAGCTCGGAGAGCCATGAGAAATACATGATAAGCTTGACCTATTGAAGAGGTCTCGCTTGGCATACTCGTGGAGTATCGCCTTATAAATATCGTGCGGGCCCGGTGTGGGGTACGGTGGACGGACATGAGAAGTAAGTGGAGATCTACGGATTGAAAATATCAACCCGGTTGACGGAGAGTCATCGCGGGAAGATATACGAATGAGACTGGCAAAGCAAGTGGAACTTAGCTCCTGAGAGCTACCATATCCTTGAATTGTTTCTGTTTACATTTCATTCAAATTGTTAATTACTCGCACTTTATCAATTGACCTGTTATTTGTGCTTACTACTTGTCCTATGTGCTTGCATGTGCGTTCTTGGCCTCACGAGCGTTTTGCTCACCCTGTAGATTTGTTTTCCTTAACAGGATCGGTCTTGGAGTGAACTCGGAGAAACCCTCTTTTGATGTACTTTTGTATTAGAGTTTTAAATATATTTTGGCTAGACCTCGTGATAGCTGTACTTTTGGAATTGATGTAATTTTTGGAATCTTGATGTATCTTGGAACTCGGGGTGTAAGTTTGAATGTTATTTATGGAAGCGACTTATCTTTCTTACCTTACCTTGTCGTGATGGCTGGTAATATATTAAGCTTGAACGGGAATTGACTTGAGTCCTGGCGAGAGCTGGGCAGGCGTTCCACTAATACTCTTTGGTTCGCCTTAGGGAGAAGTGGGGGCGTCACATTAACTACTTTAGTAAAGCAGATATATGGACTAAGTATGATGGTAGTTTTCGTGAAAGTAGATATACGAATATACATAAAAGATCCAACATAATTGATACAACAACAGCCAAATATATTTTGATGAATATGATTCTCTACATTCATCAAAAATTGTGTAGTATATAGTTGCCTCAAGTAATCTTGTAATGCAACAGTCAAAAATAGTTAGCTGAGTTCATATGTGCAAGACGTAAAAATACGTATCAGTGATTGCCGATGGAATGCTTACAACAGAAGCTCCTTAGTGTCTACACTTGTACTCATATGTCCAAGCATGCATGATACGAACGTGGCCAACTTTGTGACGAAAACCATAAAAGACAAGCCCAATGATTTAGAATATGGTATCATAGTTTAAGACAGCGGATTCTAAACGATCAAGGATAGCTCGAGATTGTGTTAGAAGAGTAGAAGATGCCACAATCTAGTGTAACTCTAGATTGATAAATCAATTAAAAACTTAAGGATCCTCTCAAGTATTCAGGTTTGGAGCTTTTGGACAAGAGACTCATGAAACACACAAAGTGTTGCTGAAATTTCTTAATTCATCTTGACTTAATGACAATTGTTTGGACTTAAGGCTTATTTATAGCCTTTACAAAGACTCAAAAACCTAACTAGACTAGGAAACTTCTTAACTAAACCTAACTCGGTTCTAACTAGGAAACTTAACACAAATTGGTTCCACTAATGGTCCACATGACTTATCTGATTTAAACCATTAAAGTAAAACTCAATTAATTCCAATTAACACTAATTAGTTTAACGAACCATTTCTGGTATTAATAACACAAATGACACTAACAACTAGACTAACATAAACGATTAACAACTCTAAAGAAAACTAAACCACAGAAGGGCAGATTTGATGAAATTCAATGGATCCTCCACTTGCATGACTTGAACATGAATCATTGGATCCTATGTTTGCATCATTCCCCTCCTCTTAAAAGTGATTTGGCCACAAATCGATGGATTGGAGATAACACAGCAATTTGGGCATCACTTTCACACAAGCATACCGTGTTGCATGGCATTTATGCAACTGCAAGAAACTCACGAGTAAAGACTTCAACCATGGTATGTACCAATGCACACGAATATGATGGGAACACCACTTTGCTCTTAAATCATCACAAACAACCTCATTTGCATCTGCTAGCACGAATAAAACTGGTGCAACTTGTTGTACATCCTTAGAAGCATGAATCAACAAGTTAAGAACAACTTTCAGCTGTTGCTTGACAACAAGTTCACATCTTCAAACATATGAGGCAGCAAACAGTTGAATTCCATTTCATAGGAATCACACAAACTAGCACAAGTTGAGGTTGACAAATGGAACACTTGGTAACCCTGCTTTTGGACTTTGGAATAATCTTGAAAGATCACAACATTCGGCTAGAACAAGCATGAAATCCAATTGTACTTCTGTAATCAATACTAAAAAATTTTGGATAGCTTTATAACCTACAAAAATGAAAGAAGTTTCAGCTTGTAACGAACCAGAAATTGGATAAAGAAGCTGTGACGCCCCGAAAAAAATGAGTTTGAGAACCCGGAAATTTTCTAATTTTCTAGGGTTTATTTTTTAAACGCCCGCCGTTTCTACATTTTCTTGATTAGAAAAATTCCCCAGATAAAGTTTATGAGCAAAGATAGTTTTAAAATGATTTTTCTAGTATCGGTTAGTTTTTGAGAAATTAAAAGCGTATTTTGGACGTGGGACCCGCTAGTGCGGTAAATGCATTATATTTTTGATAACTTGGATAACTTGTTGGAATTTTGTATTAAGTGATATTATTTTACAAGGTGTTAAGATATTTGTATTGGAGAGACAAAAAGATAAGTTTTGAACCAAAAGGTGACAAGTGTCACCATAAGATTTAGTCTTGGATTTTGACCACTATTCATGCCTTTACCATTTAAACCAAAATTGACCCAAAATTCTTCTTATTTTTGAAGCTCTTGGCCGAATTTCTTGCTAGGAACAAAGGAAAGAAAACTCTCTCAATTTACAAGCTCCAATCTAGCCCAATCTTTCAATTCAACCGATTAATCTTCCAATTATTCCATAAAACCTCTTAGTTTGGTGGAGTTGAGCTTGGTTGTGAAGTTGTTTGGAAAGCTAAGGTGATTAATTGCTCTCTTTATTGTATTGCTAAGGTGAGTTGAGAAGAATCACTCTCCTTCCTCTAATGATGCTTAAATCATGATTAGTGGTGGTATAAGATGCAAATTTATGGATTAAATCTTGATTTTGGTTGAATTGATGAACTTTTATTATTTTTGGGGATTTTTCTGTTTTCATATGAATATGATTATGGGGTCATGTATAATGATTGGAAATGATGTTTAAGGACTCTATGAGGTGGAAAAAGTGGACAATTGCAATCAATTTCTGTTTTGGAAGAAATTCTGGAAAATTAGGGTTCTTGGTTCTTCATTCTGTCTGAAATTTTAGGTCCTAGATAGAGGCCGAATTGGCCTTAGCTCAAAACATAAAAGTTGTAGGTATTGATGTTTTAAAGGTTTCTGTAAAATTTCAGGTCAATTGGAGTAGTGTAGAATGAGATAAGCCGAAATTACTGTTGCTGTTCTGGGTTGATCAGAATGTGCGAACTGCGCTTGTAATCGTCTGTTTTGACTGGAATTGTTTTGGATTTGGTTGTTGGTGTCTTCTGATGAAATGTAGCTTGATGTCTTAGCTACCGAATTCCTTTGGAATCAATGCATTTGGACCTGTATAGACTGAGTTGGACTAATTACAGCATAGTGTGATTTGTGAACCTGCAATTACGGTTCTGGTTTGTTATTTGGCATATTTGACTTAGTTGTGCTGGGATTTGGACTGAGTGACCTTCTACATTGTTGTAGCCCTATCTCTTAGCTTCGAAATGGTGGGTCTTAGATAATCGTGCAAGTTGTGCCATTACCGTAAAATGACGTCAAAACTGTTTTCTGGTTTTGAGCTTAACTTTCATTTCCGGACTTTTCCCTAGCTTGACTTGTCTTTGTACTACTTGGAGCTTGTTGAATGGCTATTGGATGAGCTTGTTGTTGTGTGTGTACCTTTGGGTTGGTATGAGGAAAATAATGAAGCCGTGATGGCTGGAAAAGTTAGTAAATTCAGGGGAAGTGCTGTCCGAACTTTGAAGGGATTTGTTTGCATTGGGTTTGTGATTTAAGACTTGGATTTGAGCAAGGCAATGATATATGATGGATGGTCTGAGCCGTGGAGGTGAGTGACCCTAAACTATTTCCAAAGTACTTGTGAAATGTTTCTTACATTATTTACTTTTGAACTGTTTCCAAAGCTACTTTTGAACTGTTTTCTTGCATATCATGCGTGATTATATGAAAGTGTTCCTTGTTTGATATATTTCCTTGACTTCATGACTTGTATTATTGATTGATACCGTGTTACGTGCATTGAATGATTTCCAAAACGAGCTTTCTAGGCGAGTGTGTATTTTATCGCACTCGACCTAAATCAATGTGAAATTTTCATGATAAATGATTAAATGCTACTTGCGCATGAATGTAAGCCTTTTGGGCTGAACTGGCCATTGCCCCTTGTTACCGGTCGTCTCGAGCCAGAAACGGACTCGGTCGGGCGATTAGGGACCTGGGTGAACGTTTGGTATACTCGAGTATTACCTTTGTAGGTTGGTGGAGGTTGGTGGAAAATGATGCAATTTCAAATGAAAAAAAAGGAAATGACAGGAGAACGAACGTATCTTTTCATGAATGTTACTATCGCTTTCCATTGTACATGTTTCTTGAATTATTGATACTCCATATTTAATGTTTTGTAAATGTTGTAATTGTTTCTGGACTTATCATTTGATTTATGACATCATTGAAAAGAAATATTGTTAAACCGATTTGATTACTGATTTTCTGGTTACTCGCTGAGCTTCTAGCTCACCCCAAAACTATTTTATTCCCCTCCACAGGGCTCAAAGCGAAGGAAGGCTTGTAGTACTTGTGCGCGTGATTGGATGGCCTTTATGTTGTACAGTTTGGATTTGGAATCATTTTATGTATAGTTGAGAATTGTTTCCGCTGCATTTGTGACATGTAATTTTTGGAGAATTTGATGTATATTGGAGATTTATATTGTAATATTTGAGGTTTATTCTTGTAATTCATTTGAGGACTTTAGTGAACGACTGAGTCCCGGCGAGAGTTGGGCAGGCGGCCCGCCGAACCCTCTGGTTCGCCTCAGGGGGAGGTGGGGCCGTGACAGAAGCAATGGAACATCACTAGCTAAATGGTAAGAAGGTATAGAACAAGATTTAAATGTGAAAACTCCCTTTGACACTTCATTATTCCTTCCACCAGGCAATTCAACTTGAGAATTCATTGCTGGCACTTTACACTTTCAATCAAAATCTACATAAGAACGACAAGAATTAGGACTAGAATTATACTCAAAATAAGGCAAAGATGATTAATGAACCATGGCTAAAGAACGAGAATCAAAATCTGAAATTCCCCCATTAAGATCAACTTGAGTTGTCTCTCCAAAGGTACGAACAATCTCCAAAGGTGCAAACAGATTTGAACTTATCCGATTCCATGAATTGACACCAAATTGATTTAACTCCTAGAAGACAAACTCCATGGAAGCTCACAAATTGTACAAGTGACTTTGGAATGGAACACGCCATGATCAACTCTACTTGACCTTGCTTAATCTGCACAAAAGAAAAGACACAAAACAAAACAAGGATAAGTTCATTAGAAAAACAATAAACACTCACATTTTCACTCAAAATTAGGTCACTTGAATTTTCACTCATCTCATCAAATTTTTCCATCTCTTTTTCTAGCTCAATTCCCTCGAATTTTATCACTATGGCCGAAGCACTCATGGATCTTTCCTCATGCAATTCCTCAACTTTTTCCTCACACTTCTCACTAACAACTTCATCTTCCCACTTTGTAACTAGAATTTCAATTTCCGTAAACTCAGTTCTTTCAACTTGTTTTTTCTTTTGTTTTTCTTGAAGCAAGCGTTGGTCAGTATCCCATATACTACCACATATTTCATCTATAGATGATGTATTGGTATACTTAGACTTGAAAGAAATTGACTTAGTAGGCTCCTTTTCCCTTTTGAGTGGTCTTTTCTCCTTTAGTTCACCATATGCTGACCTAATACAAGGACTCTTAAACTCCACAGCTCGATTATGGTCATTAGACTTTTCAATTGCACAAGCTGACTTGGTTGATGATGAACTCTTTTTAGATGTTTGGCATGTCCTCTTTTGGTTTTCCATATACTCATCACAAGTGTGCTTGTATCTCTCATAAGCTCGTAGTGCACGATCACGATCCATCTCCTCTTGAAAGGCATGAAACTCATGGTTTGACACTTTATCATGTCTAGATTGCATAGAACCCCTCCTCTTGAGAGATTCGTTCTCAATTCTATCAAGCCTTTTATGCATGAGTTCGATTGACATTTTAAACTCCCTTTCAACTTCCCTTAATATGGATTCCAACATATGTGTAGGATCAAAGTGTTGTGAACCTCCTTTGGTGGTCATCCTTAACCTACAAAATGGTTAGTAAAAACAAAGGAAAGTTTCCTCACAACACACCCTCACGTGTATGCACTCGCACTCATGTATCACTCAAGTATTTAAAACACTCTAATAAGCTCACCAAGCAACTCTCTTGGTCAGTGATATCCATACTTGAAGAAATCAGAAATTTCTCAAGTAATTCAATGACTTTTCCAACAACACACAAGGAAGTGACGTAGATGAGATTTGGAATTCTTGACTTGAGATTTGAACACAAGGGACTGATTTGAATGACTCAAAAGTGCTGAAACAAGGCTGGAAATTTCCAGATTTATGAGTTTAGGAATGAACCTAATGGGATACACAAAATCCTACGTGACAAGGTCTAAATCCGAACTGCTTTGGTGCTAATTTATGTGGATTCTGGACCAAATTTAATACTCAAAGTCACTTAAATTCTTGCCGGAAATCAACACCAAAAACTTGATTTGATTTGGTGTTTAATTCAGCCAAGAAAGACACAAGACAAGAAGGACTCGAATTAGGAAACCTATGACTCAATTTAGGAAACTGTTTAACTTTTTGTAAACCTAAACTGATTTGGACTCTTTTTGGCCTATCTAGACTCGAATATAAACTGGAAAAATCAACTCAAAACACAACAAAGGGTGGCTAGACAGATTACAAATGAAAATCTTGAACAAACAAATGACTTGGCAAAATATTTTTTTGGAAACCTAGATAACAGTCTACCCGATGTCTTTGGTTGCCAGAAGTTTTGGAAGCTAAGTTGGCTCTTGGATTCACTTTAGGAAAGTAAGATGCTATTTTTAAGGAGCTTTCCTAAGAGTGCTCAAGTGGCTAACACAAACCAGATTGAACAAGGATTATGTAACCAGAATTTGACAACAAATTCCAGTCAACTTTGGTTTCCAATTCATAATTGTCTTCTTGTTTCTAAACTCAAGACTTATGATACATTTGTGTTTCTTTCTTTTCTTTTCTTTCCTTTTTTTTCACGGATCAATTCTTTTCTTTCTTTTTTTTTTGTTTTTCAATTCAGCTCACCACAAGTAACAAGAATAGCCATACTTCAATGTTCAAGACAATGAACTTTGGGTTTTCAAAAGTTCAAGATTTTGAAACTTTGGTACAAGACTTTCAAGAAACCCAGTTGTATGATTCAAGAACCGCAAGATTTCCAAGAAATTGTTCAAGAAAGTTCAAGAAACTCAAGATTCTTTGTCCAGAATTTCAAGAACTTCAAGCGCTTCCAAAAATTAAGACAAACCAGCTACAGATTATCTAGCAAACCCTATGAAAAATCACGGATTCCCAATCTAAACCTAGGAGTAGTGATTTTTTTTGTTGCTTTTCTTGACTCTAGTCGACACAAGACCCCAAAAAACAAGACAACAAGACACGAATCAAGGGAAAACATGACTTGCATGAGAAATTCACAAGTGGAAAGCAAGGAAACGATGTACTAACCCTAGCGACTCAACAAATAAACTTGGACAATAATCAAGACAAGATGCAACGAAGGGAAAACACAAAACAAGACATGATTTGGGGACTTAACAAGATAAACAAGATGCGGACAGCAAGGCACATAAAACACATGAAAAATCTGAAATTCTTCTTTTCGGATGAACAGTAATCACTACAGTAAATGATGAATAGTATGCTATGGGAATGATGAACAGTATTTTTTATGGTGACTTTAAAAGAAAACGAAAAACCCTGAGATAAACTTGAACAACAAACAAAAATTGACACAAAAACAAGGATATAACTCGATACCTTCAACCAGCTCTAATATCAACTAATATGAACATCGCTAATCTTGTGACGAAACCCGTAAAAGACAAACCCAACGATATACAATATGGTATCATAGTTTAAGGCAATGGATTCTAAACGATCAAGGACAGCTCGAAATCGTGTTAGAAGAGTAGAAGATGCCAAAATCTAATGCGATTCTAGATTGATAAGTTAACTGAAAACTCAATGATCCTCTCAAGTATTCAAGTTGGGAGCTCTTGGACAAGAGACTCTTGAAACACACAAAGTGTTGCTGAAATTTCTTAATTCATCTTGACTTACTGACAATTATTTTGGACTTAAGGCTTATTTATAGCCTTTACAAAGACTCAAAAACCTAACTAGACTAAGAAACTTCTTAACTAAACTTGACTCGGTTCTAACTAAGAAACTTAACACAAATCGGTTCCACTGATGGTCCACATGACCTATCCAATTTAAACCACTAAAGTAACACTCAATTAATTCCAACTAACACTAATTAGTTTAACGAACCATTGCTGGAATTAATAGCACAAACAACACTAACAACAAGACTAACATAAACGACTAACAACTCTAAAGAAAACTAAACCAAGGAAGGGCAGATTTGATGAACTTCAATGGATTCTCCACTTACATGACTTGAACATGAATCATTGGATCCTATATTCGCATCAATACAAAACACAACATTTTTTGTCATCTAACTTTAAATATCATATGGAAGATATAATGAGCACAAAGCAACGGAGATTCCTTGTCATCTAAGGGAGAAAATTACATCACTTGAAGTACTGCCTATCTATCTTCTTCTATTGCATCACAAATTCACAATCCATATGATACACTAGCATAGGATGAGTCAAAAACAAATCTATCTGAGAATTGCAAAGGTGCCAAGTAGATGTGTTAACAGCAAAAAGAGCGGATAATAAAGTGATAATAGTTTTTTTTACAAAACCATGTATGAACAGAAACTGATGATGATGCAAAACCTATAAGAGTGACTCTGCAAAAATATACTTATTCTATGTAAGTTAGTTGAGCAAGCTATAGCATTTTATTCAGCTACAATGAAACCCTAAAGGAATTACATATGAAATCAATACAATGAAAAAAAGGAATAGTACCAAAAGAAAACTCTGGAAGATGGTGAAATAAAAGGCTCAAGTTCATTGGTGCCTTTTTGCCGGCAACATAAGAACCTCAAAAAGCTCCAGCTAGGCTCAAAAAGGGCTTTAAAAAATTCTATGACAAATTCAAGAGATAGATCCCCATATATAGGTAACAAGTAGAAGCATTGAACATAATGAACCACAGAACATAAAGAATTATAAAAAAAAAGCCAAAAAAAGGTTCCAGTCTATTTATAAATTGCATGTGGGATTGCTCTAGGTACTAATTGATAAGTCTTTAGAGTTTAAGAGTCCTTTGGTTCAGTGGTGCAACTGCCTCAAGATAGTCACCTCCAACAACCTCCCTGATTGCTCAGCTATGAGATCCTACAAATCCAAGTAGACATACCAAAGAGATGAACCAGGTACAGTTTCAAAAGATAAAGATTGTTCCTAGTCCTGGCCCTTAAAAAATACACATGTTACCCACACATACATATTATTAAATATATTTTCTCATGCTTGCAGCAAACAAATAGAAGAACGTTATTGTCGGAACACTTGAATACCTTAAAAACTATCATTTTGAAGTGCCTTGTCCCATTCCTTCTGTGACGCCCCCACTTCTCCCAAGGGCGAACCCAAGGGTATCCGCGGAACGCCTGCCCAACTCTCGCCAGGACTCGATACAAGTCGAGATTAATCTTAAAGGTACACAACCAACAATAAAAGTCAAAACAAGGAAAAGTCTTTCCCTTAAATAAACTTGCAAGTTTTACAACACAAGTTCTCAAAAGTACATCAACTTTTCCAAAATACAACCACTGTAAGTCGACTAGTCAATTACATCCCAAAATACTAATCAAAATAATCAAGTCGGCTTCCTCAAAATTCTTTCCATTCTGAGCTCCTGTTAAGAAAAACAAAACTAATAGGGTGAGCAAAATGCTCAGTGAGACCAAGAAAACATGCAATCACATAGTTCAAGTAACAATAACACTTATACGGAAAGTAAAATAATAAAGTTCAAGTAATTCGTAATTTAACAATAAACACACTTAATAAGGATACAGGAGCTCTCAGGAGCTAACTTCCACTTGCTATGCCAAGGCTCGCTCAAATACTTTCCCGTGATGACACTCTGTGATGAGAAGGTCGAGAGAGCTATCCAAGTGGAACAAGTGAAGGTATCATTGGGGCCTATGACACGAGCTCGCGCGAAGGGATTGAATGAGACACTACAAACATTGGTTCGTGCGGCCCGAGAGTCAAGTGGAGAGCCAAAGGCCATCGAGAGCCTCAACGAAGCTAGGCTCGTTGTCCTAGTCTCGGCCATCACTGAAGATTAGAAGCCCATGATTCGGCTAAGAGGGGGTCCATGGCCCATTACTAGTTTAATAGGGTGTAATAAAGAGATCTATGCCATGTGGGCCGTAGGTCCAATAGCACTTTTAGTTAGTTAACGAGTTAGTCCCTACGCTGAGCTGGTCCGGGGGTCAGCGAGTCGGGGATCCAGGGGGCGACGCGCCCCGGTTGTGTCGCTAATGTCGGCCCAAAGAGAAGCCCAAGGGCTAGCCGAATTTCCTTCATGTTTTCCAAGCTTTGTTAGGTCTTAGTCACGGCTACAAATAGTCGTAAGTCATTGTTTACATTCAGTTTTTTATGATTAATAAAATTACATTGAGAGTTCTCTCAAAACTTCATTGAAGCACCTTGAATATCTTAGATTTATATCTTAGGTTTTCAATTGACTTATCAATCTAGGACCGCGCTAGATTGTGGCGTCTTCTACAAATACTGAGGTTCATTGACCACGTGATCAACGGGTTTAGGTGATCCGCTGCGTTCGTCGTCTTCAACGTGAGTCTCTACCTTCTAGATCCAAGCCTTTCTGTGCGGGTTGCATCACAAGGTTGGTGTCGTTCGTATCACTCCGTCAACCGGGTAGGTATTAAGTCCGTAGAACTCTACTTACTTCACGAATCCCGTTCACCGTTACACCCCCTGTCCCAGGCCCACTCTTCTATAAAAGGCGCTACTACTCGAGTAGGTCAAGCGAGATCTCTTAATAGATCAAACTTATGATTTTCTCATGGCTCACCAAGCTTCACGACCAAGCCCATGCAGGCTCGAGTCACAAGGTCGACCGATGAGTTTGGGCGTCCCCCGAATAAAAATATAAGTTGATGAGACAACGCTCTAATCGACGATCACAAATATGAATCACAACAGCAACACTTCACATAAGTCGAATATCGATTCACTTAGCAAAATTTGAATATCATTTCATTTGAAAGAGAACGAGTGCGATAAAGTACACACTCATCCCAACAATTCCAAATTCACATAGCGGATAAGCAACAATTCAAGTACTTAGCAACACATTCATGCACTTGACACTCACCAAATCAAAATAAGGGAGTAAGTGCAAATAAATTCTTTAGTGGTCGGCTCCGAGATACTCTTCAAGATCCTCTTGAGCACCTGAAGAAATAACAATTAACTATTACCCATAAATACTTACAAACTCCTTGCCAAACAAGGAAGAATGTACACTTGTTTAAAACTAAGACAATGTCTTAAAAGAGCTTTAATATCTCGAAATTCGAGGTTCAAAAGTGAGAATTTAAATCACAAGAGAAACTTGCATCCTCTTATGAAAATGAGTTTAAATCGGACAATCAATAGTGAAAGACAATGAAAAGTTCTCAAAAACTTATTTCCCAAGAAATCATGAAATTTCAGCTTTGCGCGATAAATTTGGTAAAATCAGATCTTGAGTTAGGTCCGTCCAAAAATGGAAAAATTTATACCGTTGAAAACTAGATTCATAGTACTAAAAGTTCCTAGAAGACACTTTTCCAAGATTCCAAACAAAAAGCATTCAAATTTCAGCTCAAAGTTGCTGATTCAAGATGGCAAGACAGAACCCGTCTTGGTTTTCGGCGATGTTTGGAAATTTGGAAAAATTCACAGAAAGTGAATCAGCCTTTGAAATTTGTAACACAATAAGAGTCCCATACAAAGTTTCAAACACAACAAGCAGAACTAAATTCGGAGTCTTGAGCAACAAGATACAACAGTTGGAAGTTGGTTGATTTCTGTAATCTTATCAGTGAATTTCCAGATTTGAAGAGCAATCTTTGGGGCATTATTTGAGTATCGAAATAGTATTGAAATCACACCAAATTTGGTACATTTAAACTTCCATATATGAACTACTTCTCTACCAAAATTTAGGTAAAAACTTGCACGGAAAGGGAGTTAAGGAAATGACCAAAGTTTGGGAAATGTTTCAAGGCTAATCTGCCAACCCACTCTTTCTTTCTTTTTCAAAAGTTTTGTCCAATGAAATCAACCCCAATCCACTACATTTTGGAAACCAAGGTTCCAGAAACATTCAATGAGGAATTGATGGGTAATTGACACCAAAATTTTCGAAATATAACCTCCCAAAACAGACCTGACCATTCAGCCAACAAGGAAGGGAAAATTTTCCAATTCCCAGTTTTGTTGCATTTTCAAAACCAAACCATATCAGACTCTATACAAATCCAAATTGAGAATGGCTTATGGAGTTGGAAACTAGGTTTCAAATGCTACAATTCATTAGAAGGAATCATTTTGAAAATCTTTTCACAAATGGGACAAAATCAAGCCACAAGATGCAGCTTCCAGTTTCATTCGTATAAAGAGTCAAACAGAACAGCCAAATTTGTCGACTCACCACGGTTCACTCAAAACGAACCAGCAGGAGATTTTCATACCGTTGGAAAGCTATGAATGTCTAGTTTTGAATGCCTCAAATGGAACTCAATTTTGACTTTTGTACAAAGAGTTACGTTTGAACAAAGGAGTACTGTCCGAGTGCCCTGCTACACGTTTTCCAGATTTGCATTTTGACCAAAACTCAAGTTTTGCGCAACCGAATGAAACGATTTTTGGAAGACACTTTGTACACACAATATACAACATATATCCATCAATTTTATAGTCAACCAAGCATCAAAATTTCGAAATATAAACTGAACAACATGGACAGAATTTTCAGCCAGCTTACTCTCCAAAATTTTCCAACTTTCTCTCCACTTTCTAACCGTAATCCTCTCATTCATCACACAAATAACATTAACCAATCAATATCACCTCAAGTCAGCTACCTACAAGCCTCATCAAGACCGCTAGCCTAGAGATTAAAGCAAGGTAAATGGTTTCCTCAAGTCCTCTAACCTAGTTTCTTGCTTAGGGGTGTAAACGCATGAAATCTAACTACTAAACTTTGATTAAATGGAAAGATTTAAAGGAGATGAAGGTTACCTCTTGAACCTTAGATGAAACCAGAATTTTCCACCAAAAACTCCCCAAGAAAATCCACAAGATCACTCCTTGCTCCAAGATGAAGTGTTACTCCAAGTAATTTGCAATTCGGTGGAAGTTTTATGGGTGAGATGAAGCTAGAACAATGGAGTTTTCTTCCTCCTTCCTCCTTGGTGTGTTTGGCCGAATGGAGAGGTAAGAGAGAGAGTGTGTGTGTGATGGTTTTTGGCTTGTCTTGGAAGATTGGAGGGAAGAGAAATGGTTAAGCTTGCCAAAAGTCAACTAGGAATAGTTGCCGCGCGCGGTTTTCGTACTGCCGTTTCTCTCGGGTTCGATACACTCGTGCACTAATCCTCCAAGGTTCTTCCTTTAATATGGTAATTACTCACTTGTACTAGTCTAATATAAATTTATCAAATCTCCACTTAATCGTTTCGGCACGATTTACGCGAACTTCCGACTTGCACGCGATAAAGCGAAATTTAAGGGCAATTCATGCAACTAAAATATAATTAACTAACTCACATCTAATCCCTCAATTAACTTTTCTTAGTCTACTATTGATGATAGCATCATGGTGCGTGGGCACGCTAACGGTGGCTCGGGTGATCGAGGGGTTGAGGATAGCGTGCACACTCCAAGCGGACCCATCACTGGGGCTCGCGCACGGAGATTTCGTGAGCAACTCAATGTACTTGTTCCGGCCATACACAAGTCCTTTGAGGGATTCACACACTCTAGTGAAGGTGATCGAAGCCCTATATTGAGCATTGAAGCTATACCTGAGGTTTAGGGTTTTTGTTTGCCAAACCCTAGTTTCCAATTTTAGTAGTTCCAGTTATTACGTATTAGTTTGATTAGCTTGAATAATTGGCTAAGTGCATGTTGCACATAGAATCACCAAGGTTAGGATTGACATTTTGTTAGTAATTATATGTTGGTTAAGGTCGGCTGCCTAGGAAGGAAAATCCGCGCGAAGCCTTATCCGTTGAGGGTTGAGGTCGTAGCTTCCGTTTGTGTTTTTCTTCGCTTGTTAGGGCTCCATACCAGCCGCACCTTAGTCCTCTTTTCCTTATTAGATTAGGTTTTACTTGTAGCCTATATAAGGAACCATAGTACATCAATAAAGGGTTAGACATTTTTTATCATAAAACTAGTGTGAGAATTTTCTCCATAGCTTTCAAGCAATCCTTGAACAACTTAGAGTTATACTCCAGTGTTCTTGTTTGGTTTATCAATTCAAGAATCACACTTGAATTGTGGTGCCTTCTACACTTGCCTGAGGTTTGCTAATTCGTTTGATTATGGATTGAGATAGTATCAACAAGTTCGTAATCACGGGGATTAGAGGGGTTGTAGGGTTTCCGCTGCTACCTTCTTTTGTTAGTTCAATCACAAATCTAACAACCGATCTTGGGCCATGAATCTTCTTCACCAACGAGATTCGTATCAGCTGGCATTAGGGGTGGCAATTTTGGACACGACCTGAAAACACGACCCGAACCTAACACGAAATTAATGGGTTTGGGTTTAGATTTTGAGGATTCGGGTCAGAATCGGGTCAGACCGGAAAAACCCGAAAAAAATCGGGTCAAAATCGGGTTGACCTGTTAACCAGTTTCTAAAATAAAAATAAATAAAAAAAGATTAAAAAATTATCTAAACACTAAATAGGCTTACACAGTACACATTCACTTGAGTCTTCACTTGGCCGGCCCTAAATCAGTAAATCCTCACCCGAAAGGCTGAAATCTTTCTTCCTCACCTAACCCTAAATTTTTCTTCCACTTTTCTTCTAAACGGCAAAACCAGAAAGGCGGCCGCCTTGCCCTTCACTTCACCAGTTCACCTCACGGTCCTCATCTGTCAGACGGCGGTTAGAAGCAACTAGCAAGCAACGGATTTTCTTCTCTAAGGTGCAGTTTTACAGCAAGTTTTTTTTCCCCTAAATCGATTTCTTTCTTGTGGTGTAATATCGCCCTTTGCTTCGGCTTTCTTTTGGTATAACCATGTATGAAGACGATACGGTAAAACCAACTTTCTAGATTAAAAAAGGTTGGCAGAGATGTTTCTATTATAAGTTCAAATATTATACAAAAAGGTTGGTTTTCACTACTAATGTAAATTTCTGTCGGTGGTGAGGTGAAACTTTTAAGAAGGATTTGGTGGTGATGGATCGATTTCTGAATTCTTCCTCCAAATCTGGAGGTTAACAGGGGAACAAACATATTGAAGTATAAATGGCTGATGGGTGCTTTTCCTTCCATTTGTATGTCAGTTTATTCTTATCCTTTAAGCATCCCAACTGGAAGCAATGTCTTGAATTTTCATATTAGTTGTTACGGATTCTCAAGCTATATTGTCGGTTCATTTAGTTCTGTTTCTAAAGCTTCCTATCTTTAGTAAATCCTCAAGCAGTCAAACTATCTTTAGTAAATCCTCAAGCTATCTTTAGTTGTTGCGGATTCTCAAGCTATATTGTCGGTTCATTTAGTAAATCCTCACAAGAAGATAGCAATAACATCAGACACCACTACTTCTTGAGTTCATTCTGCACATGACACTCACTTGCACTTGATTTAGTTTGTTATTGTTTCCCTCGTCCCCCCTCTTGTACTAAGCATTTTTAATATGAAAGCACTATCATTTGTTTAATTACTGAATATTTGTTTCAACCAAAAATCATAGCTACTGAATTGCATAATTCTTGATGATTAACAGATAGATACAAGTATGACATATCCAAATTCAATCAGTATTGAAGAAGATGGTGATACAGGGAGTAGTGATAGCATCGAGGAAACAGGCCACACCAATCATCAATCTCAATGCCCTGACACTAGTGCAATTGGGAAAAAGAAGTTACCTCCAAAAGCTACAATCAATATGCCTGGCAAGAAGAGGAGATTAAGTTCAGAAGTTTGGGATTACTTCGAATTTATTCCCAAAAAGGATCCAAATGATGAGTTGAAGTGCAGATGCAAGAAATGTGGGAATGAATATTCTGCTGAGAGTAAAAGTGGGACAGGTAATTTGCATCGACATGTAAAGAGGTGTGTAAAAATGACAACAAAAGACATTGGACAGTATCTAATCACTTTTGACAAAGGTGGTCTTGCCACACGAAATGCACAATTCAGTCAAGATAAATTTAGAGAATTACTTGTGCATGCCATAGTAAGACATGAGCTGCCATTTTCATTTGTGGAGCATGAGGGAATTAAAAATATCCTTACATATTTGGAACCTCAAATTAGACATATCACTAGGAACACAGCCAAGTCGGACGTTAAAAAATTGCATGCAAAGGAAGTTAATAGACTTGGTAGTGAATTGCGAGGATGTCCTAGTCGAATATGTTTAACTTCTGATGCATGGACATCTATTGTTACTGATGGATACTTGAGTTTGACTGCACACTTCATTGATAGCAATTGGCTGCTACAGAAAAAAATTTTGAATTTTTCTTATATGCCTCTTCCCATAATGGTGTTGCATTAGCTGAAAAAATTTACAGTTTGGCTAGTAGTTGGGGTATTGAAAAGAAGTTGTTTGCCATCACATTAGACAATGCTTCTGCAAATGATTCTTGTGTTGCAATACTTAAGAATCAGCTTAAGTTGAAAAATTCTTTAATTTGTGATGGTATGTTGTTTCATGTGAGATGTTGTGCACATATTCTCAACTTGATTGTGCAAGATGGTTTGAAAGAAATTGATAAATCTGTGGAGTTAATAAGAGAATGTGTCAAGTATGTGAAGGGTTCTCAAACAAGGAAGTTAAGGTTCACCGAATATGTAACACAGACTTCTCTTGATTCCAAAAAAACCTTAGTTCAAGATGTTCCTACTAGGTGGAACTCCACATATAGAATGCTTTCAAGTGCACTTTATTATCGCCTTGCATTTTGTCACTTACAATTAAGTGATTCAAATTTTCGGTGCTGTCCATCTCTTGAAGAATGGGGAAGAGTTGAAAAAATTTGTAGTTTTCTTCAAGTTTTTTATGAGGCAACTAATGCTTTTTCGGGGTCCAAGTATCCAACTAGTAACTTGTACTTTCCTCAAGTTTTTAAGATTCAATTGAAGCTGTCTGAGGAGTGCAATAGTTCAGATGATTTTATGAGGAGGATTGCTTCCCAAATGTTTGTGAAGTTTAACAAATATTGGTCTGAGTTCAATCTCTTGTTGGCAATTGCTGTGGTATTTGATCCCCGGTATAAATTTCAGTTTATTGAATTTAGTTATAATAAGCTATATGGTCCGGGGTCTAATGAATTAGTCAAGGTCAGGAATGCACTTTTTGATGTCTATAATGAGTATGTGAAGACTTCCAACACACCTGGTGCATTATCTTCATGCTCTCGAGGCAGCAATGAAGTTTATTCTCCTCATGGAGCCAAGGAACAAGAAGACAACCAATCATTTGATATTTTAGAGGTATGAAAATTAAACTTTTGTGACTTTATTGCGTTCTAAAATTATGATTATTATGATGATTTTTAGCTATTTTGTTTTATTATCATATCTAATATATCTCTGTTTGTAACTTATGTAGGAATTTGATCAATTTGACACCTTTGAATTTGCCTGTAGTGCACAAAAAAGTCAATTGGAATTGTATTTAGATGAGCCAAGAGTTAAACGATCCTCACATATTATTGTTCTTGATTATTGGAAAGCACAACAATTTCGATTTCCAGATTTGAGTAAATTGGCAAGGGACATTCTATGTGTTCCAGTATCAACCGTTGCTTCTGAATCTGCATTTAGTCTTGGTGGTAGAATTTTGGATCAATTTCGTAGTTCACTTTCACCCCAATTTGTTGAGGCTTTAGTTTGCACTAAGGACTGGTTATTTGGAGATAAAAGTGAAGGTAAATACAGTCTTTTTATACATATTTTAGTTTTCTGGTTTTGTTACTTATACTTTTTTTTTCATTCTTATAATGTAGGATCGCTAAATATGAATTTGGAGGATTTAACTCAAAATATCATGTCTCTAAATATCAACAAGGATGAGGTTGATGCAACAATAATTGAGGATTCAAATTCTAATGTTGTTAATCTCTAATCCATGATACTTAGTTGCTTTGAATGTGCTTGTCGTGATCAAAGCAGTCCGGCTGCAGTTGGAGGTTGCTTGGAGGATGCACAAGTTTGGCATCATTATGAATGCTGTTGTTGTTAATGATGAGGGCCAAAGCATTGGTTGGTCTTGGAGCACCACTTTGTTGTGATTAAGACTCTAAACTTATATTTGGTGTAATGTATTGACTCTAAACTTATATTTGGTTGGCAGTATTTTGTTTGATTTGTGTGAAGTTGGAGTTATTAAATTTGGATAGATGATGTATTACACTATTTCTACTCTTATGGTGTCTTATCTTATGGTCATATGGGCTCTTGGTACAGATATTGATGTCTCTCATTCATTTAGGATGAATTTTGAATCTGGGATGCACCAGCCACCCAGAATTTGCAGAAATAGTCTGATAACAAGCACTAGAAGTAAATGGCTTTGATATCAAGCAGTTGAAACTCAACTGTGTAGTTGTTTTTCGACAGCCTCTCTTAAATGGCTTGCATGATACTTCTGTTAGAATGTCTTCTATTTGATGAGTTATTGCAGCGTGTGTGAAATGGCTTGGAGCTGCTTAGATTTCGATTGTGCATTTCTTGGTGGTAATTAAATTTGTATACTATGCATTTTATTTATCAAGAATGATAATCATATTTTTAATAGGATTAAATCAAGAAATTCAAATTAATTTTCGGGTTGGCGGGTCTGCCAACCCGAAATTATCGAGTTCGGGTCAGGTGTTCTGACCTGTTTCGGGTTGGTGGGTCAGGTTCGGGTCAGCGGGTTTTCTGTTATACCCGGGTCTCAACCCGACCCGCCAACCCGATTTGGACCCGATTGCCGCCCCTAGCTAGCATCAAAGCCAGGTTGTTGGTAACATCGTTTTATTCTCATGTCGTGTCTTAATTCGTGTCTTTAGCATCTGTCACGCTAGTCAAAATTCTGTTCGCACACTGCAATCTGTCCGCAAGTTTCCCGTGCTTTCAAATTCTGGGCGTCGTTGTTTTGAGTCTGTCTTGGTGTCGTTCTTGATTTCTGGAATTTCTGGGAGTCAATTGTATTGTGTTTGGTTTAGTTGTGTGTTGATTTCATCGTTTGTTAATAGAAAAAAAAGGACAAAAAAATTCTGTTCGGTGACTTCTTCCAAGTCGCGAAGTTGCAACTTTTGAAGTTTCCAAATTCTGTTCGCGTCTCTTGTTGGAGTTGTGGTTGTTTCTAAATCTGTTCTTGATTCGTTTCTTAGTTGTTTATTATCTAGGAAAGTAGTGGTACCTTGTTCTTGAATTTCGTAGGCGAACTTCACGATTTCTTGGAGTTCTTGAAGAGATTCTCGATACTTTTGAAATCTGGAAATTTGCAGCGATCTTCCTGAAGTTATTTGCTAGAAATTTTGTGTTGAGCTTACAATTCCTGAATTCTCTTGATTGTTAAAGGTTGGTCTATACCTGGAGCTGAGCCTTGATATGTTCGGGAACCAAAACCTAGCCTACCTGATTGCAAAAGCCACCAAAACAGATCGCAACAAAACTCAAAACAAACCTGGAAAATTTTTGGTACCAAAGCCTTCGTTCACCAGAAGTTGCTGCTGTACAAAAAAAAAAAGAGCAAACAAAGCAAGCAAATTTCGAAACAAAGAAGTCTTGAATACTTTTATTGAATTGGGGAACTCAAACAAGAAACTAGAGCTTTGTGGGGAATCACTTGCAGATTACATTGAGCCTAGTCTACATTCAAAAATTCTGATCAACAAGTTCTGGAGTTTCTTGAGTCTCTTGAACCTTGAAAACTTGTAGCTTGCATTTCTTGAACTACTTTTTATACTCTCGAGCATCTGTAAAGGGTCTTCGCGGAGTTCTTGAACTTTTCTTGGGAGGTTCTTGGGTAACCCGAAGGGGGGGAGCTCGTGGAGGAACTTGAGCATCACCTTGATTTTGCGACTCTATCCGGATTGTTGTTCTTGCTCCTTGTGAGTTGAACAGCCAGAGAGATCCGAATTTAATTCACCAAAATATCCCAGCCTTTGTACACTTCCAGAACACCTGGGAAAAGGAACCCATTCGGCTGAACATCTAGAAAAGAAAAAGGAAAACAGCCGCTATAAGACTTCTAAATCCAACTGGTTTCTAAAACCAAAAGGGTTTCCAAAACAAGACCAAGTGGCCTTCAAATTCACCTTGTTTCCTATTTTCAGTAGCCATCACTTGCCTAGATTTACTCCTACGTTTTATCCGCACCTCTGTAAAAAAAAAAAAAAAAAGAAACCAGCACCTTGAGTCGGCAAGAACAAGGTTAAGCTGACCAAGAAATCCAACAAAGCAAAAGGACCAACTTCCTTGTCAGTTAGGACCTTTGAGCGTCATTCTTAATTTTTTGTAGCTTTTGTGTCAATTCTTTTTCCAATTTTTATTCTTGAATATATTCTACCACTCCATTCTTAGTGTCCTAATTTTGTTTTCTTAGAAAATCTCCACTCTTACGGACCTCAAATTCTTGTGTGAACTTGATTTTTAAGCTAAATTTGAGCACTTGAGGAATCCTAATTTCTTCAAGGTCTTGCAAGGGGCTGTGAGAAAATTTTGGTGAGCTCATTAGAGTGATCTGAGTGACCATATACGAGTGTGAAAGTATACACTTTAGGGGGTGAAGTACAAAAAAAACATTCTTCCTTTTCTTTTCTTTTCTTTTCTTTGCTACTAACCCTTGCAGGTACACTCGAAACTCCATGTCTAGTGGGAACAAAGAAGCATCCCACCCTATGGACTATGAAAAGATGATGGAGCAACTGGAAAGGCGATTTCAACGCATGTTAGAACCAATTCAAGATGAGTTGCTGCAAATCTGGGCATCTAGAACACCAAAAACTTCTAAGTACATGCGAGGGCGAAGGGACGTGGAGGAGTCCGATGGTTCCAATAATGATGATGATGACGTGGAACCTCATGCTCGGCCAAGGCAAAGGAACCAAACTGGACCTACCGATGTGTTCAAGAGAATCAAAATGAAAATCCCTGACTTCAAAGGCCGATCCGATCCTGAGGCCTTCCTCGAATGGTTATCTAAGATCGAAATGATTTTTTCGTGCCAAAACTACATCGAAGAGCAAAAGGTGCAATTGACAACCATGGAATTCACCGAGTATGCTGTGGTTTGGTAGGACCAAATAAAGAAGTCAAGGAGGAGAAGTGGGCTACCCGAGCTCATTCCATGGCCCGAGTTTCGAACCATGACGCGCATCCGATTTGTTCCTGGACACTATACTAGGGATTTGTACCACCAATTACAAATCTTAGTCTAAGGCAACCGGAGTGTGGATGAGTACCATAAGGAGATGGAGATCCTGATGCTTAGTGCGACGGCCCCACCTTCCCCTAAGGCGAACCAAAAGATTCGGCGGACCGCCTGCCCAGCTCTCGCCAGGACTCGATCACTCTACTCTATTCAGATAAAATAAGACAAAACCTCGAGGAAAAGTAAAACAAAACTAATTCCCAAACTTGAAACACTTACCTACATTCATTTCTATCTCAAAAGTAATACAATCCCAAATGTACAAAAGCTTTGGGTTCCCAATACTTTCAGCCCTAACCAAGCACTAGAGCGAGTACAATTGCAAAAGATATCTTCAAAAGGACTAGGCTATGCTATTCTATACAAGTCTCTCGCCCTTGCTCGCATCCCCTGTAAGGAAAACAAAACTAATGGAATGAGCTAAAAGTCCAGTGAGGTTCCAGACACATAAACAAACAATGAGTTCAATACATTAACCATAGATAGCAAGTAATTCCAGAAACATGACAATATAAAGCAAGAATAACATTCATTAAAAGGATACGTGCTCACATGGAGCCATTCATTTATTCCTTCATTCTCCTTTCATTTCCTTATTCCTCCATTCGTTTGAAAAATGCATTTTGATAAGTAAAACCCTTCATTTACATTGACATTCGTTCATTCATTTCATTTCACCCCCTCCTGGACGTTGGTCAGGCTCCACTAGACTACAAGGTAATACTCGAGTATACCAAACGTTCACCCAAGGTCACCAAATCGCCCGACCGAGTCTGCTTTTGGCTCGAGTCGACCGGCAACGAAAGGCAAGGGCCCAGTTCAGCCAAACGGCTTACATTCATGCGCAACTAGCATTTAATTATTTAATCTTTGAAAATTTCACATTCATTTAGGTCAAGTGCGATAAAGTACACACTCGCCTAGAAAACTCATTTTACGCAATCATTGAAAATATTTAACATGTTGTCATTCGTTCATAACAAGTCATATAATCAAGAACAAGCCACATAGTCAATGAAAATATAACAAACAAGGAACACTCACCTAGTTACGCAAAATAACGTCCAAAATATCCTTCCGGATAATACCCTCAATCACCAAGGAATCCTAATATAATCAAAAGAACACATTATACTTCAACCATCAAAGATGTAAGTGATTCGAAGAAAATTTGAATACGTACTAGTACAAAGTATAAATATGATTTTGGTAGTGAAAAGAGTACATTTAAACCAAAGGACATAAGTAAAATATTTGTAAAACTTATGCTCACTTGTAAAACTTTAAAATCGCTATTTGAGTCGAAGTGGCAAAGAAAACATATTTCCATTAGTCGTAAATTTCATTTTTTCAAGGGTACAAGTTTCGGCCGAATTCTAACTTATATACCTCGATAAAAGAAGACGTAAATATCCTAGATGGTTCACGTGGTATTCGCTCTCAAGCCTTACTCAAGTCGTAAGTATCTCTTTCTAGTCCTCGGGCGTAAATTTGGGCAGCACGCCTTTTGTATTTACCTATTTTCCAGCCATTTATGGCTTCATTGGTTTCCTCAATCAGTCCCAACATTACACACAACATAAATAGCCATTCAATAGATTCAATGTCATATGATTACCAAACCAAGCTAGAAAAATTGACCGAAAATGAAGTTGAAGGCCTAAAATCAAAGGCAGATTTGACGTCACTTAGCTTATCGGACACAACTGAAGCTACGCTTATCGGAGTATGGTGAAATTAATACCATTTCGAAGCTAAGACAGAGTGCTACAACTTTGAAGAAGACTACTCAGTCCAGTTCATAGTGTATCTAGGTCAAAAGTCCGGATTACAGAACCAAAATCTCACATTCTGGCTAGTTAACCGCATTATACGTAAATGATAATAACTCAGGCTACCGAAGTCCGATTTATGTGATTCTAGGGGCGTTGGAAAGCTAAGACATAGAAATACAACTTTTGTGTTTTGGCTAAATGCTAAATCAGTACAGATCATGGTGAACAGACACGGTTAGTTTGGTGAAATGTCAAAACTGTCCATTGGACTAAACCTATGAGAGTCAGGGGTATTTTTGTCTTTTCACAAGCTACGTTGCTCCGATTGAGTTGAAATATTTTGTAGGCACCTATAAAACATCATTCTATACAACTTTCATGTTTTATACTAAGCCTAATCCGGCCTCTAACATGGTGAACTAGAATCGGGCAGAACAGGGGAATAATAAAACTCAAATCTGGAATTTGAACTTTTCCTCTAGAATTTCATATCCAACAAGTATTCTATCATCAACCCACCAATTACTAACTCAATAACATCCATTAAGAGGTAGATAACCATAATCAAGGCTGAGAATATAAACCCTAGCTCCATGTTCCAACATATCATTCAAAGCTAACAAATTTACCGTCATAAGGCAAGATTAAGAGTTTCTAATTAAACTTTAACAAGATTAAATGCAAGGAAAGGATAGGAAACCATAATAACTCACCAAAGCTGCAAGCAAGAGAGAACCACAACCTTTCCCTCCAAAGTTTCACCACACAAAAGCTCTTAGGTACTAAAGGAAGGGTTTAATCGGTTTAGTTTTTGAGATTTTCACTCAAATTAAGCTAAAATCAAGATGGAAATTGAATGGTTTCTTCCCTCTTTTCTCTCTCACTCTCACGGCTGGAATGTGCAGAAATGGTGGCTGATTTGAAGCTTCAAGAAGGTAAAGATGATAGGAATTCATTTGGGTCAAAATTGGACAAGTGTCACCTTTTGATTGGAAGTCAATTTTGTTTCTTTTCCTTGATTTTCTGGTCAAGAATTTCGGCCCTTTGAAGAAGATATTTAGGGCCAATTTTGCTAAAATAAAAGTGAGAAGATTAAAGTAATAAAGTAGTGTTCAAGTGGTGCACTCATCCGGTAACAAACAGTACCCGTCGGTTCAACCCGTTTTTCCTTAAATCGCGTATACCAGGGTTTTAACTTATAATTTACTAACTTATTATTTTCACTTCTAATCATACTCTTAATATCATCTAGAACTCACTCTTAATCACCAAATTGGATACACACTCCGTACCGAATAATCATACTACGAAAAGATGCGAAAACCCTAATTTATCGTAACGATGAAAGTAAAAAGGAAACCCTTGTTTTTATGATTAGTTGTAGCTATTGGGAAAGTGAATGTATACTAAAGTTATTGTAAAGTAATAAATTCCAAATTAAAGGGAATTTTAAGAAAATATGAGGGGTTTTATAGTTGCATAGATTACAATTAGGGTTTCGGTTGAAATATGAGAAATTTAAGAAAACCGGCTAGTCACAAGTGAAAACTAGGGTTTTGATTAGACTTTAGGGTTTCTAGAATTTAGGGTTTCTAGTCTTTAAAACAAAACAATGTCTTAAACTAAAAATAAACTAAAGAAATCGTAATATCCTCTTTGAGACTAAACAACAATAGTATCCTAAATGTTGGGGTATCATACTTAGGGCAAATATGCAAAAGGATCCCGAAGCCACCATGGCTAGATTCTTGAATGGGTTAAGATCCGATATTGCTGAACAAGTGGAACTTCAACACTATATGGAGTTGCATGAGCTTGTTGACAAGGTCATTAAGGTCGAACAAAGACTCAAGAGGAGGGGTACTACTCGCCCGAATTTCAGCAATACCACCTACTCTACCAACCATTCATTCCAACCACGGAATGATTCTCGACCTTCACCAAATGCTCCTACACCAAAGTCGAGATTCGAGGGAGGTAAGGTGGGCAATTCTAATGTTGGAAAATCACCCTCTTCTATGCCAAAATTTGAGGAGCCTAGGGCACAAACTAGAGCTCGTGATACTCGATGCTTCAAATGCCAAGGTAGAGGTGGCCATATTGCTAGTCAATGTCCCAATCAAAGGACTATGATTATGATGCAAAATGGCGAGATCGTGAGTGAGGACGAAACCGAGTACGAATGCATACCACCTCTTGAAGGAGGTAGTGATGGTGAGTCGCCAAATGAAGAGGAATTTAATGCACCCAAGGGTCACTTTGGGACTACATTGGTGGCAAGGAGAGCATTAACTGCACGTGTTAAGAAGGAAAAGGTTCAACAGGAGAACATCTTCTACACCAGGTGCTTCGTCAACCAAGCACTTTGTAGTGTGATTATTGATAGTGGGAATTGCACAAATGTAGCTAGTTCACTCGTGGTGGATAACTTGAGGCTGCCTACAAGGGATCACCCGCGACCCTACAAACTCCTGTGGCTCAATAATTCAGGGGAGGTTCGCGTAACTAAACAGGTTCTTATATCCTTCCAAATTCATAAATATTCTGATGACGTATTATGTGATATAGTTCCTATGCAGGCTAGTCACATTATACTAGGTAGGCCGTGGCAGTTTGACAGGCAGGTAACTTTTGATGGTGTGACTAACAAGTATAGCTTCTTGTACAATAGTAAGAAAGTCACCATATCTCCCCTTTCCCCAAAACAAGTGCATGAGAACCAATTGAAATTGCAACAAGAGTTTGACAAGTATTGTGCAAAAAGGAAAGAAAATGAGAGAGTCGAGGCAAAAAAAAAAGGAAAAATGGTATAGATAGCTCGGCAAGTGAGGTAAAATTCGAGGAAAAACAAATGCTCCTGATAAAAGTCAAGAAGGTAAGGAAGTTAATGAGAGATGAGCAGCCGCTTCTTATGCTTGTTAGCAAAGAAGTAGCCCTGCATGTGCATGAACTTGATACTAACATACCTCTTAAGGTTATGTCTCTTTTGCAAGAGTATGCTGATATCTTCCCCGATGACGTACCAAGTGGATTGCCACCACTTAGAGGCATTGAGCATCAAATTGATTTCATCCCTGGAGCTTTATTGTCGAACCGACCAGCTTCCAAGAGCAACCGGAGGAGACCAAGGAGTTGCAAAGGCAAGTGGATGAGTTGCTTGGCAAAGGATGGGCACATGAGAGTTTAAGCCCGTGTGCTATTCCAGTCATTTTAGTGCCTAAGAAAGATGGTACGTGGAGAATGTGCACTGATTGTAGAGTTGTAAATGCCATCACGGTAAAGTATCGCCACCCTATACCTCGCTTAAATGATATGCTTGATGAGTTACATGGGGCTGTGTTCTTTATCAAAATTGATCTCAAAAGTGGGTACCATCAAATTAGGATTAAAGAGGGGGATGAATGGAAGACTGCCTTCAAAATCAAGTATGGATTGTATGAATGGTTAGTGATGCCTTTTGGGCTAACCAATGCATCTAGTACTTTCATGAGGTTAATGAATCATGTGCTACGTTCATTCTTAGGGAAATTTGTGGTAGTTTACTTTGATGATATGCTAATTTATAGCAAGTCTTATGATGAATACCTTGAGCATATTAGGGCTGTTATGGATGTATTTCGTCGAGAGAAGCTTTATGCCAATCTCAAGAAGTGCAATTTTTGCGCTAATGAGCTTGTGTTTCTAGGGTTTGTTATAAGTGCGCAGGGCATGAAGGTGGATGATCAAAAGGTGAAAGCTATTCAAGAGTGGCTAACACCAAGGTCTACGGGTGATGTTCGAAGCTTCCATGGACTTGCGGGTTTCTGTAGGAGATTCGTGAGGGACTTTAGCACCATTGCTGCACCCTTGACCGAATTGATCAAGAAGAATGAGAATTTCCATTGGGGAGATTCTCAAGAAAAGGCTTTTTGCGCTTTAAAGCACAAACTCACACATGCACCTGTATTTGCCTTACCTGATTTTTCTAAAATATTTGAAATTGATTGTGACGCTTCAGGTATTGGAGTTGGAGATGTGTTGACCCAAGGTGGGAAGCCTATTGCCTACTTTAGTGAGAAACTCAATGGGGCTGCACTGAATTACTCCACTTATGATAAAGAGTTGTATGCCCTCATTCGAGCACTACAAGTGTGGCAGCATTACTTAAGGTTTAGGAAATTTGTGATACACACTGATCATGAGTCCCTTAAATATCTTAAGACCCAACACAACTTGAGCAAGAAGCATGCAAGGTGGATTGCATTCGTGGAGTCCTTTCCATACGTTATTAAATACAAGGCTGGTAAGTCTAATGTGGTTGCGGATGCACTCTCACGAAGGTACTCTCTAATCACTTCTTTAGATGCTAAGTTATTGGGATTTGAGCTAATTAAAGAGCACTATGCACAAGATAATGACTTTGGTGAGCTATACAATTCTTACAAACACACCGGGCAAGGTAAGTTCTTCATTTCCGATGGTTACTAGTTCTGTGCCAATCGGCTTTGCATCCCGCATGGATCAATCCGTGAGCTTTTGGTAAGGGAACCCCATTCGGGTGGACTTATGGGATACTTTGGGGTTGATAAGACTCTTGCCATGCTGCAGAAGTACTTCTACTGGCCGCACATGAGGAGAGATGTTGCACGGGTGGTGGAGCGCTGCTTAGCATGTAAAAAAACTAAATCCAAGGTACACCATATGGCCTTTACACCCCATTACCTATTTCTCATGCACCATGGGTTGATATTTCTATGGATTTTATACTTGGTTTGCCTAAATCCAAGTATGGACATGATTCCATCTATGTGATAGTTGATAGATTCTCTAAGATGGCACACTTCATTGCTTGTCATAAAACGGATAATGCATCTCATATTGCTCACTTGTTCTTTAAAGATATTGTGATATTGCATGTCGTTCCTAGGAGCATTGTATCTGATAGAGATGTCAAATTTCTGACCTATTTTTGGAAGACACTCTGGTCTAAGTTAGGCACCAAATTGCTATTCTCTACTGCTAGTCACCCCCAAACTGATGGTCAAACTGAGGTAGTGAATCGTACATTAGGTACCTTGTTGTGTGCCATCATCAAAAAGAATTTGAAAACATAGGAGGAGTGTTTACCTCATGTTGAGTTTGCTTATAATAGGGTTGTCCATTCTACCACTGGTTTCTCTCCATTTGAATGTGTTTATGGTTTTAACCCGTTAACACCTCTTGATCTAGTGCCATTACCTAGTAATGAGCGCACGCACTTGGATGGTTAGAAACGTGCAGATTTTGTTAAGCAACTGCATGAGAAAGTCAGGGCCAACATTGAGAGGAGAACTGCTCAATATGTCAAGCAAGCTAACAAAGGTCACCAAAAGCTGATTTTTGAACCTGGCGATTGGGTATGGTTGCATATGCGCAAGGAACGTTTTCCTGTTCAAAGGCGAAATAAACTACAACTACGGGGTGACGGACCTTTTCAAGCTGATGAGAACATGAAGATTTGGATTCCCTTCAAATTCAAGAAAATTCAATTGATGGTTGATGGTGCAATCGGGTTCAAGAATCATTGAAGATTTGTCATGCTTATTTCTTGTTATTTATTTAAGTAAGTTTCCAGCAATACTTGTTAGTTAGTCTTGAGTTATTAAGGGAAATAAAGGCTAAGGTCATGTTGACCATAGTTAAGCCAATTGAGTCAGTTAGTTTCCTATTCTAATTGAATTAGAGTTTTAGAAAAGTAGTTAATTACTTTCAAATTTATTTAGGAAGTTGTGTCAAGTCAAATAAGGAAACTTGTATTGTTTCCAATTTAGATTAGGGTTTTGAGTCTTGTAAGGCTATAAATAGCCAACTTTATTTAACTATTGAGGGAGATGGAAGATGAATTAATAAAAAGAGAGTTGTCTCCTTTTATGGAGTTCCTTGATGGAACTTGCGTTTCTCCTTGAACAGTATCAAGTATTTAGCTTGGATACTTGTGGTGTTCAAGGCAAGATGATCACATCATCTTGTTCTTTCAAGCCAATAACCAATCCACTAGGTTTTGAGAGACGGGTTCTCTTTAGGTCTAGCAAGGTAGTTATTGTTCCATAGCCTGATCAAGATAGATCCTTCCGCTGCCTGATTGACTTGGTTCTTCAAGACAGGTTCTTGTTGGGTCGAGTTCGTATCATCTGGTATCAGAGCTCATTTTTATATCTTTTTTTTTCGTTTATTTCGAGTCATATATGTTTATCCCAATCTGTTCGTTTGTTTAGAACCAAAAAAAAAAAAAAGAGTCACTGTTCACCGTTACTGTTCACCGACACTATTCATAGTTACTGTTTATCCGAATACAAATCTGTCCAGCCTTGTTGTTTGTGTTATCCAACTTGTTTACTTGGTTTTCAAATCTGAATTTTGGCAAAACTTGTTGGAATTTTGTAAATCTTGAAGAGAACTTACAATAATCTTGAGCTTCTTGCATTCTTGATCACAATCTTGAAATTTCTGAAGTTCCTGACAACTTCCTTGAAAGTTCTTGAAAGATCTTGGAGTTCTTGGTAGTTATTATTTGTGGACTTTCTTGTTTTGTGTCGTGGTTGATAGTTGTAGTCAAGAAAAAAAAATAGAAAACAAAAACGAAAAGAAAAAGAAAGAAAAGAGGAATCGGTTGGCAAAAAAAAAAAAAAGAAAAGGAAAGAAAGTGGCAACCGAATTGTTTTGAATAGGGAACCAAATCTGATTTGTGCAATCTTTCTTGGAATAGAATTTGGAAGTTACCAAAAGTTGTTTCAAGAAGATTACCAAAGGTTGTTTCAAGAAGGTTACCAAAAGTTGTTTCAAGAAGAGTACCAAAAGTTGTTTCAAGAAGGTTACCAAAAGTTGTTCAAGAGGAAAAGGATTTTCAAAGGGTTTCCAAAAACTAACTTGTTTCCAAAATCAATTAGGAAACTAAGTAAAGCACTTGGATAACTCTTTGTACTCATTTGGACACTCTTTCTGCTACCTTTTTAGGAAATTTTCCCAAACTCTCTCATCCATTTTTTTTGAAAACTTTCCTAAATTCTCTCATCCATTTTTTTAGGAAACTTTCCTAAACTCTCTCATCCATTTCTTTTGAAAACTTTCCTAAAGTCTCCCATCTATTTTTAGGAAACTTTCTTAAATTCTCTCATACATTTTTAGGACCTTTCCTATATTCTCTCATCCATTTTAGGAAACTCTCCTATGTTCTCTCATCCACTTTAGGAAACTCTCCTATATTCTCTTCCTAGATTTTAGAAACACTCCCTACACTTTCTCCTATATTTTCTCCTATATTTTCTCCTAACTTTTAGGAACACTTCCCTACACTTTCTCCTACATCTCCGTGATTACTCTTGAGGAAGAAGTTGGTGACAATTATTTGGGCTTGAGCAGCATTTCTCAAACTACCTAACCCAACAGGTAAAGGTGTTAACCTGAATCAAGAGCCGAAACTCTGATACCAGATGATACGAACTCGACCCAACAAGAACCTGTCTTGAAGAACCAAGCCAATCAGGCAGCGGAAGGATCTATCTTGATCAGGCTATAGAACAATAACTATCTTGCTAGACCTAAAGAGAACCCGTCTCTCAAAATCTAGTGGATTGGTTATTGGCTTGAAAGAACAAGATGATGTGATCATCTTGCCTTGAACACCACAAGTATCCAAGTTAAATACTTGATACTGTTCAAGGAGAAACGCAAGTTCCATCAAGGAACTCCAATGGAAAATACTTAATTAGAGAGAGAAAAGATGAGTAATTAATACATAATGAATTTTAGGAAAATTAGTAAGCATATATAAAGTTGATTGATTGAGCGCAATTTTGGTATTTAAGTAAACTATGCTCTGGTAGGAAGATAATTGCTCTGGCAACATTGCTTGCCGTGTATATACACTGTAAGTTAATCAAATTTTTAATATAGGCTAATTACATTTATCTCCTCTTAAGTTTGACCAAATTAAAGATAAAATCTTGAAGTTCAGCCACATTACAAGAGTAAGTTAATCAAATTTATAATATGGGCTAATTATATTTATCTCCTCCTAAGTTTGACCAAATTAAAGATCAAATCTTGATTTTGCCCATATTACAAGAGTATATCTAAAACCAATAAATCATTAACAAGTAACTCCTTATTGTTAGTCAACCGTCATTGACTATTTAAAGATTGATTTTTTTTGTCACAACGATAATATTTCTATAATCTAATCCATCATATTCTATAAGAAGGAGGAGTCCTAAGAGACTGTATAAAGGACTAGCAGGTATAAAGATTCGACTAGATTAAAGGGGTGTTTCGGCACCTCTTTTGAATTTTTTTCACTACAAGTAGGGTTTGAACCCCTAACCTACAGCACAAAGAGGGATTTAATCCCTTTTTGGCTCAGTGGATGACTATTTAAAGATTGACTAGGTCAATATAAATTCATAATGGATGTCCCAAAATGCCCATTAATGTCACCCAATCCTACTCTTTTTGTCTTCTGTTTCTCGGTTTCTCTTCTTTCCTACCAAACAAGACCTATCCATCTCCCCTTCCCTCGGGCCCAATAAAAACCAAAAAAGCCACAACTATGAAGGCCATGAAATTAACCATCATCTAACAAGAAGCACCAGCCTTTTTTGTTGGAAATTTTTAAAATTTGTATCAAGTGATTCTAAGATGTACATACATTGTGATAAATGTACATTTATTCATGAATTTGAAAGTATCACGAATATATTCATGTATGTGGAGTTCCATGAATGTAAGGATGGATTCATGTCTTTTATCATAGAATCATGTGATGCATAAATTAAAGTATATGAATTTGTACACAATACCTTGAATGTATTCATATAAATATTTAATAAGTTCACATGTTTCTTAAACAATATTTTCTATATATAGATGTCAAATAGAGAGTGATTGGCTATAGAAAATCACTTTTCTGCTACTTTGAATAGAGGGTTTGTCTTATTTTGTGCAAGAGTTTTGATAAGTGACTAATTTGAGCTTTTTGAATGACATTTTATGCTATTTTTAGTCACTTTGGCTATGTTATAGGAAGAAAATGGATCATTTTGGCTATAATTGGTGTAAAATGCTCTTAAGTGATTAAATGAGGTTTATGTCACTTTTTACTTGCACTTTGTCCATAAATTGTATAGGAGTTGGAAATATACTTCATTTGGATGAAAAGGAAAGTTGATAGCTTTGACACATCTTCGTATTTCGGCTATAACTTGAGCTGCAATGATTGGATTGAGATGATTCTTGAACATTTTGAAGATAAGAGATAGATCTACAATTTATGTGAAGACGTCAAAATCCAGTTTAAAGATTTTCTAGGTCAAAAAGCCGAATTACAGTAGCCAATTTCTATTGGTCGAAGCTGAAACAAGGCATTGAGAAGTCAAGGGTATTTCAATCATTTCTCAGTCTACACATATTCAAATGAGGTGATTCTTAATGCATTGGAAAGTTAACTCAAAGGGCTACAAGTTTTATGTTTTGGTCAAGAGTTAATTCAGCTTCTATCATTGAGAAAAGTTCAGTTGAAATGGATGCAAAATTGGAATGCCTTGAAGACTGAACAAAAATTGCAAAGAAAGGCAGGAGAGAAATCCAGTCGGATTCTGGTCAAAAATGGTTGCTCTCCACTTGCACAACTTGTTTCCTCCTCCAATAATTCACAGCTATTGATGGACGTGTGACAACCACTTTGCAGTTGTAAAATGGATGTTTGAAACCTCATTTCTTGACTAAATTCATCTATATATAGCCATGGACTTGCAAAGATAAAGAGAGATTGGAGAGTGCAAGAAATACCACAAAGATGTAGTTCTTACATTTTATTAGCGTTAGGTTAGTATAGTATAGGATAGTTTAACTAGTAGTTCATCCTTCTTGTTTATTATCTAGGCAAAGATGAAGAATGATATGAAAATGGACGAGATGAACTCATGTGACAAGGGTTACATTTCTTTCCAAACTCTTTATGTTTTGTACTTGATTCTAAGTTTAGTTAATATACAAGATTGGATTCTATGTTTATAATGTGTTTCTAAAGTTTATGTATTAGGTTTGGTTGAACTTTCTATGATTGTTAGTGTTTATTATTTGGCTATTTGATGCTATTAGTTTGAACAAGTTATTTAGCACTTTAGCTCTTTAAATCATGATTAATTTGGTACAATTAATTGTGATTATCTAAAGGTGTTGCTTCTTCAATGAAAATTGAGATTAACACTAGTTCAAGAAGTGCTAAACCTAGGAAGTACACTCACGTGAGTAGAGGTGCACCTTTGTGGCTTTAGTGATTCATTTCTTGTAACTTCATAGAAGAAATGAACTTGTAGCTAATTTCATAACCACGAGAGTAGGTATAGATTAGTTATAAGTATAGTTGATTCACTACGAAAGTAGGTTTCACATACATAAGAAAATTACACCATAACTAGCCTAAATAGTAATACTCAATGATCCAAAAGTAGCACTTACATGAGTAGTTAGGAATAGCATAATCTAAGGAGCTTTCATTTGTTATTATCTTGCATAAGTTTAGCATAGTTTTATCTCTTTTAATTCGTTGATCGTCTAAATAATAAAGAAGCTTTAGTATTGCCGGTAATTATCCAATCCTCCTCGTGGGATCGACCCGATATTTACCCTAAACGACTAGTTGACCTGTATACTTGCAGTCAAAACGGGTATAAATTGGATTTAAACTTGTACTTATATAAAAAAAACCCGTCAAGTTTAAGACAAACAAACTTCATCTTATTCTAAAGGATATTTGTCTAAATTTTATTGCACATTATACCAGACAAATAAATCTTAATGGAAAGTGATATACAATCACGATTTGAAGCCAATTCTTGTTACTATATTTGCTAGTTCATTGTAATACTCCCAACAATCTTTAGGCTTTATTTTGTACTCTACAATAGCTGGTACCTTGAAAGAGTTGGCATCCAACCTTGTCAAGTTTGAGAGGTTTGGTGGAGGGAATTTCATTCGTTGGCAAAAACATATTCATTTCTTTCTCACTGCACTCCAAGTGGTCTATGCTTTGACCATCCAAAGTCATTGATCACCAATCTCGAGGAAGAAACTCTTGGGAACATCCGAAAACGTCAAAAATGGGAGAACGACGATGAAATATGCCATGGTCACATCCTCAATGCCATGAGTGACAGTCTATTTGATGTCTACTATTCAATTTCTACCACCAAAGAACTTTGGGATCGTTTGGGATCCAAGTACATGCAACAAAATGCTACAAGTAAAAAGTTTCTTGTCTCATCTTTTAATAATTATAAATTGGTAGATAATAGGTCTGTTATGGAGCAATTTGGTGCGATTGAAAGGCTCCTTAATCACTTCACACAATACAATTTGCACATGGGTGAAGCCATTATTGTTTGCTCTATAACAGATAAATTACTACCTTCTTAGAAAGATTTCGAGAGATCTCAGACTTAAAAATGAGAATATCTCTCTTGAGACTCTTGCTAAGTTTCTTCGAGTAGAAGAGATATTTGTATGCAAAAAAAAAAAAGGATACACAGATTCTTGAAGAGAACAAAGATTTTATTTCAAAAGTGCATGTGGTTGAAGAGGTATAAACTAATAAGTCTCAAGGAAGTAAGAAGGGCCAACAACCCAAGAACCAATCCACCAATAACAAAAAAAGAAGAAGAGACAATACTTCTATTGCAAGAAAGAGGGACATTACAAGTCCGAGTGCAAGATTCTTAAAAACAAGCGAGTCTTCCAATAACACAAGCAAAAATCTTGTGGCTATGATTTCTGAGATCAATATGATTGAAGATGATTTTGCTTGGTGGATTGATTTTGGTGCTACGTGACAAGTGTGCAACAATATAATGTTCTTCAAGTCCATGAAACTTGTGGATGAAAGCACCATTGTTTACATGAAAATTCTGCTGCAATTCCAATTCAATGCATTGGAGAAGTAGAATTAAAATTTACTTTCGACAATGTTGTAATCTTGAAAAATGTGTTTTATGTACCGGAAGTTAGGAAGAACTTGATGTCAGCTAGTTTGTTGAATAAATTTGACTTTAGACTTGCGTGTGAAACTGACAAGTTTATTTTGTCTACAGGTGATTTGTTTGTAGGTAAGGGTAATCATTGTAATGGGATGTTCAACTTAAATGTATTCGTTATTAGAAATAATAAGATTGGTATGGTTTCTACATATTTGATTGAGTTTTCTTTTGGATTGTAGCATAACAGACTTGGTCATGTCAACTACAAACGAATGCATGAAATAATGAGACTTGATTTGCTGCCATATTGTGACAAAAATGAAGGAAAATGCAAAACATGAATGCTAACAAAAATCACAAGAAATCCATTTCCTAAAGTTGAAAGATCATCCAAAATCTTAAATTTTATTTATAGTGATGTGTGTGATTTACATAGCACTCCTACTTTGGGTGGTAAAAATTATTCTGTGACTTTTATTGATGATTATACTAGATATTGTCATGTTTACTTGTTACACTCAAAAGATGAAGCAAAGCAAAATTCAAGACATACAAATCAGAAGTTGAACTTCATTGTGAAACCTTTATTAAATGTTTAAAACAAATTGATGTGGAGAGTATTATGATATTACTTATTTTGAGTCTACTGGGATAAAACATAAGATGACTGCTCCTTATACATCACAACAAAATGGTATAGTCGAAAGAAAAAATCGTGTATTGACGGAAATGGTTAATACACTTTTGTCAAATTCTGGACTAAGTTAAGGATGTTGGGATAAAACCTTGTTAACGGCTTATCATATTCTAAACAGAATTCCAACATCAGATGACTGCTCCTTATACATCACAACAAAATGGTATAGTCGAAAGAAAAAATCGTGTATTGGCGGAAATGGTTAATACACTTTTGTCAAATTCTGAACTAAGTTAAGGATGTTGGGATAAAACCTTGTTAACGGCTTGTCATATTCTAAATAGAATTCCTAATAAAAGAAGATCTATAACGCCTTATGAACATTGGAATAAAATGAAACCTAATCTAAACTATTTGAGAGTTTAGGGTTGTAGGACTATTGTGAAACTCTCGAAATCTAAGAAAAGGAAATTGGGAGAAAGAGGTGTGGAGTATATATTCTTAAGATATGCACAAAATAACAAAGCATATAAATTCATGGTAATTGAACCTAATGATTCAATTTCGTTTAATATCATAATTGAATCTATGGATGCTATTTTTGAAGAAAATAGGTTTACCTCCAAACAAGATGCTATTCCAAAATCAAGTGAATTGACAAAAGATCATGAAAATGTATCCATTGAATTAAGAAGGAGCAAAAGAGCTGGAAAGTCAAAAGACTTTGGTTCAAACTTCTATATGTATCTAGTCAAAGGAACTAGAGATACATTGAGCAACCAAATCCCTTATTGTTTCAATACTAAGACTGATCCCAAAACCTTTGAAGAAGCAATGAAATCACAAGATGCTCTTTTTTTAGAAAGGAAGCTATAAATGATGAGATGAACTCAATTATAGGTAATAAAACTTGAAAATGAGTAGACTTACGACTTGATTCAATATCAGCTGGTTGTAAGTGAATCTTTAAGAAGAAATGAAGATTGATGACACTATTGACAAATTCAAGATCAGGTTGGTTGTCAAAGGGTTTAAACAAAAGTACGGTGAGGACTTTTTTAACACATATTCTTTAGTAGGTAGAATTGCTACAATTAGATTACTACTTGCCATAACTTCTATCTAAAATCTAGTCATTCACCAAATTGATGTTAAAATAGCAATCTTGCATAGTGATTTTGTAGACACCAAAAATTTCATTTATTAGCTTTATTTTATTTTTAATGACAGTTAGTGTTATTTTTACTTATTTTATAAATTAGGTTCATTATTTTTATTTTTATTTTTTCATTAAATTTTTGAAAAAGGAAAATTCTCACAAAAATTCAAAAATTTGTTTTTAATCCTCTTAGATTCAATTTCTTTAAAGTAAATGAAAATTTTGCAATGCAACTTCAATTAGGAATTAACTTTGTTTGCTTACTTAAGTTGATTTTGAAAATCCAAAAATATAAAAAATAAATAAAAAATAAAAAGATAGGTGGGGGTTTGCATGTTGAACAAGTGTGCTAAAGAAGCATTAGACAAGTGTATTAGGGGAGTATTGGACAAGTGTTAGTGCATGCAAATAGGACAAGTGTCCCCATTTTGTTGATACCACATGTAAAGGGAGGGGGTAAGTGGCAAGACACTTGGAAGCCTAGGAAAAATTTGAAAAAAATAAAAAAGAAAAGAAAAAAGAAAAGGGCGGCGGACGATAGAGAGAAAGCTACAGAAAAAAGGGGAAAATCTGAAAAATTGGGAGAGAGAGAGAGAGATAGAGAGGACGAGAGAAGAAATCTAGAGAAAAAGAAACAAGAAATCAAACAAGGAAAAAGAAGGCTACAGGCGGAGGGAAAAAGAACGAAAGAGGAAAAGCTTGAGGGAGGAAAATTGGAAGCTTCAGGCGGGGAGGAGCAAGAAAATCAGAAATTGAGCAAGAAGGAAGCAGGGGAGAGCAAAAGAAAGTCAAGGAATGGAGGAAAAGACGAAGCTGTCATTCACCGGAATCCACCACCACCACCTGCAAAGAAAGCACTGTAAGCTTATCTTTTTCCTTTAAACTTCACTTTTCTTCAATTAACAGCCTTCGAAACATGTTTTCCGTGACTTTTCTTATGTCAATTTTCCTGTTGGTTATCCACGATTTTAGAATATACATGCTTTATGTGTCGATTGGATTGAAATCCTTTGTGTTTTGACAATTTTGAGGCTAATCACAACTTCAATTGAGTAGGGAACCGTTGAATTTCTTCATGCCCATTGACTGTTTGATAAAATGGCCAACGAAAATCTCAAACCAAAAGAATAAATCTTATGCATTTTTGTATGCATTCAAGAGGAAATCTAGCCAGTCCAAAGCTGGCCAGAACCTAGGCGTTTGCTAGTCGGGGAGAGGAAGAGAAGCCATGAACTTTTGAAGTTGATTTCTTCCGTTTTGTTGTTTTTGCATTCTACAATGGTTTAGTGCATACTTGCCGTGTGAGGTCACTGAAATCTTGAAGCATCAGAGGTTGCAAAAGTTTTTCCTTTCAGTTGCATCGAAGAAGACAGCTTCTGCGAAGCATGAATGAATAAATTTCTAAAAATTGTAATTTAACCCCTTAATTTCTGCCTAATTTCATTGTGGCCCAAAAATAAAAAAATCGAATTGATTTGGCCCTTTTAAGTTTTAATCCCCCTTTTACGTCTTCGGTGAGTTGTTGGGTAAATTAATTCTGAGATTTTTATGGTATACTTAGGTTCTATTTTTTTTTAGTTATCTTATTATCTTGTTGGGTTTAATAAAAATTAGATGAGAATTGGATCAGGTTTAATTTAATTGGGTCTTGATGGTGGGTTTGTCTATTTTGATTAGGTTTTGGTTGTTTATTTTCTGGGTTTGTGGTTTGGACTGGGGGATGAAAGCCCATATGATCTGATTAAATTGCTTTGGTAAAAAGAGATAGACCTTACCCGCTCCTTTCCTTTGGATCTCGGTTGGGCTGAGAGGGTTTTTGGCCCAAACAAATAAGAAAAATGGCGTAATGGCTTGTTAGGTCAAGAAGTCTGGTGACGAAATTTCATTCCAATCCCCTAACGTTTGAGTATTTTTACTACGACCCTATAACTTTAGATTTCTTTCAATTATGTCCCTAATTTAATTGCAAATAGGTCGTTAAACTTTATTTTTATTTAATTTTGACCTCGAATCTTTGTGATAATTATAATTTAACCAGCAAAACTTTGTTAATTTTTACAATTAAGTCCCTACTTGTTTAATTTCTTAAATGTAGGTTGTTTACATGATTTAATTGATTCAATTTCATGTTTATTTTCATTTTTTATGACTATTCGTCAATTAAAGTGATACATTGACCTTTTTCTTTGTTTTGGAGGGTAAATAAGAAAACTTCACTTCATTAGATCACCAATTCAAGGAATGTATACTCTACTCTTTATTTTGATCTTACGTAATCCAACGTGCCCCTATATGACTTTATGTGCGTAATTGCATGCCTTTTTGAATGTTTTATTTCATTTATTTATTTAGTCACTTTAATTGTTTTGATTTTGTATATTTACTTAATTTAATTTTTAGTTATTTGTGAGGCATTTAAATGCCAAATTGTAATAGTTAGATTATTATTTTATTTCATTTGTCCCCCTTAGATTGTAGTTAGGGCCCTCTAATGCAATAGTTAGGTGTCCATTTGCTTTATTTGCTTTGTGTGTTTCGCACACTTGTGTATTACATATTACTCGCTTTCTTAGGGTCTTGCATCTAGATATCATACTTATGTGCTATGTGTTTTATGTGATATTATGTGTTTACTTGCTTTATTATGTTTTATATGATTTGTTTAGTTATAATCAATGTGTGACGTCACCACACTAGTCCAACGCTAGTTGTGGCCCCCTTTCTCGTCACCACACTAGTTCAATGCTAGTTGTGGCCCTTTGTTCCGATTTTTCACTAGTCCAATACTAGTTAGGACTTATAGACATGGGCTAGTCCAATGTTAGACCCTTAGGAACCATCCACGTGCTAGATCATGTTTGTGTGACAATCACTACATTTTCATGCATATTTTCTATTTTTAGAGTTTTTTATCATTTTGCATGACATTTCTCTCATATGTATATCCCTTATCCCATATTTTCCTCTATATATATCCCTTATTCTTATGTGTGAGACATGACATCAGACTTGCATTTCATTTAAGGAAAATTAGGAATAGATTAGTGCATTTGTTTGATTAGATAGGAAATACCCCTCGAATATGGCATATGGACGAGTATGGCTTTTTAGCCTTAGCACGCTCGTATTCCTTTTATTAAAGGGAAAATTAAAGTCACAAATTTTAGCCTCCCCACATCCGTTATGATGCATTCCTTTAGGTCATGTATATTTGTATTTTTGTGTTTTTCTTTTCTTTTCTTCGAGTCTCATAATTTTGCACATTCGTGACCTCTTCAAAGAGTCACTCTTAGGCATCACAATTAATGTGATTTGCACCAATTAAGTTTTGAAATGATATCTTGACCCCCCGATATCCTCCTAAGTTTAGGTTTTGCATCCATATAGTGACATCCAAATGTGATAAATTTTTAGGTTAAAATAAGAAAATTTTTGACTAAATCACGCAACTAGTCTTGGTTAGATTGAAAGGGTACCTTAGATTTTATCCTTACCTTCCCTTTCTTCAAACGTGACTCCTGAACACTGTTCTCTGATTTTCAAAGACTTGGAGTTATTTAAAAAGGGTTTTCTCTACTTTTTTTTATTTAAAATTCATTTTAGGTGACTTTGTACACTTCAACTCAACACCAAGTGGCGACTCCTATTTTTCATTAAAAACCCTTTTTAAACTATTATTTTTTGAGTCAAAATCGTCGCATTTTTTAAGTCCCATTTAAGCCCATTTTCTTTATTTATTTTCTAAAAATCAAAAACTCATTTTCAATCAAAATTAATCAAAATTCATTTTTCTAAACTTGTAAATTTATTTTTTCTTTTAAAAATGGGGCGCGACAGCTTGGCGACTCCACTGAGGACTTCGAGAGTCCAAGCATTTGATTTAATCAATCCTTTTCTTTTTTCTAACCTTTTTATATATCACATTTGGAGGTTTTAGGTTACATTTTTTCCTTTTTAGGGTTTCTTACATATTCACACGCACAATCATCTCGATATCTGCGTATGTGATGAATGGATTGTTTATTTGCTTTTACTTGTATCGCGCTTGCATCTTGGGGGGGGGGGGAGGGATAGTCACCTAGAATTTTCACCCACATTTGATGGTACTATAATCTCTTCCCTCAAAAGGAAGCACTTCATACGTGCATGCATTACTTTTACCCTATTTTTTCTTTTTCGTGGGTGTTTCCTACATCTCCTTGTAGAATTAGGATCGATTTTCTTAGATAGGCGGATGGTGTGCTCTACGCCCATAGCGATGCCTAAGAGATCACTCAAGCCACCGACCGAAGGCATTGCGATTGATGACCCTTCGCCTTTTGGTCTGAAGGCTTGGAAGCCTGAGCCTGATAGAGTCTAGATGCATTAGTAAGTCAAACCTCACGCATCCATGTTAGAAATACCCTAAGATAGAGTCAACCTTACTCAACTAGGAGCACTAAGCACGAGGGGAGGGATTCCACCCCTCTTTCCTTATTTTTTCTTTTTTGCTTTGTATATCACTTAATTGCCACAATGTGTTATGTGTTGAACTAACATTTCCTTGTTTTCTCGTCTTTTGCATTCATAAACGTTAGGAAAAAGAGATCTGGCATGATACTCTTTTAGAACCTACCCTCTTAGATAGGTTATTACACTTTTAAATTTCGATGTATTGCATTTGTAGGTTAAACAAGTGCACATCATTCTAGACTCACACTGGCATACAAAGGGTCCCTTTAGGTCATGTTTTATTTCAAAATTGCATATTTAATACCTTTGATAAATTGGCATCATGCATAAACCTTAGAGAGAATGTCACATAGGGAATTTCGTATTAGGAATAAGCCACCTTGTGTTTCGGATATGTAATCCAATGAGATTTGCACGTTTGTATTCCTTGTACCATCCAAAGGGGTAGTGCACAAGATAAGGAAGAATCCGATCTTTCCCATGATAATAGAGCAACTTTTGCACATTAGAATATGAGTATCTAACAATTATCTTTTGGCCATTTTATCAGAATTGGTAAAAATTCCTTGCGTAAAGGACATTAATTTGAAGAAATTCACAAATAATTCCTCATTGTTGAGATGATAAATATATTGAGGCCAAATCTTGATTTTAGAAGACTCATAGACTAATGCATCACAATGAATTTGTTGAATTACCAAGGGGCAGACAATCCAATCGATTTTTTAATAAATCATTAATTTCATTCAATCCATTTGACCAGTTTTACCCATTTTTGGGGTGATTTAGTCAATTTTGAATAAATTATCAATTTCATACAATCTATTTTATCCATTCATTCATTTTTAGGATAATCTAGTTAATTTTGAATAAATCATCAATTTCATCCGAATCGTTTGACCCGTTATATTTTTTTTTTAGGGTTTCAATCTAAGGTTCCCTGAATAAACTAGTCGAGACGTTGCAATCCTTTCAAGAGTAGGCTCTTTCACACATCACTTTATGCGTTAATCAAAGCAATCAATCCATTCGAACTTTGTCCTCATTTTGTTAGAACAAATGTCTCTTGCCACCCCAATTGGCCAAATTTTTTTCAAATTGCTTTTCATTCGAATATCAATAAGTTGATCGGGTTCATCAGGTATTGTATAATGCCTACTCTAGAGGATTGCATTCTCATTCTAGGCCAACCCTTGGCATAAAAGGGCTCCCCAATAGGGCATGCATCTGAATTACTTTAATTTTTACTAACTCGTGTCTTTTTCTTTTTCCTTTTTCTTTTTATCAGCAGTTAATCAAGAGGGGAATCTAAATAGGATTTTTCCTAAATTTTCAAGTAATTGCAAACATAGCTACACGAAGAAGCCCCATCATTACACGAAGAAGCCCCATCATTACACGGTCACATAGCCGAGGTTCAAGAATAGTATAAACATAAGTACACATCCTGAATCGTCCGAGGTGTTAAACAAATTCAACGGCGCGTGATTGATCAGATGATTGATGGTAGTAGCAGCGGTGTACAGCATGATCCCTTATGTGCTGGTCAAATTGAACCGCAACCACTACCCCTACCCTATATTCAAACCTCTTTTGCTCCATATTTCGTAAATTCACCTGAGGAAACTTTTCATATATCCCACTCATGACCTACCACATACCTATACATCTAATATCCACATCCATTCTCCTCACACTTAGAATCCTAAAAAAAATTATCCACCTGTTGGACCATTGATTTTCTCCCCTCTCGAAGGGAATTTCGATAAACTTGGGGAGTTGTCTTTGGTTAAAATCCATGAAAATCATTCATGCGTGTGTCTTTTGTTTAATTATATTTTTGTAAATAGTTTTCAATCAAGTGGCTTTTGAAGACACGTTTCGTTTAGCAAGTAACATAATATTAAGTTTGATTTTTTTTCTTGAAATGCAATAAAATGTACAGTTTTTTATATACTGTGACTTACACATTCTTTTCAAATGGCCCAAAATAAAACCCCCTGGCCTCTAGATATTACCATTCTGGAATTTGATGGCTGCAATCTCGATACCGCATGAATGTGATTTCAAAATTCAAAATGAGAGGAATAGCGAGGAGGTATCCGAACATACTTTAAAGAGATTCGAAGGAGGAACTCAGACCGAATGGGAATCAAGATGAAGGAAATAAAATTAGTGGTCACTTGAATAAAAAGCAGAAAAAGGAGGCTGGTGGGAAAGCAGTGTCAAGAACAATAATCTTTATTTAATGAGAAGCAACCAAATGCAATCAAAAAGAGCGACCCGTGCTTACAATAAAAGGGTCAAATCGTGACTACTCGGAAAAGAGACAAAATGTTGAGGCAACTGTTGTCGATGCAAGATTGGAAAGGGTTTGCTGTCAAAAAAAAAAGAAAAAAAATGAGGAAAAGAAAAAGAAAAATGAAGAGTATTGTCCGGCGGATCACTTATGTTTCACAGATATGAATGAACAGGAGTCTTCCTCGGTCAATTAATTCAGATACATGCAAGAAATTTCACATTAATGAAAGTTTCCTTTCAGAGTTAATGTAAGGAACGGAATAAAAGTCAGATCCTCTTCTTTTCCAATCAAATATTCTATCCCTAGTTACCCCTTTTGAACCTTCAGAATGATTATTTCGTTTGGCAACCGCTGAAAATCGCAAACCCCACACTGGAAAAAATTTGAATTTTAACAGAAGAAAGCTAGAAAAGAAAGGGAAAACTTCAAAAGATGAAAGAAATGGCAGAAGACCGAAAAAGGGAAATGAAAGAAAAGAGAACCTCGGTTAAGCATAATCTGGGGCAAATTTTAAAAATTTCAAAGGAATGGCAGAAAGTCGAAAAAAAGGAAATGAAAGAAAAGGGAACCTCAGTTAAGAATAAACTGGGGCAAGTTTTGATTTAATCCTAATATAGGGTTGATGCAACAATGCGATCTCAGATCATTTAAACCACTTTTGAAATCAGCTTTCAAGCCTTAACTTTTCTAAGCACCCCACTACAAAAGCCGAAAGTTCTAACTTCTGTTCTTTGCAATATCTCTATTAAGAAATTTGCTAATTAATTGGCAAGTGATGTTCATATACTGATGCTAAAAAATTTTTTAGATGCATTTCTGAATTGATTAGGTGTGAGGTTGACACCGCTCATCATGTGAAAATCTGCAAGGATGCCTTTAAAAGAAAAAGGAGAAAGAAAAAAAGAAAATCAAGAAGGAAAATAGGGAAAAAAGAGAAAGAAAAATAAAAATAAAAGGACGGAGGGTAATCATGGTAAAAACCCGAAATGACGCTAAGGTAGGGTTGCACAAAGAGAGCAAAGGTGACTCGGTTCATTGGGATTCCTTTTCACATTGTGATTTTTTTGCCGGCATTGAATTACGGATGGACGATATCCAAAGGGTCAAACGGGGCACTTTGTTAGAGGCCAAAGTATTTTGATCATCAACATAGATTACTGGATTTGTGTTTCATTTCTCTAAAATCATCTTTGTCTTTCAATACAAGTCGATGGTTATTTTTTACATTACTTTGATTTTTGACATTTTTGTATAAAAATTCTTTGGGTGTTGCATAGTTTCATTTGTTTCATTGAATTTTATCAAATGACAGTTTTCTCGATTTTTCGAAAGGTGCATATGCATAAGTTTTCATGTTAAGTTAGCATTGGAAGCTAAGGCAACCGAGATGCAATTTACGGTGCAAGGTCGGGTTTTGTAGCATCAAGGGAAAAACATCAAAATACTCATGTTTACACGTTTCTCGAAAGTCGGACGGATCGAATGGTGGTGGCATTATTTTGATTGTTTCACATAGCAAAATTGGGGGAAATTATTTTTGTAATAAAGCCAGGGAATGTCGCCTAACAATTAAACATTCAGGGTTCAAATAGAAGAGGAAGTACGAATCAAGGCCTTAAGGAGGAGCAACAATACCACAATGCAAAGCAAATGATTGGTTGTATAAAAATTGATTCAAATTGGGGCAATTTTTTAAAAGATTTTTTAGGTAAGTATTCAAGAATTTTTTTTTCATGCAATAACGTGTCTTTTATCTCCGTTAACATCGAGTTTTTCTCACTAACGTATTTTTTCTATAACCATTAGCATCGGGTCCAACCCACTAACATGGCTTCTATATCCTTTAGTATCGAATTTATCTCACTAACGTGTTTTTGCTTTCACCGTTAGTATCGAGTTTTTCTCACTAACATGTGCCATGGCTTCTATCACCGTTAGTATCAAATTTAACCCACTAACGTGGCTTCTATCACCGTTAGCATCGGGTCCAACCCACTAACATGGCTTCTATATCCGTTAGCATCAAATTTTTCTCACTAACGTGTGCTGTGTTTTTCTATCACCGTTAGCATCGGGTTTAACCCACTAACATGACTTCTATCACCGTTAGCATCGAGTCCAACCCACTAACGTGGCTTCTATATCCGTTAGCATCGAGTTTATTTCACTAACGTGTTTTTTCTTTCAACGTTAGCATCAAGTTTTTCTCACTAACGTGTGCCGTGTTTTTCTATCACCGTTAGCATCGGGTCCAACCGACTAACGTGGCTTCTATATCCGTTAGTATCGGATCCAACCCACTAACGTGACTTCAATATCTATTAGCATCGAGTTTTTCTCACTAACGTGTACCGTATTTTTCTATCACCGTTAGCATCGGGTTTAACCAACTAACGTGGCTTCTATATCCGTTAGTATCGAGTTTATCTCACTAATATATTTTTTCTTTCACCGTTAGTATCGAATTTTCTCACTGACGTGTGCTGGGTTTTTCTATCACCGTTAGTATCGAGTTTTTCTCACTAACGTGTGTTGTATTTTTCTATCACTGTTAGCATCGGGTTCATCCCACTAACATGTCTTCCTACCTCGGCAGGTTTGGGTTGTATCCCACTGGCCGTTTTACCTTGTCTGGCTAGGGTTTTTATCCCGTTGACCTTTATATGTTTGCTTGTTTCAATTCACGGCAAAATAATTACAGGTAAGTATTTGGTGTCTACGTCTTTGTCTCGAATTTCTTCAAAACTCAGATAAAGAGGGGCAAGCTGTAGACACCAAAAATTTCATTTATTAGCTTTATTTTATTTTTAATGACAATTAGTGTTATTTTTACTTATTTTATAAATTAGGTTGATTATTTTTATATTTATTTTTGCATTAAATTTCTGAAAAAGGAAAATTCTTACAAAAATTCAAGAATTTGTTTTTAATCCTCTCAGATTCAATTTCTTTAAAATAAATGAAAATTTTGCAATGCAACTTCAATTAGGAATTAACTTTGTTTGCTTACTTAAGTTGATTTTGAAAAACCAAAAATATAATAAATAAATAAATAATAAGAAGATAGGCGGGGGGTTTGCATGTTGAACAAGTGTGCTAAAGGAGCATTAGACAAGTGTATTAGAAAAGTATTGGACAAGTGTTAGTGCAAGCAAATAGGACAAGTGTCCCCATTTTGTTGATACCACATGTAAAGGGAGAGGGTAGGTGGCAAGACACTTGGAGGCCTAGGAAAAAATTTGAAAAAAACAAAAAAGCAAAAGAAAAAAAAAAAGGGCGGCGGATGAAGGAGAGAAAGCTACAGAAAAGAGGGGAAAATCTGAAAAATTGGGAGAGAGAGAGAGAGAGATAGAGAGGACGAGAGAAGAAATCTAGAGAAAAAGAAACAAGAAATCAAACAAGAAAAAAGAAGGCTACAGGAGGAGGGAAAAAGAACGAAAGAGCAAAAGCTTGAGGGAGGAAAATTGGAAGCTTCAGACGGGGAGGAGCAAGAAAATCATAAATTGAGCAAGAAGGGAGCAGGGGAGAGCAAAAGAAAGTCAAGGAACGGAGGAAAAGACGAAGCTGTCGTTCACCGGAATCCACCACCACCACCTGCAGAGAAAGCACTGTAAGCTTATCTTTTTCCTTTAAACTTCACTTTTCTTCAATCAACAGATTCTTGAAGCCTTCGAAACATATTTTTCGTGACTTTGCTTATGTCAATTTTCCTGTTGGTTATCCACGATTTTAGAATATACATGCTTTATGTGTCGATTGGACTAAAATCCTTTGTGTTTTGACAATTTTGAGGCTAATCACAACTTCAATTGAGTAGGGAACTGTTGAATTTCTTCATGCCCATTGACTGCTTGATAAAATGCCCAAACGAAAATCTCAAACCAAAAGAATAAATCTTATTCATTTTTTGTATGCGTTCAAGAGGAAATCTGGCCAATCCAAAGCTGGCTAGAACCTGGGCGTTCGCTAGTCGGGGAGAGGAAGAGAAGCCATGAACTTTTGAAGTTGATTTCTTCCGTTTTGTTGTTTTTGCATTCTACAATGGTTTAGTGCATACTTGCCGTGTGAGGTCACTGAAATCTTGAAGCATCAGAGGTTGCAGAAGTTTTCCCTTTCAGTTGCATCGAAGAAGACAGCTTCTGTGAAGCATGAATGAATAAATTTTTAAAAATTGTAATTTAACCCCTTAATTTTTACCTAATTTCATTGTGGCCCAAAAATAAAAAAAATCGAATTGATTTGGCCCTTTTAAGTTTTAATCCCCCTTTTACGTCTTCGGTGAGTTGTTGCGTAAATTAATTCTGAGATTTTTATGGTATAATTAGGTTCTATTTTTTTTTAGTTATCTTATTATCTTGTTGGGTTTAATAAAAATTAGATGAGAATTGGATCAGGTTTAATTTAATTGGGTCTTGATGGTGGGTTTGTCTATTTTGATTGGGTTTTGGTTGTTTATTTTCTGGGTTTGTGGTGATTTGTGAGGCATTTAAATGCCAAATTGTAATAGTTAGGTTATTATTTTATTTCATTTTTCCCCCTTAGATTGTAGTTAGGGCCCCCCCTAATGTAATAGTTATGTGTCTATTTGTTTTATTTGCTTTGTGTGTTTCGCATGCTTGTGTATTACTTGTTACTCGCTTTCTTAAGACCTTGCATCTAGATATCATGCTTATGTGCTATGTGTTTTATGTGATGTTATGTGTTTACTTGCTTTATTATGTTTTATATGATTTATTTAGTTATAATCAATGTGTGACGTCACCACACTAGTCCAACGCTAGTTGTGACCCCCTTTCCCGTCACCACACCAATGCTAGTTTTGCCCTTTGCTCCGATTTTCCACTAGTCCAACGCTAGTGAGGACTTACAGACATGGGCTAGTCCAATGCTAGACCCTTAGGAACCATCCACGTGCTAGATCATGTTTGTATGACAATCACTACATTTTCTTGCATATTTTCTACTTTTTAGGGTTTTTATCATTTTGCATGACATTTTCCTTATATGTATATCCCTTATCCCATATTTCCCTTTATATATATCCTTTATTCCTATGTGTGAGACATGACATTAGACTTGCATTTCATTTAAGGAAAATTAGGAGTAGATTAGTGCATTTGCTTGACTAGATAGGAAATACCCCTCGAATATGGAATATAGACGAGTATGGCTTTTTAACCTTAGCACGCTCGTATTCCCTCTATTAAAGGGAAAAATTAAAGTCATGAATTTTAGCCTCCCCGCACCCGTTATGATGCATTCCTTTAGGTCATGTATATTTGTATATTTGTATTTTTCTTTTCTTTTCTTTTCTTTTCTTCGAGTCTCATAATTTTGCACATTCGTGACCTCTTCAAAGAGTCACTCTCATGCATCACAATTAATGTGATTTGCACCAATTAAATTTTGAAGGGATATCTTGACCCCTCGATATCCTCCTAGGTTGAGGTTTTGCAACCATATAGTGACATCCAAATGTGATAAATTTTTAGGTTAAAATAAGAAAATTTTTTACTAAATCACGCAACTAACATTGATTAGGTTGAAAGAGTGTTTTGGATTTTATTCTTGCCTTCCCTTTCTTCAAACGTGACTTCCGAACACTTTTCTCTGATTTTCAAAGATTTGGAGTCTTTTAAAAAGGATTTTCTCTACTTTTTTTATTTAAAATTCATTTTAGGTAACTTGGTATGCCTTAACTCAATACCAAGTGGCGACTCCTATTTTTCATTAAAAATCCTTTTTAAACTATTATTTTTTGGGTCAAAATCGTCGCATTTTTTAAGTCTCATTTAGGCCCATTTTCTTTATTTATTTTCTAAAAATCAAAAACTTATTTTCAATCAAAATTAATCAAAATTCATTTTTCTAAACTTGTAAATTTATTTTTTCTTTTAAAAATGGGGCGCGACAGATTTGGATGAAGAAATATATATGGAACAACCTAAAAGATTTGTAGTACCTGGTCAAGAGCACAGGATGTGTAAATTTGTAAAGTTTTTATATGGATTAAAGCAAGTACTCAAGCAATGGCATCAGACATTTGATCAAATTATTCTTGCTAGTGGATTCAAGATAAATGAATATGATAAATGCATATATAGCAAGTTTAATGATGGCAATGGTGTCATAATTTGTTTATATATGGATGACATGTTAATTTTTGGAACTGATTTGGAGCAAGTTAAAGTTACCAAAACTTTGCTTTTAAGCCAATTTGACATGAAAGACATGGGTGAGGTGGATGTCATTCCCGGCATAAGAATCTTAAGAAACAAGAACAATATAATGTTATCTCAATCGCATTATATTGAGAAGATTCTTAACAAGTTCAATCAAAATGATTGTATTCCAGCCTCAACACCATTGGATCCTAAAATAAACTTTGTGAAAAATGAAGAGAATCCAAAATCTCAATTGAAATATGCCAAGATTATAGGGTGTTTAATGTATGCAACAACTTGTACTAGACTTGATATTACATGTGGTATTGGTATATTGAGTAGATATACAAGCAACCCTAGTAGGTTATATTGGCGAGGTGTAACCAGAATATTGAAATATTTAAAGGCCACTAAGGACTATGGTTTATGTTATACCGGTTATACTTCAATATTAGAAAGATTTTTAGATGCTAGTTGGACCACTAATAAAGATGATCACTCGTCGATAAGTGGTTGGATCTTTATATTTGGTGGAGGTGCAATTTCTTGGGGTTCTAAGAAACAAACTTGTATCACCAATTCAACAACGGCAGTAGAGTTTGTAGCACTTGTTTCGACTTGTAAAGAAGCTAAATAGCTACATAATTTACTTTGTGATATACCATTGTGGCCAACACCTTTATTGTCTATCTCAATACATTGTGATAGTGCAGTTACACTTGTTAAAACGTATAGTCAAGTGTTTAATGATAAGTAAGTTAAGGCATATTGGTTTAAGACATAATTATGTCAAAGATTTGATCACAAATGCAGTCATATCAATTGACTTTGGAAGATCTAATGAAAGTTTGAGTGTTTCTTTGACAAAAAAATTATCAAGGAATTTGGTGTTTAGATTTAAAGTCCAAAATTCTTGATCACTAATGGTGAAACCTCAATTCAACTTTAAATACAACGTGTAGCCTTGAATTCAATGAGTGAAAGTACATCATTCTAATGGTCGGTGTACTATGTAAAATTTAGACATTTCAAGGTAGAATAGTGCATATTATTCTCGCCAGTACAAATGTAAGGTGAGTCAGTGAGCTCCTAACTAATCTTAAAAGTGCCATCAATGAAGGGGACACTAAGATGTCGCATATATGAATGTTGATTCTCAGCAAACCACAAAACTAAAGGCTTTGTTTTGTAGCATTTATGAAAAGATAGTGATACATGACCGTAAAATGTATCATTGAAGAACTTGTGATTGTGCATTGATCAATGTGTGATGTGCTTATTAGGTTGGTCCAATATATAAGTGGTTCAAAACTTGTTTGATATCTTGTAGGATTGATTTCAAAGAACATTCACTAAAATAGTGGTTCAATCGAAAGACACCATTATTTATGCATATGATTGTCAGATTATTCGCTGACCTTTTGAAAGTTCATTTTCTAAATTTTGAAAATGGTCGGGGATTGTTAGAAATTTTTAAATTTTGTATCAAGTGATTCTAAGACGTACATACATTGCGATAAATGTATATTCATTCATAAATTTTAAAGCATCATGAATATATTCATATATGTGGACTTCCATGAATATAAGGGTAGATTCATATTTTTTATTTTAGAATCATGTGATGCATGAATTAAAACACATGAATTTGTACACAATACCTTGAATCTATTCATATAAGTATTTAATAAGTTCACTTGTTTTTTAAACAATCTCCCCTATATAAAGAGGTCAAGTGATTGGCTGCAGAAAATCACTTTTCTACTATTTTGAATTCTCTGAAAAAGCACCCTATAGTTCAAGAGGATTTATCTTACTTTGTACAAGAGTTTAAGACAAACAAATTTCATCTTATCCTAAAGGATATTTGTCCAAAGTTTATTACATATTATACTGGACAAATAAAGTTTAAAGGAAAGTGATATACAATCATGATTTAAAACTAATTCTTGTTACTATATTTGCCACTTCATTATAATGCTCCCAACTTTTCTTACCTTAAGTAAATCAACATTTTGTCCATTGGCTTTGAGTTGAAATGCCAAAATCCATCCGATAGAATAAAGAGGGAAAAGAAATCAAATGCCAATAGGAAAACATGTCTGCTCCTTCACCATCACTCCAAAATTTCATTCATAACTCAAATAGGCATGTAAAAGACAACTTACCGATGTCAAGAACCCAATCTGAACATTAAACCTTTTGACGTCAAGAAGCAATTCACACATTAGCTTCAAGTAACAAAACCAATTTTTGCTTACTAAATAAAATAAAAACTAATTTTTGAATATCCATAAGATTTTAAGGCCCATGTTCAGAGAAATTATTGTTATATTCCATGAAGAAATCAAATTTCAAACTGCCAGTTGTCTCCTTTTATCCAGAGGCCAAGGACTCTTAAATTCCTCTCAAATTTTTATTGTTCTATATGGGCTAGGTTGCATATATATGTGCAATTTTGCTCTATATTTTCTGGACACCTATGTGTTTCTTGTACAAAATAAATTAAAACAGAAGAGGAAGGCGAAAGGTAGTAATAGAAAAGGAGAAGCTTGTTAAAGTGGAAGAATGCAATTAGATCTGTAGGGATAAAGCAACCAATTGTGAGGAAATGCTTGGGAGAAGGTATCAGCGTGTAAATGGGAGGAAAACTATCTAAATTCAGCATTAGCTACATATTCTGTAGTTGTCAACAAAAGAACAAGAACAACAAATTGTGTCTACTATAGAATGTTCTAAGGCAACAAAAAATAAATCCAAAACCAAGTCAACTTAGCATCACTGTCAACAAAACATTACTTAGCTGAATAAAAGATAGTCCTAGTCTATGTAATCAGCTCTATTACCAACCAATAAATTCTTATCCATAACTGCACATGTCTCTGACCAAAAAAATGCATTTCTAATCCATTGAACAAAAAATGCATGTGTCCATTGAACAAAAAGATTCTATTATTCTAAACAGTAAAAAGGATAATATTTAGACCAGAATAACAATTTGGTTCAACAAGGTCCTCCAAATGCTACTACATCCCACAATCTGGTATGTAATCAACTTGTGAGGAACCAATTCTAGATCCTTGGACAGAAAACATAGCATCTCCAAATTGGGTACTCTTTCTTCGAACCTATATCATAATGATAGACTTAGCAATGAAATGGTACAAGTTACAAGATATTTATTGTAGAAAATGCATGTTTTAACTCACCACTTGAGTCTTAAATGAGGATAGATTGGTTTTAAAAGTAGTAGTTACAGCAATATATTGCAGCAATTGCATCAGCACTTGCATGTGAAGAACTTCCACTAGTATTTGATGTAGTTGTCCACTACACACAATTTAAAAGAAAAGTATTAAACGCTGAAGATTATAAAACTAAAATTTCAAGTTGAGTTTTTTTTCAATTCATATTACCGTTTGAGTTACCGGAGTGTTGTTAGCACCTGGAGCAAATCGAGTCTGCAAGAAATATGATCATTCAACTCATTGGCATTAGATGGCACATGACTAAAACAGGTTCAAATAGAAAGTATAAAGCTTACCATTTCTGATCCATTTGGAATAAAAGTCATTGAATTTGAGAATCCCAAACCATTCCACGCCAATACCACTAAGTGGGCCATTTTCATTAGCCCATGGCCTGTCCCTAGCTCCTCCCCTCCCCTTACCATTTCCCCTTGAAGCTATACTACATGTACCATATTGCTGTCCACTAGCAATTGCACCAGAACCTCTCCCAGAAGTCATAGAATTATTAGCACTCCTCTCATGATTATTTGATATTTGCATGTGACTCGGCCTATCAACATCAGCTCTTGCTCCAGTACTTATACCATGCTGTGAGTAATTAGTAACAGCATGTCCATTGAGTTTAAGGAAAAAAAACGTAGTTAAAAGTATATCAAACACATGTTAACAATAAGAAGTTGAACTCTATTAACTACCTGGCTCAGCACTCCTTTCCTATTCCTCATGAATAAACAACCTTGATTTTGCAGCTTCTCACATAGTGATCAGTGTGACCATAATGACTGCAATGGATCGGAATCCCTTTCTTTGTCATCTTTCCTAAATTCAGATGCTCATCTGGCCTTTTTCTCCCAATCTTTTTAGGTCGACCAGGAGCAATCTTTATGTAATGTGGCCCTATTGGATTAGATTTAGTGTCAACCCAATCTCTCTTGTCTAGTATATAGGCATAAAAACACCCTCATATGCCTTCATATATGTGTCTACCGAGTACCATTCATCTACATAGTTCTATGGGTCTTTCATATTTTGAATAAGTCCAGCACATGCATGAACACAAGGTAGATAGGCTCTTGCTGCTGCCTACATAATATCCGTGAGCTATTTATCCTTGAATCTTAGTTTGAAGTTGGCATACGTATGCCTAACACAAAATCTATGCTCTACTCCAGGGTAATTATTCTCAATACAGTCAACCAATGCCTATAAAAGAATGCAATAAAAATAAGAATATTAGCTATAATGGCAGCAAGAAAAACTACAAAAAAAATAGAAAGGAAAATAAGGTTGGCCTTTTGTTTGTCTGAGAGAAATATCCATCATCTTTCAAATGGAGTTCCAATTTCATTAGTTAGAGTATCCAAAAACCAACTCTGGCTATCTTTGCATTCAGACTCAACCAAAGCCATTGTGATAGAGAACATTTGGTTGTTACTATCTCTACCAATTGCAGCCATTAGATGGCCCTCCCATAGCTCCTTTCAAATGACATGCATCCGGTCCTATCACAAGCCTGCAAGCATTGACAAATCCCTCTTTTTGTGCAGCAAACATGATAAAGATCCTCTTGAAAATTGGGTTTGCGCGCATAGGATATCTCTTAGTAACCAGAATAGCCACAGAACCAGGATTTTTTTTTTTTTTTGTAGAATTGTAGCACAGTAGTTTCTCAAACCAGCATACTGTTGTGAACATGACCCTTTGATTGGCTCAGTTGCCAAGTTCTTGGATCTATACACTTGAGAGATTGTGCAATTCAATTTAAAACTCTTCTTTACATTTTTTGTGAACCCCATCACCTTCATGTCAGGATGATCAGCAATGTCACTTAGAAAGATTTTTTATAACCATCTTACATTTGTACTCTTATTGTGGTAGGACCATGGATATTCATGTGGTTCACCTTAGCAAACTTAAGTTGCAGTGTAGTAGCGCTCCCCCTAAATAGACTTCATCTATTTGTTCAGCTATAGGATCACAAGCATCATTCAATACATCTTCATCTAGAAAGAATTCAAAATCAAAACCACATTCAAAATCAAATGGCTCATTATCACCACCTCTGCCCCTGTATAAAGCATCTAAAATGTCACTATCAGCCCTTTGGTTGACAAAATTTTCCTCAGTGGGATTATCATTTGGTTGACCCTCAAACTCAAAATTGTTAGCAACATAGAGCTGTGCAGCATCATTAACTAGTTGAGGGAGTTCACCTACATAATGTTCTATAGAATTATAATTCCTGTTCATCTCAAACATCTGTAGCTCCGTCTGATCACTGTTCACGAACATAAGGCACAACTTCTAAATCAATACCACCTATCCTATAGTACAAAGGGAATTCATCCGTTGCATTCAGTTTTCTCAAACCCTCTCTCAGCCCAAATATTGACATTTAATCAGGGTCAACTTCAACTTATCAACTTTTCCCCCCACATATTGTAACACTAGTTCCCAAACAAAATGCCCTTCATGATGCTCCTCTAACACATATGGTTGGAACGTCATTATTCTGTTACAAACAAGCATACAAGACACTACTTTAATCTCATAAAAAAATTAGTTCATTAAACTTTACTTGAATATCAATCAGAAGACGAGCATAAAAAGAAAACAAAAGCTGAAAGTTGACTATTATACCTAAAAGTACATATCAATGGACAACTTAGTAGACACGCAAACCTTCGAAAATGGCAGATGGAATAAAGAATCATGAAAAAATTAAATAAAATGAAAAACGGAAGTCAGCAACCATCGTTTTTAGTAAACAATCCCGCTAATTTATGGCAATATAAAACAAGACACGTATGGACCACAGAAGACAAAACCCAAGAAGGTCTACCACATCAAAGGCCATTTTGGCTCTACAAAAACCAAAATCACTCATTCTTGTAACAAACTACAAAGTTAAAAAACATAGAATTTCATAAATTAATACAAACCCTGGGTTTAATTGCTATCTTCTCCTTCTAAAAGCTCAATTTTTCTGCTGCAATCCTCTGCAAAAAGTTGAATCCAAGGCTTTTCTTGCTCTAGTGCTTCATTATTCCATTAGATTTACAAGCTTTTCCAAGTGGGGTTTGGTTAGGGTTTAACATGAAGAAGAACAAGAAGGAGAAAGAAACCAACAATAAAGTTTCGCATTTTTTTTTTGTTCTTTTCCCTTTATTTTGTTGGCTTTTTTCCGAATATCGTGAGCTTCAAATCTTGTGCAGAAGTTGGAGTGGCGCGAATTTTCCCTACATCAGGAAGGGTATTTCTAGAAAATAAATTTAATTCACAAGACCCTGTGGATAATTTTGTCCATGCATTATTTTTACAGGGATACCACCGTCATTTTGGTGTTAACTGGCATGCCCTGGGGATAAAGTGAGAAGAATTAAAGGTTTGGGGATAAATTGTAACTTTGACCAAACATTAAGGGGAGCTTCTAAAATTAACCCTTCTTTTTTGTTTTTCTCTAGTTTTGTTTGTCAAACCAATACAATTAGGACTTTTTGTCATTTTGTAACATCCATTAATTAGCTTCAAACATTGTGACTAACAAGGGATGGATGTAATTTGGTCAAACTACAGGTTCGTTCTGTAGTTTGGTAAAACTTGATAGGAGGTAAATGTAAATAATCCTTATTTTGCAACCAAAAAAAAGTTATTAAAAATGAAGGTTATTAGAAGTTACTAAATTTAAGTAGTTATTTTAAGTCAATCTTAACTTTTACAAGGGTAAATTTGAAAAACTAAAATATTATAAAAAATTTATCGAGTTTTTGGCTGAAATGACCTACTTTTCAAAAAATAATCTGAAAGTATTGCCTTTTCAATTTCTATTCCTTTATTTATCTAGTTACTGCCACATGGGCTCCTCATCAAAGGAAAATAACCACTTGTAGGTCTTTTCTTCCTTATATTACATGATTTTTCTTTATTTGGTGTCCTAACTCTTAAGGACGTTGTATAAGCAAATTGGAAAAGGAAAGTGGATTCACAATTAGTGCTTTAAAATCATTGATCACCTCTTAAATTGCAATGATTTTGCATAAGAACATATTTTAATTTTTTGCTGCCATTATTCCTCCGTAGCATTATTCTTGATCATTATATTTCAAGCTCCTCTCTTTTCTTTCTTTTCTTGTTACATGCAATTTGATACAAGGTGTGAGGACCCGAATTTTTCTTATTTTTATTTTAGTTTACTGGCTTAATTAATTATTTACTCACCCGTATTCTCTGAATATTTTATTCCAACATTTTTAGATCCAAATACATGAAATTATGGCTTACATGTATTTTTAAAATGACTTGTTACAAAAATTAATTTTTGGTAAGCTCGTTTAGTAAGAATAGTGAATACGCGTTTGGAGACAATAATCGAATCGAGAATACAATAAACTTAAAAAATTGGAGACTTATACATTAGTCTTAAAATAGGTATTTTTATGTTTAAGTACTCAAGTATTAGTTAGTTGTACTATCGTTATAAGACATTCTTAGAAATTTCACTTTATCGCGCACAAATTGGAAGTTCGCGTTTTCGCGTTCGCAATTATTTGAGAGATATTAGACCTTTATTTTTAGACTATTAAGAGTGAATAGTAATAGTGATAAAGGAAGTGCATTAGAGGTTTAGTACACAAGTGAAACAAACCCGAGAGAAATCGGACACGAAACCCGCGCGCGCGACTAGTAAGAGTTGACTTTTTGCACACCACCTAAAGCTACTATTCGATTCTTTCTCCCCAAGTTTTAGCACACAAAACCCTCCTCTCTCTCACCTTGCATCAGCCGACCAGCCACAAGAAAGAAAAGAAGAGAAGAAAGCTCTTCATCCATCTTGCTCATTCTTGCTCCAAATCATCTCCCACTTTGCAATTAACCACAAAATCACTTGGAAATTCACTTGAGCTTGGAAGGAAACTTCATCTTGGCGGTTTTTCTTGGGGGTTTTAGTGGTAAAAATTTCTGGTTTGTCTCAAAGCTTGGAGGTAATCATCCTACACCATCCAATCTTTTATTCTTGGCTTTAATGGGTTTATCTTGGCTTTGAAGCTTGTAGCTTCATTATTGTTGATATTACTTGGATTGGAATGGTTGAAGTGGGCTCTATGAATTTTCACCTTGGATATAAGGACTGATATGATGATTTTAGATGTTATTGTTTTAGTGCTAAACTAGTGGATCTAAGTTGAGGAAGTGGAAAGAAATCAAATGAAACTTGAAAGAGGAAAGGGCCGAATCTGCCCTGTTTGTGCAGAGGCTTTAATTCAAAATTTTTGTGGTTAAATTGACTTATTTATGATATATACATGTTGTGTGGGTTGTGTGGAAGGTTTCCACAAAAAATTATGTGATTTGGATGGTTAAATGTTGAGTTTTTGAAAATCTGTCAAAACTGGAATTTTTCCCGAAATTGCTCTGGCAGTGTTTTTCAAACAGCTATAACTTTTTGCTCCGATATCAAAGTCGAGTGCCGTTTGTGGCACTGGAAACTAGACATTCCCAACTTTCCAACGGTATAAAATTTACAATCTGATTCCACCTGAGTAGTCCATACCAATCGTTTGAACATGACTGTCCTGTTTGGCGTCTACACTAGGAGCTCTGTTTTGAGCAGCGAATTGATGCTCAAATATGAGCTAGCTGTGGATAGATTTTGAAAAATATTTCTTCTAAGAAATTGTAACCTTATGAATGTAGTTTTCAACGCCACCAACCACACTCAATTCTGAGTTGAATTGAGTGAATGATGGCCAAATTACAGACCTACATCATTGCTTGAAAACCCTCATTTTGGACTGATCAATGACCTATCTTGTTTGGGACTTGTTATTTTGAAAATTTTGGTGTCAATCACTTACCAAATGTATATTAGATATTTCTCAGACTTTTGTTTCATAAATGGACCAGATTTGAATCATTTTCATTGAGCAAAATGTTTGGAAGAGAAGAAGAAAGCAAAAGACAGATTGATCTTGAGATTTTCTTGAACTTTGGTAGTTTAGTAAACTACCTTCCCATGTGAATTTTAAAGTGAAATTTGATAGATGAGTAGTCTTCATATGGAAGTAGAATTGTACCAATTTTGGTGTCCATCAAAGACCATTTCGATATACAAATGATGTTCCAAAGTTTGCTATTCAAATCTGAAAAACTCTTCCTTTCTCTCAGCTGAATGGTCCAACCTGTTTTGAATGTTTTGTTTCAAAAACTTTGATGTCAATTGCCTCTAAATTGCTCATTAGATGTTTATGGAACATTGGTTTCAACATTTGAGTTAATTAAGGTTGATTTGTGTGAGACAAAACTTTTAAAAGGAAAGAGAAACTTGAGTTGCCAGAATTGCTTTGAAAGTTTCACAAACTTCAGTAGTTTTGTTAACTGCCTTTGTTGACCTTGGTCCCTAACTTTTGATGTTTACAAAACAATGGATAATACTAATATTTCTTCAAGATATACTTTCAGTTATGAAGTTATTTGATTCCATGAACAAGTGCAATTGAAAGAAGACAAAGGTTGCTGAAAGCTGTCGGACACTTGTGATGACAGTACCGGACGTCCGATAATCATTGCACAACTTCGAACGCATGCTTCGGACGTCCGATAGGATCTTTCGAAGTCGACAAAATCATCGGAAGCTGAATATGTCTCCACCGGAAGTCCGATAGAAACAAGATGATTTCTCAAATCTCTTTGTTTGCTGTCGGACGCACAAAGAGCTTGCACCGGACGTCCGATAGAATTGAAGAAAATTTCTCAAACTCACTGCCTGCTGTCGGATGCAAAAAACAGGAGTACCGGACGTCCGATACTCCAACGGCTAGTTGACTCTTCAGCTACTTCCTATTCGTTGGAAGCATTAATGAGGCACTTTCTTGGTCCTATATAAATAGTGGTTGGTCAGATACATCAAACAACTTTTACACACTGAAGATACAAAAGATCTAGAGTGATTTTAGTGAGAAAATACTCTTCAAGGAAAATTTGTAGTCTTAGTGGTGTGAGGTTCATTGTAAGCTTTTCATTTGTTAGTGAATACTTCATGAGTGTAGCTCTGTGAGGGTTGTCTTGAGGGATAGTAAAACTTCCTGGCTTGACCGAGTGGTGTTCGGGGCAAGGAGGAGGTGAACCTTCCTTTGTACGCAAGAGTGATTGTAATTCATCAATTTGAAGAAGTTTATTTGAATTAATCTACAAGCTCAAGAGGAGTTGGGTAGTTAATTGGTTTGCAATTCTTTCCTTTCTATTTACTTATTGTTACGTTTGTGACCTGTACATTGTTTATTTCTTCCACTTGGTTGTCTTCGATCCTTACAATTGGTATCAGAGTTTGGTCTCCTAGAGATTAAGCTCAAACGGCTTAGGAGTAAAAATGACAACCAATAATACCATATTTTTTGAAGGACATTCTGTGATTAGACCACCTATGTTTAATGGGTCAAATTATGTGAGTTGGAAAGAAAGAATGATTATATTTTTGCAATCAATTGATATTGAATTGTGGTTTATTATTAGTGAAGGTCCATATGATGCCTCTCTTATAGATGAAAATACTCATAGATCTAGATCAAAAACAAGAAGTGAACTGACTGCTGTGGATAGAGCTCATCTCACCTTAAATGCAAAAGCCATGAATGTGTTATATTGTACTTTAGACTCAAATGAATCTATTAGAGTCAAGAGTTGCATGTCAGCTAAAGACATTTGGGACAAATTGAAAGAATTTCATGAAGGTAGTGAGAATGTTAGAGAGTAAAAGAAATCTATCTTAGTTACTAAATATGAGTCGTTTAAGATGGAAACTCATGAAAATATTGATCAAATGTATTGTAGATTCAATGATCTTATTAAAGATTTAGAGGTTCTGGAAAAAGAATATACCTTAGGAGAGAAAAACAGAAAAATTCTGAATGCCTTGTCCAATGATTGGGAAAATAAAGTGACTGCTATTGAGGAGGCTAAAGATTTGAATACTATGCCTATTGAATCACTTATTAATTCTCTGACCTCTTATGAGTTGAAACTTAAGTCCAAAGTGCAAGAGGAAGAGGATGCGAAAGTAAGAAGGAGTATTGCTCTAAAGGCGTCTCAAGATATGGATGATTCTGCCTCCCTAGATGAAGAAGATACGAAACTGATGATAATGATCTAGCTCTCATCGCAAAAAGTTTCAAGAGAATCCTCAACAAACGAAGGTTCAGAAAAGGAGGAAACATCAACTTATTCCCAAATCAGTTCAGCAACACAAGAAACAAAGGGAAGCAAGAGTACAATAAAAAGTAAACTGATAAATGCTATGAATGTGGCCAACTAGGACACTACATGAGTGAGTGTCCAATGAAGAAGAGGAAAGGTGAAAGAAAATCCAGATTCAACAACTTTCAATTCACATGGAATGAATGCAACTACAATGGTGAAATTGAAGAGGAAGAAGAATCTGCTCAATTGGCTTTCATGGCCATTGGAGATGATGAGGTAAAAACTTGTAACTCTCAATTTGAAAGTGATGATGAAACTGATGATGATCTTGAATCTTTCATTATAAAATTGCATGATAGTTTGAAAGAATCCTATACTAGAAACAAGGAGTTAGAACAGAAAATTAATTTTTTGCTTCGAGATAATGCAAATCTTTTTCAACAAAATAAAAAGTTGAAAGCTGAAAATGATTATTTGAAAAAGAATGAGATTGATTTACAAAATAAACTTGATAGAAAAACAAGTCTTTGTGAGACACTAAAAAGGGAACAAGGTGATTTGAAAAGAAGAATGATGATTTAAATGAGTTACTACAATATAAGAAACAAAACTGCTTTCAAGAAAATGGAACAAAACCTTATTTTGGCACTTATGAGAAGAAGATAAATTTTGGTACTCATCAGATAAGGCTGAATCAGAATGCAAATGAATTTGCTATTTATAAGAGAAGACAAGTAAGGTTTATTAAACTGTTCATGTAAATAACTCTTTGTTATGTGTAATTTTTGTTGTCAAAAAGGTCACATGAAAAGTGATTGCTATGTGAGAAAGAATATGAAAAAAGGCATGAAATGCATGTGGATAGTTAGACATGATACTAACTCTAACAAGTAGGAGATATTGGTAAGATTGATGAGATTCTTGTTCATAATATTTTTTTTGTAATTCTCTTTTGATATTTCTGATGTTTTGATCTGAGTTTTTCTTGATTTTTTACTGAATTTGTATGATGTCAAAAAGGGAGAAAAAAGAATAATGCTGATCTCATGATGATTTGCTGTGATATGTTGGTGATTGCTGTCATTTCTCTGTTTTTATTTGGAATATTGGATTCTCTGTTATTGTTGCTGGATTTTGATAGCTAGTTTTTACTCTCATCTTATGATGACAAAAAGGGGGAGAAATGGATGCTATGTGTTAGGGGGAGTTATTCTGAGATTATAAGTTTGGATGCAATGAGTGAGGGGGTGCTTATGCTCATTTGCTCAATCTTTTTCCTTTTTCCATCCATTGTTTTGTCATCATCAAAAAGGGGGAGAATGTTGACCTTGGTCCCTAACTTTTGATGTTTACAAAACAATGGATAATACTAATATTTTTTCAAGATATACTTTCAATTATGAAGTTATTTGATTCCATGAACAAGTGCAATTGAAAGAAGACAAAGGTTGCTGAAAGCTGTCGGATGCTTGTGATGACAGTACCGGACGTCCGATAATTATTGCACAACTTCGGACGCATGCTTCGGACGTCCGATAGGATCCTTCGAAGTCGACGAAACCATCGGACGCTGAATATGTCTCCACCGGACGTCCGATAGAAACAAGATGATTTCTCAAATCTCTTTGTTTGCTGTCGGACGCACAAAGAGCTTGCACCGGACGTCCGATAGAATTGAAGAAAATTTCTCAAACTCACTGTCTGCTGTCGGACGTAAAAAACAGGAGTACCGGACGTCCGATACTCCAACGGCTAGTTGACTCTTCAGCTACTTTCTATTCGTTAGAAACATTAATGAGACACTTTCTTGGTCCTATATAAATAGTGGTTGGTCAGATACATCAAACAACTTTTGCACACTGAAGATACAAAAGATCTAGAGTGATTTTAGTGAGAAAATACTCTTCAAGGAAGATTTGTAGTCTTAGTGGTGTGAGATTCATTGTAAACTTTTCATTTGTGAGTGAATACTTCATGAGTGTAGCTCTGTGAGGGTTGTCCTGAGGGATAGTAAAACTTCCTGGCTCGACCGAGTGGTGTTCGGGGCAAGGAGGAGGTGAACCTTCCTTTGTACGTAAGAGTGATTGTAATTCATCAACTTGAAGAAGTTTATTTGAATTAATCTACAAGCTCAAGAGGAGTTGGGTAGTTAATTGGTTTGCAATTCTTTCCTTTCTATTTACTTATTGTTACGTTTGTGATCTGTACATTATTTATTTCTTCCACTTGGTTGTCTTCGATCCTTACAGCCTTTCCACGTGAAATTTGGTAGAGATATATTTCACATATGGAAGATTTAGTGTACCAAATTTGGTGTATTTTCAATGCCAACTCAATGACCAAATAATGCCCCAAATCTGCTCTTCAAATCTGAAAAATTGGCCAACAGTTTTCATTTTTAACCAACTTTGAGCTGCTATATCTTGACTCTCAAAACTCCGATTTTAGTTATGTTTCTTGTGTTTTAAACTCTGATTGTACCTTCAATTGAGTTCCAAATTTCAGAGGTTAGTTCACATTATGTGAATTTTGCCGAATTTTCAAACTTTGTCAAAAATCAACTCAAATCTGTCTTGGTATTCCAAGATAACATCTTGGACCCAAAATTTGAATGTCTTCCAATTGCAATCATGGAAAAGTGTCTTCTAGGAACTTTTAGTACTTTGGAAGTAGTTTCCAACGGTACCAAGTTTTCCAATTTTGAACCTACGGAGTGCAAGATATGATTTTTCTAAGTTTGACACATAAAGATAAAATTTGCCAATTTCTAAGAAAATGAAAATTTGGAAACTTGACTTCTTTTCTCGATATCGACTGAACGTTTTGAACTCGAATTCATGGAAATACTAGTCTCTCTCTTTGGACTTTAAAACTTCACTCGTGAACCTCAAGTTAAGAGAATTGAAGCTTTCTTTTAGGACTTTGATTTTGTCTAAATGAGTGTACATTCCTTCTTGGTAAATGCATGATTGTGAGTGAAGTTGATTATTGTTTGCTCAGGCGCTCAAGGGGACCTTCAAGAGGAACTCGGAGCGGACGCCTAAACACTTGTTTGAGCACTTACTCACTTGTTTTGACTAGGTGAGTGTTCCATATAGGAGTACGTAATTTGAATAAGTCTATGACATGCTTATTCCATGATCATTAAGTGTTAAGTGCTATATGTTAAGTATTTACCACACTCATGCATATTTAAGTAAGGTATACTTGAATTACTCGACATGAAATACTTGAATTGCATATTTACGTGAAGTGTTTAAATGATTAATTATGCTATGGCTACATAAGTCGGTTGGAGTGAATCTCCTCGACTCTTAAGTGATAAAAGTGGGAAATGACCAATGGCGGCCTATTAAAATGGCAAATATCTGCCAATTAACCGTAATTACTTACCGTTAACCGTTAATTGTAATTACTTGCCGTTTACCAACCTACTTGATTACCTACCTACGTGATTACCTACTTACTTGATTACCTGTTTACCTGATTACTTGACTATTTGATTATGTGATTACCGTAAATTACGTGTTCACATGAACTTTTCCAAAATTTTACGGCGAGTGTGTACTTTATCTCACTCGACCTACAAAATTGATAAATTTTTACCATTTACCGTTTTACGTGATTACTTGTGCATGTTGTAAATTCTAAGTTGAACTGGGTCCTGCCCTTGGTTACTGACCTACTCGAGGCAGAACTGGGCTCGGTCGGGTAGGTTGGAATTCTGGGACACCGTTTCGGTATACTCGAGTACTACCACTGGAGGGGTAAGGTGATGGCCAGACAAATCGAGAGGTTCTGAAGTTATAAGGTGCAGTTGACCGAAATGGTTCCACTGGAACACCGTATCCTTCAATGTGTGTTTATTTTGCATAATGATAACTGTTTCATGCTAATGTGCCAACGTGCAACCCATGAGCCATACCTGTGATATACTCAAATTACTCGTAACACGATAACTGTCTCATGTTAATGTGTCAATGTGCAACCGTGAACCATATATGTGTCATGCCTAACTTGTTTGATTTATTAGAACTGTTAGAGTGTCTTGGAACCTCACTGGGTTGTGTAGCTCATTTCACGTTTTTGTTTTCCTTAACAGGGTTCGAGACCAAGAGTGCTCGTGAATAGTACTAGATTGTTTTCATTTGAGGACTTTAAGTTGTATTATAACTGATGGCTATAGTACATATTCCGTTGGATTATATTTAAGCTTGAAAGCTAACTAATTGTATGTGTGAGATATTTTGGAGTACTTTAATTATGTATTGAAGTTATTTGAAGCATTCCGAACTTTTGAATTGTGGATTGTAGTGAGTCCTGGCGAGAGTTGGGCAGACGTCCCGCGGATACCCTTTGGTTCGCCTTAGGGAGAAGTGGGGGTGTCACACAAGGTGGTCTCCTGACTTTGTATCATTTTAAGAAGTTTGTAAAAATTCAATTGTTTGACACACGAGTAAGCATTTCAAGATATATGATATCATAATTTATGTGAACTATAAAAATTCCACTGGAGAGGGAAAATATTAACAAAACATTCTCTTGCATTTTTGGACTCATAAAAAAACCCCTTTAAAAAAATGAAAAAAGAGAATATAACTCAATCATTATTAGCACCCAAATTAACACACTCTTATATGAGTCAATCTAATGTGAGAAAATACTAATTAACTCAATAATAGATAGATATATATTATTAATTTACCTTAATATACCTCGTTGCCCACTACTCTCCCCGTCCCCCGCCCCCCTCCTTGCTGCCCACTACCTTAATAAAAATTTATCATATAATTTTATTGTAATCAAATTTTAGCAAATAAGTAAGTATTAAAATATCAACACATCACCAAGTCATTATCGATTGTAATTTCACGATTGAAAATCATAAAAACAATCAAACAAAAACTATTTAAATACAATTCAACATGATGAAACAAATACAACTAAAGTAGTCAAATTTTGAATAAAGTTGGTTTTTTTAAAAATAAAAATAAACAAAAGTAGCCAAGTTTGCACTTTTGTAATAAATACAGCCACTAAATCATTATCGTATTTTTTTTTTGAAAAAAATTTATTATTGTGTTAAGTGTAATTAGGAATTCAGTATAAATATATTAGTAAATTTAGTATAACTAACTAATAATTTCTATTAGTAAACTTATATAATTATTAGTATAATTGATAATATCAATTATATTATATATACTAATATACATTATATAATACTTATAACTAATAATATCATTATTATAAATTTATAAATAATTAAAATAAATATTATATATATACATATAAATATATATAGAGCAGTGGCGGGGCAGAGGTATATTCCCCGTTTCTTAACCGGGGAGGGGAGGGGGAGGGGAGGGGGAGGGATTCTTCCTCACCTCGCCCCATTAGCCCCCTGCGGGACGAGTGCTCCCAATCGGCAACATGAATACTTGCCATACTAGGAGTCCACGTGGTAATAAGTAAATTAACAAAAAAATAAAATTTGAAAGTGCCATTAGCCCCCTGCGGGATGGGTGCTCCCAATTGCCATCCCTAGTCATAAAGAAAGAATATAAGATGGCAACATGAATACTTGCCATACTAGGAGTCCACGCGGTAATAAGTAAATTAATAAAAAAATTAAAATTTGAAAGTGCATTAATTTGGAAATAATTTTGAAGAAAAATATTATTGTGGAATTAAACTCAAAATTTATCGCCCTCAATCCCTCATGCTTTATATATAAACAAATATGATCAAATTTATAAGAGTTAATCTTATAAACGTTGATGGTACATATACTATAACCGTTAAATACATAACACATATATAAAATTTAAAATTTAAATTAATTATCATATATCCATTGATAGCGTATACACTCTAAATTAATCCAATTTATATTATAATATTCATAATTTTTTTTTTTTGCAAAATCTATTTCACCATATTCTCACCCCTCATCATACATCGCCATATTCTCACGTCACGGTCATACGTCACCCCGACTCGCGAAGTACTATCATTTGTGCCGTACTAATGAGCCTCCCGAAGAGTCGCTTTCACCCAAAAAAAAAAAAAAATCGTGGATAGAGTCCCCTCTCTCATTTACTACTGCAAGACAAGTGTCTCCTCGCCTAAAAATCGCAAAACCCTAACTCTAGTCTTTCAAACTCTCTAATGTGGAACTATATTCAAATTTTTCATCAATCTGGGCAAACAAGTTTGAGCCATGGCTTCCACCGAACCACTTGAAGGTATAATTCTTAAACCTAGTTTCTTATGTATCCTATTTTGTTTTTTCTTGGATCCATCGTTGTGTAGTTTGGTGAAATGCTGCATATTTTTCAATGTTGATTTTTGGAAATTTTGTTTCGTATATTTGATCTTAGGGTTAGAATTGTAACCATTGGAGATGAGTTTATGCTATTTAGCAATGGAATGGCTGTTCGATCTCGAGCTTCATAGTGGAGCTCTGTCTTGGGAGCTTTGGGGAAATGCATAGAATTCAAAGGCCCCTATGGATGGAGCCGTTTTTTTTTTTTTTTTAAAGAAAATTTGAAATATATTTTCTGACCACTTTTTTTACAGGATTACGTTTTATCTGGAAAACTGCTATGGTAATGTTTTTCTACAAGCACCCCTGAAAACAACCGTGCATATGGATAGCTTGATGATTGGCAACTAATAGACATTTAGCGGTTTGGCATTTAAGAATTCCGCTTTTACAATACCTAGAAATATAAAATTTACATTTGGTTCGGGATGAGCTGAAGAACATGATTGAAGGAAGTTCTGAGTGATGAAAAAATAAGAAGTCGGATAATGTTATTAGAATGTGTAACAAATGTGGTAAATCTGCACCAAAGAAAAACTCTGCAATGGTTGACAATTTAAAAGCAGTATTCCTGTTCTGTCAAACAAGTTGCCGTCAGATGTGGATGTTAGTGCAACTATTAGCTTGAGATTTTAATTATTGATGTGTTTGAAATTGTGATAATCAGAGTCCATTATTGGGATTTCTTTCTGGCGAAATTGCTGAGACTTTAAAACTACCCTTTCTCAATTTCTTGTTCTGCACTAGGACGACATACTGGGTGTGGAATAGTGCAATGGTATCAGCCAGTTGCATTGGATGATCGTGTTTCTAAGGAACTGAATGTCGATCCTGTATTTGAGAATGTTCCACGTAGCTGCAGATCAAGGCGGAGAACTATTGGCAAGGAAACAATTAAAGTTGCAGAATCTGGTATAGGCATTTCTCTTCAAAGGGTTAGAACTTCAAAAATTTTATCTGCTAAGTTTGATAATCTGGTTTTGTTTCCTTATAAACTGCTCTTTCTTATTCTTCTATTTTCCCTTTCCTTTATGTTCCTGTTGGGAGGAGGGGGATATTCTTAATCTTAGTGTGGATATTCTTAATCTTAGTGTGGCTATTGATCTATTTGTAACGCTTGCATGTGTTTCTGCCTTCCTCCATAGTGTAAGAAGTACATTGAAGCAATTTAATGCAGAGGAAAAGAAACTTTTGGATGTAATGGCATATATAAGATGCAAAAGCCAAAGTAGCAGATGTAATACTTGTTGAAAGAAGAAAAGAGTAATGCATGAGAGAAAGAACTACATAGTACTGAAGTACTTTAAATTCTGTGAGAACTATATGTTGGAGTTTGTTTAAGTAGTATCTTTTAAGCATTTGAAAGATCAAAAGGCATGAATAGTTGCCTGCTTCTCCTTTTCTTTTATAGACAAGTTTGGTCAATTGGTAATGTCTTCCTTGGTTTTGACAGTAACTATAGATCATCAAAAATTTCTTACTGACAATATCATTTTGTTCAATCAACTCCACGTTTTCAGAATGGGTAACCTGAAACTCATATAAATTTTGTCATCTCAGGAAATCATGAAAATGAAGGGCACCTAGGTGGAAACCTTTTAAATAAAAGGCAACGTACACGTAGGAAAAGGACAAGGAGAGCTTTAGCTGATTCAAGTGATTCGGAAGTTATTATCCCACACATCCGACTTCGTGGGCGACAAAGGGGAACAGTGGATTACAGTAACTTAACCACCAAGTACAGGAAGTTAGACTCAAAAACTTTTGAGGGCTACTTGGAGTAAGTGCTAGAAAGTCATGTTTTTTACATTAAGACTTCCTCTCTGGTCAACATTGTTCATGGAGTACTAAAATTATGCAGAGACATATGGAGCAGGATTTCTGAAGAGCAGAGGAACTCATTTGTATATCTGGATAGTCTGTGGTTTTCCTTGTACATGCAGTCCCCTTTCAAAGAAAAGGTGTTGAATTGGGTTAAAAGGAAGAACATATTCTCAAAAAAATACATCATGGTTCCCATTGTAATGTGGTATGTCATTTGTTTAAAGTGTTAATTAGGCTACATGGTTCACACCACTCTATGGGTTTTTTTTAATTTAGATCCTGATTTTTAGGTCTCACTGGAGCCTCTTGATCTTGTGCAACTTCGGCCAAAGCGAGCAATCACAAACTATAACTCCCTGCATGTTGTTGTTGGACTCACTTCAAACAACGGATCCTAGGAGGCTTGAACCTGGAATAAGAAAGTGTGCTCTTCAGCAAACTAACTAGTTATCACTATCTCCAAACATATAGGTGAAAATCAGTGTATCTTATATGTATTTCTTATAAACGTTCCTCTTAACAGGTTTGTCTTAGACATACATAATGTTGAGGAGAGGCCTAGGAACAAGCTTTTGCTTAACAAAATTCCATTTCTGATTCCTCAGGCAAGTTTTTAAATTTTTTTTTTTGTTTGGGTATTGAGTAGTTCCTTTATCGATTAAGCTGAAAACAAAACTACTCCAGGTTCCACAGCAGAGAAATGGTGAAGAATGTGGATGCTATGTCCTTCAATATATCAGCTTGTTTATTGAGAATGCTCCTGAAAATTTTAGCATTTCTGATGGGTACCCTTACTTTGTGAGTCTTTCTGCTATCTTTGGCCTTGTGAGCCAAATAACAAGTGCTTCAGTTGATTTTCATCTAATCCTTTGCTTTCAGTGTAGCATGTCTTCATACTGATGGATTGTTCCTCTCGTTATGCATCATAGATGAAAGAAGACTGGTTCGCTCTTGAAGGATTGGATAACTTCTGCAAAACACTAGAACTAAATTCGGCTAGCAGGAATTCTTCTATTCTGGAAGAATAGATTGCGATGGTGCTTGGCTGCCTGTATCTTGCAGTTCTGAATATAAACGATAACTGCCTGTAAAGTTATAAAAAGGGGGGAATAAAAAGGCCTAGATGGGTGTTCACTGAAAATGGTTTGAGGGCCTGTTTCGAGTCTTGATTGATTTAGAGGCTTGTATATATATTAGTTGACTTGTGCATCCTAGAAATCATTCTCGAAATTGTTACTTTAGTACCCTTTTTTGAACGTCAAACAGGTAGTTATATTGCATTGCACCCCCAAATAGTGTATTGCTAAAATTAAGCTTTATGCCTTTTGGCTGAGACTTCATGTTGCCTTTCACCTTTTGTTGGGTGGGAATATGTTTGAGTGATTTCATGTTACGTGTCCAACTTGACACAAACTGTCATGTAAATATCAATTTTTACTTGCGAGTCTGCGATCATTGTATGTAAAGGTTGTACTTGATCTGTTCATCTGGAGTCCAAATCTTAACGTAGGTGCTTGGTAAATGGGTATCCAGCCCAGGAATAGGCGTGCGTGAGATGATACCCAAAATTTATGTTTGTTTAAAGCGCACAGGAATGATAACCTCTGCTACAGAATTTTTTTTTATTCCCCCCATTTTTGGTGTTTATCAAACTGTATTACCGACTTACCTCCTAATAAATTATCCATAAAACAATTAGAAATATAATTTACCATAATCTCAAATTCCTACCCTATCTTCTCCTCCCCGAATATGATCTCATGATCTCATTTACTCTTTCCCCCCTCCCCCCAGCCGCAGCCCCACCCCCCAACCCACACCCAACAAAAAAAAGTCCCACCAACATGGTTTCCCCAATTCATGTCACCTCTCCTCCTCTCCCCTCGCATGATCATGAACTCTCTTTCCCATTGTGGCTATCTTGTTCATGTTTTGCAATAGTATTATAGTGACGCAAGTTTTGTGGCGGTGATTTTGATATTTTGTTGCAAATTGTCCATCAATGTGGAGCTCCGAGGGCTGAGTAGCTATTTTGATACTTTGCTGCAAAATGTACATAGATGTAGAGCTCCTAGGTCTGAATTTATAGTGTGCCACTAAAAGTCCGAATATGGAGTCCATTTATTGGTTGAAATAGGGGCGGAGCAGGATTTTGTCGTAAATTGGTTGCGTTTTATTGATTTTGTTGTTCGAAGCAATATAGGTGCTTAAATCTTAGTGCTTTTTGTAGTTGTTTGACATTTATCATGGCAGAGTGGTGGTAGTGGGAGGTGGGCCGGGGGGATGTAATTCGTGGGTGTTGCTAAAGAAGAAAGGAAGGGAAGGGAAGGAAAATAGAGGGAAAAGGAAAGAAAGGAGAAAAAGGAAAATAAGTTAGACAAAGAAAAGAAAAAGGAAAAGAGGAGGGAAAAAAATGATAACCGACCTCATTCCTAAATAATTTTGACCAAACATTCTATTGGTTTACATCAAAATTCAGTATCATTAACTAGTTTATCACACCCATAGTGATAGTGATTATTGAATTCTACCCAAACGGCTCCGGGCTCCCAATAGAGAAAATGCACCTTTGAAATTGAGTGATTAAATGTCAATTTTGGTCCAAATCATGCAATTAAATGTCGATTATCCCTAATTCAAATCGAAATTTAAAGCACAAAATGTGTTTCTGTTGAAACAATCGTTACGAAATTGGTTCAATCCCAAATAATGAAGATAAAAAGTGTATATTTCCCTAAGTTTTACTACCTAATTACACACAATTTTTCCTATATATATATATATATATATAGAGTCGAAGAAACCTAGTGCACTCGTCCAGTTTGAAACGTACTTGTTTTCAAGAGAGTATTGCACAAGTTACTAAGGCCTGCAGTCCAATATTTCTAGGTAACGTGCCAATAATACTAGTATGTTAAACATCCTGTTGCTCTCTATCTCGTGCATGGTTGGGGTTGGAAGGAGAAGGCGCCCTCACTAATGTAGATTCAGGTTATTTTCTTACTCCTTCACCATTAGCAGTTGTTGTCTTAAAGCATGAAGGTAACCATTTTTTTTTTTGCCCCCTCAGGTAAGAGTGCAAGCCACCTATAGTATATAAAAAAAAAAAAAATCCAAGCAGGCTTGAACAGAAATACTAATTTAGGAAAAGTAGACTAATTATCAGTTTGTCTAATAATTAGCTGGTGCATGTGATGCTAGCACAAATAGGAACTATGTCCCCATGTTGAACACAAATTCAGGGCAGGTATGGCTGGCTGAGGGCCTCTTGTTGAGGCTTGTGAGGCTTATAAGAGGGCTTATGACAGGGCGTCTCATGACCGTTTCTGTCCCAAATTTTGTTGAACAATGTACTGATCAGACGCAGGTGGATCACTTTTATGGGCCTGGATTGATAGTTGGAATTGTGGAATGAAGGTATCCTTCTTTTGCAGACCAAAGAGGAATTCTTGCAGTTTGCCTTTCCAATATTTCAATTTCAGCAAACATCATTAACTTGTTCTATATAGAGATGTTAAGCATAATTAGTGGATTTCTTTTCCTTTTTCCCACATTGTTTTTCAATTTTTCGGCATCCAAATGCAGGACGATTGCAAGAACACTCCATATATTCACTGGTTAACAAAATTGCATCTCAAAATCAGTTATGAAAATAGAGATGAAGAAAAAGTGGGGGCTTGACTCCACCAAAATCTCCGTATCTACATATAAAATTATAGTTTTACCCTCACACTTAAATAAAATTATCTCCACTATCTTTCAACAAAATTTAAGTATTAGAGAATTGCCCTGCCAAAATCTCTACATATGCATATAAAATTATAGGTTTGCCCCATATTAAATGAAATTACCCTCGCTACTTTTCAACAAAACCTAAAGTACTAATGTACGCTTTGTTTATACGTCTCTATATAATTTAACAGCCCTTAAAATAAATGACACCATATTGTCTAAATAAAGAAAGACTCATTTGCATCTATTCTTCTTCTTTTATCTATTCTAATGTGCACCCAATATACCATTTGAAATTTTTTTTAACATTTTTTACTACACATTGAAATTCACAAACATTGCTCGTTTTTTTTATTTCATCTTAACATAAATCTAGAGAAAATTTATTAGAGTTGTGAGGGGAGAAGTGGAAGAATCCTTTACTAGGAATTTGAGATTTGAGATATATTTATTTTGTTGCTAAATTGTAGATTAATTATATACACAACTTTTGACGTACATCGACAGTTAAAAATTAATTAGTAAAATTTGATATATTAACGTTGCTCCCACTACATTTTCTGTCTAGCTCCACCTCTGTGATGAAACGATTACTATTTAATGGACTTCACAAAACAACTGAAAATATTCTGTCTCAAACAAAGAAAGAAATGATAGATTAAAAAAAAAGAAAAGAAAAGAAAAATGCATATGCTTTCTATCGCCTCGGGGCTAGGACTCGTAACCCGCCCCCCAAAAAAAAAACCAACACCCCATAGCAACTTTCCTCCATAGCTATGTAGAGTAATTGCAATACCAGATGAAGATTTTATAAACCTTGCTAGAAGAGATCCCTTTATTCCTTATTAATAACATTTGTAAGTTTTCAACTACATCTTCAGCTGCCTTGGGATCCATATACATCTATGAATATTCTATTCTCTGTAGATCATATCCATTGGAGCCTTGCTTTGGATCTGTGATCACTAGTCTTGTTGCTTGTTTTTTGGGATTGCGGAATCTTCAGGATATCAAACGAACATCATACGTTTACAACCTAAAATGAGCAACAGCGCCCTCAAAATTGATGTTGTTAACACAAAGGGTTAAAACAATAATTGTATTAATAAAAATAATCAAGATAATGCAGCAAATCCTCCCCCCTCCCCCCCTCATCACGTGCTTGAACTCATTGAAATTTACCATACCATCTCCATCAACATCCATTTGATTGATTTATTAGGCCTAGATGGGGGTTTACTTTAAAAAAAAATTGGTTAGAAGGCCTGTTTTGTGACTTGATGGATTTAGAGGCTTATATATAGATTAGCTAACTTGTGCATGCTAGAAATCATTCTTGAATTTGTGTTGCACCCCCAAATAGTGCATGCCAAAGTTAAGCTTAATCTCTTTCAGATAAGACATCATGTTGCCTTTCAGCTTTTGTGGTGTGGGGATTATGTTGGTTATATCATGGTGTATCCCACTTATGTAACACAGAACTGTTTTCCAGTATCTTGACTTCTCCTCAAGGTTGCACTTGATCTCTTTTTTTTTGGGCTTTTTTTTTTGGGTCCAAACGGCCTTAAGTTTTTCTCTACAATTACACATAATTTTTCCAAGGGTTAATCATACTTTGACACCTCCCCCCTTCCAGCTTTAGGTGTAGTCACACTTTGGCACTCTCAATATTGAAAATATACTCTTTGACCCCCATGCAGATTGGTAAAATGTTAGAAAAGTTAACATCATTTTAAAAATGACTATAGTGATTCTATTGCCTTGCTATTATTGTTGAACACACAACTCCAGATACTGTAGTAATTCAACATTATGATAATAATTAATCATCTAAAACTCTTATGTGCTTTAAGATTGGTCAAACTTGAGATAGAAAAAGTATTATCCTTTTTAATATAATCAATTATCTCAATAATGGATAAAAAATAATAATTTCCATATTGATTTGTATTGCTATTTGCCCGAAAGAATATTTTGTTATTGTTAGATATGCTACCATAAAAAGTATACTTTTTACTATGGAGCAAGTATTTTATTTATAATAAAACATATCCACATCAATTTGATATGATCAAAACAATATAATCATCAGTTTTTGGAGATGTTTCATTTACCATCACGCTTTGACTTACAAATCTTGACAATGTGCTTTGGGGGGAAAAAGTTTGAAGCATGGTCCAAGAAGAATAAATTTGACACCAAATCTGTTAAATTGTTTGCATACCTCATTTATTTTTTATTCTTTGAGATCAAAGATCATGAGGTTAATACCTATAATTTAAAAGGCACATCAAAACAATTAAGATTATATATAATGTACTGTTCAAAAAATAATAATAGAGGACACTCGCTCCATTTAAAACACATAAATTCTAAAAATAAATTTTACATAAATTTGAATTTATTGAAAAACTTTATGAAAACTTTTTTCAATAATTTATGGGATTTTGTCAAAAAGTATTTTGTATCTAGGCATATGTGGTTTGTATTATAAATTATAGGTTAATCTTATAATCATTGATAGATACTTAAATTGTAGTATAAATTGTAAACAAAAAAACAATTGTTGTGTATTTTTGTTACAAATTGCCTATTCTTAATTTGGATATAATACAACTTAAAGTCTGAAAATATACAGAAGCATGGTCCAAGAAGAATAAATTTGACACCAAATCTATTAAATTGTTTGCATACCTCATTTATTTTTTATTCTTTGAGATCAAAGATCATGAGGTTAATACCTATAATTTAAAAAGCACATCAAAACAATTAAGATTATATATAATGTACTGTTCAAAAAATAATAATAGAGGGCACTCGCTCCATTTAAAACACATAAATTCTAAAAAATAATATTTTACATAAATTTGAATTTATTGAAAAACTTTATGAAAACTTTTTTCAATAATTTATGGGATTTTGTCAAAAAGTATTTTGGATCTAGGCATATGTGGTTTGTATTATAAATTATAGGTTAATCTTATAATCATTGATAGATACTTAAATTGTAGTATAAATTGTAAACAAAAAAACAATTGTTGTGTATTTTTGTTACAAATTGCCTATTCTTAATTTGGATATAATACAACTTAAAGTCTAAAAATATACACTTTGTCTCCCTGAACTATGAGAAAGTCATAGTTTATCACAAGGGCAATTCCAGTGTAATAAAAGTGTTGATATGAATTTTTAGTGTCCAGAAACACTAACAATATGTGTCCAGAAACACTAACAATATACTCTCAAATTCTTCTCTTCCTCCTCTTTTCCTTCTCTCTAAAAAAATTCTCTAACCAAAACTTTCTTCAACTCTCCCATAAGAGAGAGATTAGATTTTTTTTATGTCTCCCCATGAGAGGAGTCTTCTCTATAATTTCTTTTTATTTATGTGAATAAAATCTCTCATAAGGTTTTTCTAATGAGATTTCTTCTCTCCTAGGGTTGCCTAGTGAGAGTTTTCATCTCTCTTAGACTTTTCTAATGAGAGTTTTATTCTTTTCTAAGGATTCCTGATGAAAGTTTTAGGTTTTTTTTTTATTAGATCTGAGTTTTTTAGGTTTTGATTATCAGATCTAGAATTTTTTTTTGTCTATTCGGTAAATCTCACCATAATATTTGGACTAAAGTAGTTGATCAATAGATTTTGTGATTGGAAGCATGCACAGATATTCGTGAAATTACAATTATTTTATCTCATTTTTTAAAATTTGGAACTTTAAAACGTAATTTTTATTTGTTCTTCAGATATGTAGTATCCATTTTTCAGATCTATTCTTTATATGTTTGATGATGTAATTTCTATCATTAGTGAAGAGTTTAATGAAATTATGTTGTTTTATAAACAAAAAAAAACACTAACAATATTATTTTTGGGTCAAAGTGTATACAATTGAAGCTTTAGGTGATTAAGTGTGACTATTCCCAAAACTCGAGGACAAAGTACGATTAACTTCAACTCTTCTCTATAGAAAATAATATCAAATAAATTTTGTGCACTCGCCTAAATTCAAATGTACTTGTTTTCAAGAGAGAATATTGCACAATTTACTGAATCCTGCATTCCAATAACTCCTGGTTACACTTACATGCTAGTTTTAGAAAGTTATACATCCTGCTGGTCTCCATCTCGTGCAGGGTTGGTGTTCGGAGGAAAAGGCGCAAAGGGTATTACTAATGCAGCGTCAGGTGACTTTCTTACCGCTTCACCATCAGTTTTTGTGGTCTTAAAGCATGAATATAACCAAGGCAACGATAATAAAAAGCATAAAAAAATCTAGTTGGCCCTCTAATTATTAATCTGCACACTTTCAGTTCTTTAACTGTTATTTGCGCATTTTTAATGCTACAACTTCTGGAAATATGTCAATTTCGAATATTACTCCCAATAGAATTTGCCTTAAAATGATGTAGTTTTGACCATCTTACTTTCTCTAACCACATCGAATCACGATTTCAACAACCATCGATCTAAGGGCTAATTGATTAGAATATAGGTGGAAAAAAAAATATTCAGACACTTACGGGTCTGACAGGGGTTCTGTATATATCTATGGGTGCCGGGCTGTGTCGGGTCTGACAGGGGTTCTGTATATATCTATGGGTGCCGGGCTGACACAGCCCGGCACCTGACACAAAAAAGTTTTTTTTTTTTATAAAAGACACATGGGTGCCGGGCTGACCTGACAAAGACTGCAAAAGCTGGCTGCCGGGCACTCTCTGCCCGGCAGCCAGTCAAATTGTTTAAAAAAAAAATCGGCAGGCTTCAATGCAATTCAGACAAAGTAGTTCTCGTGAATTTTTCACACTTTTTTGCTTCAGATTTGCCCCTTTTGGCAGGCTTGTGGACAAAACAAAAAATGTCTGGCAGCTCCAGTGAAGCAAAAAAGCTGAACCAAAAGAAAAATTTACGTACGATTGGACAAAAAAACTATGCTCCATTAGACTTTAGCAGGTCGTGAAACAATAACTGCTTACATATTATTCAATCGACTTAACGTTATATAGTTACTTATAATATAATAGAATATTTAATTAATTATTTTAATATACCAAATAAAGTATTGAACATTAAATAATGAATAAATTTTTAAAAGGACTTTTATTATAATTTTAATATATATAATATTTTTCATCCATGCATAATTCGTTTTTTCGAGTGTCCAATATACTTCTTTATGCATCTCCACATTTGCATTGCTTCTGCTTATTGTGCGCAGAAAAGTGAACTTTTTCCACCATAGAAATGTAACCAATGTTTAATTCTTACCTCCACTTTAATTCCGTGGATGGAAGAATATTGTCAGAAATGCATTCTTCTGTGGCTAATTGATTAGAATATAGGTGTAAAAAAAAAAAATCAGACAGGTTTAAAAACAACAGATATGTTCCTTTTTTAAAAAAAAGATATCAGACTGGCACCTGACAGATTCCCTATTTTTAAAAAAGATATCAGGTGCCTTTTTTTAAAAAAAAAAGATGTCAGGTGCCGGACTGGGTCAGCCCAACACCTTAATTAAATACATTTAATCAAATCTCTTTAAATTAATTCATTCAATTAATTAAACTAATTAATCCACTAAAATAATTAAAATAATTGTATACTAAAAAACGTAAACTAATTATCAACTATCTTAACAAATAAAGTGAATCGCATTAAACTAATATCACTAGTTTCGAAATTAAGCTATGCGAATTACATTAATTTTATGTATTTATTTTATTAGCATGGATATTATTTCAAATACTTAAATTGCCCCGACTAAATGGCTATCTTAATCAAAACTCAATTGCACAAATTCGTTCAATTAATCCATTCAATTAATTAACCTCGCCAAATACATCTAAATTCATTTAATCATACCTCTTAAAATTAATTCATTCAATTAATTAAACTAATTAATCCACTAAACTAATTAAAATAATTGTATACTACATAACGTAAACTAATTATCAACTATCTTAACAAAAAAATGAATTGCATTAAACTAATATCACTAGTTTCGAAATTAAGCTATGCTAATTACATTAATTTTATATATTTATTTTATTAGCATAGGTATTATTTCAAATATTTAAATTACCCGGACTAAATGGCTAACAGTTATCGTACGTAAATTTTTCTTTTGGTTCAGCTTTTTTGCTTCACAGGAGCTGCCTTCTTTTCACTTAACAAATTGCTGAGCTTTTTTTCACTTAACAGGAGCTTTCTTTCCTCCGCAATTTAGCTTCCATTCCCAACTCCCTACCGCCTCTACGTATATCCAACAGTGCCCCTGTAACCCCTCCTCTTTCTTCCCCAACAAAAAGAAGGCTCTATAGTTTAGTACCTTGTTTCGCATTTTTTTTTTCTAAACAATTTCACTGGCAGCCAGCTTTTTTTTTCAGCCTGCCGAATTTTTTTTTTTAACAATTTGACTGGCTGCCGGGCAGAGAGTGCCCGGCAGCCAGCTTTTGCAGACTTTGTCAGGTGCCGGGCTGTGTCAACTATAAAAAAAAAAAAAAATTTTTGGTGTCAGGTGCCGGGCTGACACGGCCCGGCACCCATAGATTTATACCACGGCCTGTCAGACCCGCAAGTGTCTGACTTTTCTTTTATACACCAATATTCTAATCAATTAGCCCGATCTAAGGCAGACGCGAAGCTATGTAATATGGTGAAGTGAGGGTAGATATTGCCCCCCTCAACTTCTCAAAATTACCATAGTTGTGAAGATTTTCAATAACTTTTAATAGTTGCATCTGCTCAAATTGGGAGAATGGGGGAGAACATGTAAAGCACACCTACTTACAATTAATGAAGAGAGATTTAAGTGACCAATTCTTTATATAACGTTAATAAAATAAGAAATTAATTTACCTATAGTTAATGAATAGAGATTGAAGTAACAAATTCCTCATATAACACTAATAAAATAAGAAATTAACCTACGATAGCTCTTTCTTTTTCTTTTTTTTTTGAGTACACACCTATTAGCTTTTAATAACCAAATGTGATCATCAAGTTTTTAGGAGAAAATCAAGGATCAAATTAAAGCTGTGAAAGAGAAATTTTTTTAAAAATGTCTATTAGTTTTCTAACATATTAAGTTTACTCTAAAGACTTCTCCAATTAACACATGTTACAATAAATCAAATATGTTTAAAAATTTTAAATAGTCAAAGTTTTGGCCAAGGTTCTAACTCCACCACTAGATCAAGGATTGATCACTACTTCATTGTTGTCAAATTTAGATTCTTTTCTCTTTTTTTTTTTTGTATAGATCTCCAATTTTGGTTTGGTTCTATGTGAATCTTGCAAGATATGAGTAGATAGTTTGGTCACCATTTGAAAATCTTCTACCAAATCTTTCAAACTTCATTCAAATCGACAAGGATCAAACGAAAGGAGTGAACGAGAAATTTTTTTTATAAATATCCGTTAATTTTCTAACATATTGATTTTGGTCTTCAAACTTCTCCAATCAACATAGATTACAATAAATCAAATATGTTAAAAAATTTTAGTGGTCAAAGTTCCCTTAGGCCAAGGTTCTAACTTCGCCACTAAATCAAGAATTAACCACTACCTCATTGTTGTCAATTTAAATGAAACTACATCTTTAAACTCTATTTTTCGTGTTGATCTCAAATTTAGTTTAAGTTTTATGTGAACATTGCAAGATATGAATATATCTAAAATAAAAAATGGTATTCTTATCACCATTTGAAAATCCTCTACCAAATCTTTCAAACGTCAGTCAAATTGACAAGGAATTTGGTTTGAAATCCAACACAATAGAGCACTCTCATGACTTTTTTCCAGCCATTTCATGGCTCAATTGATGTCAAATTTTCTAATATTTTATACCAACAAATTCCTCATGTCATGGAGGTTGAAATAATATGATTTATTTGATCATACTTGCATGGAATAAAAAACTCTCCAATTTTGGGCTATCCCTTTTATTAGACCTTCAATTTTTGCTCGTGTATTGAGTGTGATGATGTAGCTTCTATTGGCCTTAACGACTTAAACGGGCGAAGGACAAGAAACATACATTTTTAGAAGTTGAAAGGCTGAAGATATACAAATAAGTGGATTAAAAATGTACAAATAATAGTTGAAGGGCCAACCATGCATTTGCCCCTAAAAAGAAATATTCCCGAAGTAAGGCTAAACAGTTGAAATGACAATTAGAGTGAGTGTCCATGCAAAGATTAATGGGACGAGAGATCACTTGATAGAGTATACCCTCCTTCCATCACCCACATATATAATTATAAGTATTAAATTATGTATATACAATATAATTAATATAATTAATTATACTAATAATTATATATTTATATAATACAAATTATATATTTGGGCAGCGGAGTGGGAGTGGGGCAGGCAGGGCAAGGGTCCCCCACCCCACGCCACCCCACGCCCGTTGCTATTCCTGCCGAACAGCAGTAGTGTTAGCGCCAATTGAGAAAAACTGAGCTGATAACAACAGGTTTGTCTAACAATTAGCTGGTGCCTGCGAGACGAGGACACGTAGGTCCCACCTTAAACACTCTCCTTTATAGATTATAGAGGTGCTGACTTACTAGTCTCGGCCACATGAAACCTTGCTTATATTCATTAATAAGACCCAGGTGGTTCATACTTATGAGCCTAGCCCTAGATTGAAAAGAGGAATTGTTGCAATTCCCTTTTCTAATATTTCAATTTCAGCAAACATCATTAACTTGTTCTATATAATAGATGTTAAGCATAATTACATTCTTTCTTTTCTTTTCTTTTTTTTCAAAATTTTCTTCAACTTTTCAGCGTCCAAATGCAGGAGAATTGCCAAAACACTATTCAATAGCTATAAAAATTCCATGTCAAAATCACTCATCACACTCTTGCGAAAATTTCCAAAACAACTGAAAATATTCTATCTCAGACAAAAAAAAAAGAAGATAGATCAAAAAATAAAAATCCAATATTAAAAAATAAAAATACAAGTTCTTTATAATGCTTAGGATTCCTAACATCCCCCTCCCCAAAATCCCCAATCCCAAAGCAACTTTCTTCCATGACCATAGAGATTAATTGCATTTGGATCACTATTAATGATCGCAAGCAGAAATGCCAGATTGAGATTTTACAAACCTTGCTGGAAGGGATCCCAAGTGCTCAAAATTAATAACATTTGAAAGCATTCAACAATAGCTTCAGCTGTCTTGGCATCGATATACATCTATGAATATTCTTGTGGATGACCATAACCATTAGAGCATTGCTTTGGATCTTGTGTTCACTAGTCTTATCCCTTGTTTTTTGGAATTGGGAATCTTAAGGATATAGAATTGAATATCATATTATATTTACAACCTAAAAAGAACAACAACTCCCTCAAAAGTAATGTTGTTAACACAAAGGGAACCCAAGAAAAGAAAAGAAAAGAAAAGAATTGTATTAATAAAAATAATCAAGATAATGCAGCAAATCCTCCCCCTCTCATCATTTGCTTGAACTCGTTGAAATTTACCCTACCATCTCCATCCACATCCACTTTCATGATCATGTTCTTGCAATCTTCAAAAGTCCTACCTTGCTTGAGGCCGAGCGATTGCAAGACGGTTTTCAACTCGTCCACCGTGATAAATCCGTCGCCATTTTGATCAAAAACGTTGAAAGCCTCTCTCATGTCTTCGTCCTCGTCGCGCTCGTCCATGATGGATTGGTACAAAGATCCAAACTCGTCAATGTCCACGCATCCATCGCCATTGACGTCGATTTTGGCAATCATTTGAGCTAGCTCCTTGTCAGGGATGAATATTCCCATGTTCTCCAACGAGTCATTCAGCTCCTTCTTTGTGATCCGTCCGTCCCCGTTTCTATCAAACATTTGGAAAACCCGTCTGAGCTCGTCCGCATCCATCCTGCGTCTAATGCTTCGAGGAGATGAGGCCGGCAACGAAGAGGAAGGGATGGTGGTGGACGAAGGTGGAGTTGTATTATCCTTTTTCTTGAAAAAATTTAGTGGTGGTTGTGGTGACGAAGGGTACCAAGAAGTGGGGAGAAAGGTTCTAAGCTTCTTAGGAACCAAGGAAAGGAGGAATGTGTTGAGGAGATTGTATAGGAAGAAAATCCTCAACAAAATGGATGGCATTGCTTATTTTGTGCGGGGAGAAAGTGTCTTGTTTGTGTAGGAGGTTTAGACGAGACTAAATATAGAAGATGTACAAAGAGAGAGCAAAAATATATAGCTAGAAAAAGGGATAATGCAAATTGCAAGCAAGAACTGGCAAATAAAAAGTAAGCAAAGTCTCCAATGATGATGGACTGGTAGGCTTTTTAAGAGCTGTCTTGAAGAAGCAAGCAAATGGGATGGGATCTGTCAAAAACGCGTATTAGATTTGAAACAGTAGTGGAAGTAGGAGCGCAGTAGGAGTAGTAGTTACTATTATTAATGGACCCAAGTTAGTAGCAGTGTAGTAGTATTTTATAAGGCATTGGAGATTCCAAAAACGCGTTGCTATAATTGTGTGTTTGGTGCTTTTGTTGGGGTGTGATGAATGGTCTGACTTTGCCCAACTTGCTTAATTTAAGTTTTATTAACTCTTTAAGGATTCTAAGGATCAATAAAGTTTTGTTTTTTTTCCTTCATTTTTTTTGTTTTTTTGGGAGTGAACTTGCATAGTAAAAGAGGGAATTCATTTTACAGCTTGTATTTAAACAGTTGGCATATCAATTTTGATAAGCATTTCATGGCATTCATTCTCTTTGATTTGTAAATTTTTATTTTTTTTTCTTGCAAAGATTAAAAGGTGTATCTGTAACTAAAAGGTTGTTTGGAATGTAATATTTGAAGGGTTTTTAAGGAAAAATTATTATGGAGTAGCATTTTTTAGAATGTGAGGTAAAAAAGATGATTAAAACATATATAAATGCAATATTCATAAAAAAATGTAAATTTTCCTCAAAAAAATAGCAAGCTAAACAGGGTCTAAATTGTGCATATTATGTAGAATGCACACCAAATAGCAATTATATGTAAGAGTATGGAAATGGTTTCCAAGGTCAAATATGCTGGACCTATATCCCATCGACCCTTGAATTTTCAGGATTAGTTACACCAATTTACTCTAAAAGTGTTTTGCAGTCATATAATTGAGCTTTTATTCTTCATTTTGACAAAGTAGTCCATATCCTACCAAAAAGTGAAAAATAAATAGGGTATCACCCTGTCCTCAAGGAAAAGGAACCAATCCCACTTTTTGAAAAATAAAAAAAAAATACTAATCTCTGTAAACTACAATTTTAAAGAAGAGGACTACATATCAGCCCTTAACATATTGAAGTTATTAATTATGACGTTCCACTATTGCCCTTCTGCAGTGTCCTTTTAATAAGAATTATATAAAGTATTCTATGACACCACAAAGAACTAATGTGGTAATAAAAGTATGAAAAGTTTAAATTAATTTTTTTTTTTTGAGTGGGTAACTTTCTTTTTTCAGCATTATTATACTAAACGTCAACACCAGATTTCAAAGCAAATAGTATGAGATCTAGGAGTAACTTTATCCGCGAAAGAAAGAAAATATAAGATATAGTTACAAAGTGGAGCAATTTTCTCTTTATCTTCGTCACTTAATTCGATTAGTTGTAGTCATATTTTATAGCTTTTTTTAGAGGGAAATTATTTATCAATTTCTTTAAGTAAGCTAGTGTATAACTTTCTCAAAGAAGACAAATGCAGTGGTTTGTGACCCGGGATATTGCCTGGAGAAAAAAAAAAGAAAAAGAAAAAGCAAAAGAGTAGTTTTTCTTTCACTTTTGTACGAAGTGCGGTGGGGACATCACCAATTTTAAATGGTCTTTGGTGGCAAAAGAAAATTGACCGTTAATAACGGATCTGGTATCCGAAGCCGGAGAGAGACGTTAGGAACTGAAACGCGCCAAGTAAAATAAAGGGGCCGGCTTGACAATGACCCTTAATGATGCACAGAGATGAAAGCGCGTGATTTTGGATATGCTGACACGTGGAGGAATTGAGCAGGGTTGGCACCGCCTAGTACGGAAGCGGCTAATAGATATTTTCCCTTGGTCGCTCAAGGGTGAAATTGATGTATGATGAGACCTAAAACCGGCCAAAAATTAACAGTTCAGGGAAGAAAAAAAAAAGAAAAAGTTATGCTATTGGTTGTCTAATTGTTGTTATGAAGATTTTATTTTAAGGAACATATGATTTATACGGTAGATACAAATTAAATAACAGTTCATAATCTTAATTTTAGAAATTTTTATATTTGAATCTATCATATGCATATATGGTGACTCTCAATCATTTATTATAAATGAACTCTTAATTATTAATTGTACTTGCCCTGACGTAATTTTTTGCAAAACAAGATCAGAAAAATAGAAAAAAAGTGGGTCATCCATGTCAATTTGTGACTCCTTTAGAATCTTACATGTACATCCCACACCGATTGCCTTATTAATATTTGAGAAGTGTGTTTGGATAGCTCAATTTTATCAAATAATATCTTACTTGTATAAAAAACATATTTTTTAATCCACTTTTTTATATTTTCAATTATCTTTTTATGGCACATGCATTGCATCATAAAAAATGTTATAGTACTTATTTCAAATAATATTTCAAATAATACTCTATCCAAACACTCTTATTTGGAAAGGGAGTTTCTACCAAAAAATCTCCACGTTTTTTATAAATATATTTTCCAATCACTTTTTACCTTACATATATTAAATTGTCATAGTACATTTTCTACAAAAAATACAAAAAATTGCAATTCAAACACACCCTTAGAAAGCTGGATATCTGCCACTCCTATTATACTACTTAGCAGTTGAGGCGTCGAAAGAGCTTTTCAATGAGCTGTTTAAGTGTCATTCCCTAATTTTTAAAAATTATTTTTATTCTGAAGTCAATATGGTTGATGTTATATAATAGTTTAATTCAACAATATGGTTGATGTTATCTAATAGTTTAATTCAAACTTTTAGTATCCTAATGTCTAGGTTAAAAGAAAAAAGAAAAAACTTTGTTAAACTAAGGGTGCATTTGATAAAATTGAAGTCTAAAAACTAAAGTTTGAAAGCTGAAATTTGAAATCTAAATTCATTAAATTATTGAATTATTAAGTATTAAATCTAATATATTTGAGTGTATAACACATTTAGTGATAAGTAAATAGCTTATCACTTAATTTTAGGAGCAAGTTTTGCTTAGAAAATCAGTGCCACTTAGGGTCCGTTTGGTTGGACTGAAAATATTTTCGATAGAAGTCATTTTCCTGGAAAATCACTTCCTTCCCCATATTTTTCCAGTGTTTGGTAATTTAGTGAAAATATTTTCCAAATTCCTTTTTTCATTATTTTCCGGTGTTTGGTTTGTCAGTAAAATATTTTCTGATGTGTTTGTTGATATGTTGCAAATGTTTTCTACTTTCAAAACATTCATTTTATTACAAGTTATTTTTAGTTTCTATCCATTATAATCATATTATCATTTTTATAAAATATTTATTCATATTACACCATGAATTCTTAAATGGAATTATTAATGATACTAATTAATTGACTTTTTATCTTCCTTTTAAAAAAATCATTAAGGGGAGAAGAGTCTCTTTTATGAAAATTTAAAAGTTTAATTGATGATCACTACCGAGATCCATCAATGAAAATTTAATATAATTATTAATTGACTGCATGCATATAATTGTTAATTAAGTGAACTGTGGCAACTAAAGGTAGTAAATTAAAGGTACATGATACCAGAAGTCGCTGCCACTATGTAGTTAGTACCTCATGAAAACTAATCAAAGTTGACCGAACTCAAAGTAATACTACTCTGTTTTCTTGACATATGGAAACCAGAGTTCTTAACTCTTCAAAATATTATTCAAGTTTGGAATTGCTAGGGGCCAAGAAAAGATAATTATAAGTGTTTTGATATCCCACAGAGAGAGAGAGAGAGAGAGAGAGAGAGGGGGAAGCTTGGTGGTGGAGTGGGTCTTCAATTGTCTCAATGGGAGGTGGAGTGAGGCCGTGATTTTCCATCTTTCGGTGAAAGCTGTGTGAAAGGAAAATAACTTCAGAATGATAGACAAGGAAGTTATTTTCCTTCTCTAGGTGTAAGTTCTTTTCCATTGGAAATCATTTTCCCAAATTAATTAACAACCAAACAATGGAAAATGTGGAAAATGTTTTCCGGAAAACATTTTTCGCCCAAACAAACAGACCCTTAATTAATTCAGATGTTCAATTTTTGGTTATCAAATGGTTTAAATATATTAAGATCTGAATTCATTAATTTTAAGTGCTAAACCGGGTTATCAAAGAAAACCTAACTTATCGGTTTTTTTTCAAAAGATTTTCATGTAAATCCTAACATAAGTTTAAAACGAATATTGCAACATTAGTAGTTGTGGAACTTTAAGGTTTGCTTTAAAATGACAAAAATTTTCATTGGTAAAATAATTTTGTATATAGATTTATGAACATAAAAAATGGTTTAACAAACTAATAAGCTAAAATACATAACCATTTGTTAAAGATAATTTTTTTAGTTTTCAACCATGGCATAAGGCACTCTTGCTACTTTTTATTTTTCTTTTTTTCAATTTGGTTTAGGGCATTGCTCAATACTAAGAATATGACTATTTTCTATTGGAGTATCAACTAGTTTGGTATTGATTCAAAATCACTCTAAAATCCATTTAATGTAAGTCCCTTGAAACAAAATAAAAGTTCTCTTAGAGCGACCTCTGTGGATCTTGAGTCTTAGCTTATAATCAGCCTTGCCCATATTCTTTATTTTAAAACTGGAGGATGATAAACTTTTTGTTGTGTTGGTTAACTCCAAATCATTGCTGGCCATTAATATTGCTATCAACATATAATGAAAGGATAAGAATTGGCCCTGTTTGGCAAATAAGTTTTTTTTTTGGTATTTGTTTAAAATTTTACTTGAACTTACTCTAGAATTTGTAGAAAAATTTTTAAGATGTAAAATTTCTTTTTCTTTTTCTTTCTTTCTTTTTCTTTTTCTTTCCTCTCCTCTTTTGCTCTCTCACCTCACCAGTCGCCAGTCGTTGGCACCGACGGTAGCAGGAAGAAATTTTTTTTTTTGCCTTTTTCTCTCCCCCTCTCCTCCCTTCTCCCATCTCTTAGATCGCGCGACCTAGGGAGGGGCAGGGAGAAGTGGCGGGGGTGAGGGGAGGTGGAGAGGGAGGAAGGGGGAAGGAGGAGAGGCAGAGATAGAGGGAGAAGAGAAAGAAAAGAAAAGACCTTTGCTGGCGTCGGTGCCAACAGCAGTGGCCGGAGCCAGTGCCAGTGCCAGCACCGGAAGAGATGGTGGTGTGTTGGTTAGCGGGGGGTTGAGGTGGAAGGGAAATTTTTTGTGTATTTTTTGGTATTTTGAAGTGTGTATTTAAAAATTTTGAGGAGTTTTTTGAGATTACTGTAGTTAAAGTTGTTAAAAAACTTATGGGAGAAAAACTATGCAAAAATCTCTATTGCCAAATAGGGCTATGCTTCTACCATTTCAAAATTCATAGGGTGTAGAATGAACGGACTAAGACGACATTCTGCTTACATAAGTAAAAAATGCATCTCCCCAACAGCTTATTAGGAGATTGGGCTACAATAAGGGTTAAGGTGTGGCTTGATTAGCACCAAAAAATCCGTTCACCCTTCATTCCTCCATCTTCATTGGAAAAAAGGGAAGAAAAAGAGGGGCTACAGTAGGTGTAAGATGGGATTTTTTTTAAAAAATCATGCTAACATCATTAATGATTTAACAGTCAATGGTCATGAAGTAATAGCAAGGGGCTATTTGTTATAGGCTTTTCCATATGAGGGACTTTTTGTAATATAGTCAAACCTAGGGTCTGATTAGTAGTTTTGTCAAATTCTAGAGGTGGTAAATGTAATCAACCCTAAATGCAAATAATATATTTTGAATTTTAAATTGATTTTAAGAATTCGTATTTTAAATGAATACCATAATTCAACTTGAAATAAACATTAAGAGAGATAAAATAGAAAAGATTTAATGATGTATACATAGATAGATAGTGTATACACTAGCACCCCATATACGCATGTTGCATGTACAAAATATGAAATTCAAATTCAAGATTTGGGACAAAGTGACATGCGTCCAAGAGTTTTAGTGTATATATATTATCAATGTATACAAGATTAACCTAATAAAAAGTTTAATTAGCTAATGAGAAACATGTGCAATTCTTTTTATAAGTCAAGGATAATCCAATAAAAAGTTTAATTAGTTAGTGAGAAAGATGTGCAGTTCTTTTGTAAATCAAGGGTAATCCAAAAAAAAGTTTAATTAGTCAGTGAGAAACATGGAGTTTAAATCCAAAATAATAATTTTTCAAAAAAAAAGAACCAAATTGATGTAGATTCAAATTTTATTGCTTTTCTAATTTTTTTTATTTGCGACATAGATTCTCTGTCAACCACGATGGAGGAAAAGGAGAAGCAAGCTTTACTTCTCTCTACCCTCTGGATCTCTTCCCAATTTTCCTCTGTAGAATGTATCGTTCTACTTTTTTTTTTTTCTTTTCATATCTTTTTTCCTTAACAAACCCATTGTCATGCCCCAAATCCACAATGCTTTGGAGCGCAACACGCCGCAAAATTCAGGAAATAAACTTCCCAACTCCCACAAGGCATCTTGCTTTCACTATCCATAACATTCTACAAAAAATTTCATAAAATTTAAAATGTTATACATAAACATATATTTGTCATTAATCATAACAATAAAGATTCAAATCTACCTTGAGGTGTGATACGAACCGTATTGAAGGCGAAATTCGCGATCAAACAAACCCCGGATTGATGGTGATTGACACAAGTTTGAATAACGGAATTCCTAAAAAGATCCGTCTAATCCCCGTGGTAGTGAATGTTGATATGATCTTGACCCACAACCAAACGAACTAGTGAACCCAAGGAACGGTAGTAGGCATCACAATCAAGGGTGATACATTGATTGATAAGCCAAACGAACATCAAGAAAACTCTAAGTGTTCAAGGGGAGCTCATACAGCCAAGAGAGCTTTTCTCTCAAGAATAATTTCTGGAAAATTTCATATGTTATTGATGAAACAAGAAACAGCGTTTTTAATGTGTCTTTGCACAAGAACTCCTAACACAACTTGGACAAACAAGACACACGAGCTAGACCTCTTAACACGGCCCATAAAACCCTACTTAAGGTCGGATCCAAGCTCTAAAAGCTGGTCCATTTATTAGTTTAAAACCCAAATCAAATAATGACTAACTAAAGCTAAGCTAACGCCTAAACTAGTAACTCCATAAGTTGGAAATATTTGCCCATCAACCTCCTTCTTCAACCTTGACTTCAATTCCCTTCTTGGACCATGTTAGGCACTCCAATTGAATCTTTAACAACTCGAACCATGGTTTGTAATGACTCGTTAAGTCACTTGGCTCGAGCTCGTGTCATTGGACCAACCAAAACTACCACGAGATTGACTTGAGCATGATGATCAGCTTGAGCAACTCCATTAGTCCCTTTCTCTTGAGAAGGATTTGTCCTCAAATCGACCTCATCGCCTGCAAGAAAAGGACTTAAGTCAAATACATTGAATGTGGCGCTAACTCAGTACTCACCTGGTAGCTCGAGTTTGTAAGCATTGTCGTTGATACATTCAAGTACTTGGAATGTTCCATCTCCACGTGGTAGCAACTTGTTTCGACATTAGATTGGGAAACATTCATTTCTCAGGTGAAGCCAAACCCAGTCACTCGGTTCAAACACCACACACTTGCGACTCTTGTTTGCTTGTGTAGCATACTGCATTGTCTGCTTCTCAATGTTAGCTCGCACTTTCTCATGAAATTGTCAGACACACTCTGCCTTTTTCTTATCATCTAAGTTAACTTGTTCATAAACTGGTAAAGGCACAATCTAAAGGCATAAGTGGGTTAAAACTATAAATAACCTCAAAATGGCAAATATTGGATAGCAAAATGCATGGTACGGTTATATGCAAATTCGAAATAAGGTAAACATTCCTTCCATGCCCTAAGAATTTTACACAATATTGCACACAACAAGATAGAAAGAGTTCCATTAGCTACTTCTATTGGGCAATCAGTTTGTGGGTGACTAGCTATAAAAAATAATAACTTAGTTTCTAACTAAGACCGTAAGGTTTTTTGGAATTAGCTAAGGAACTTAACATTTCTATCAGATACTATGGACCTAGGAACACCATGCAATCTCACTATTTTCCTAAAGAACTAATTAGCGATATGAGATGCATTATTAGTTTTATGATAAGCAATGAAATGAGTCATTTTTTAAAATCTATCTACGACTACATAAATGAAATCACTGTCTCTCCTAGACTTAGGTAACCTAAGTATAAAGTCCATCGATAGATTTACTTATTTTCCTTAGGTATAGGCAATGAAGTGTATAAACCATACAGACGTACCTTAGACTTGACTTGTCGGCATGTGATACACTTGCCAACAAATCGCTCCACATTTTGCTTTATGCGCGGCCAGTGGAAGTGTTCCTGCAAAACATCATATGTCCTAGATATCCCGAAATGTCCCATTAATCCTCTACCATATGATTCCCTCAACAATACTCATGAATTGAGCACATGGGAATACATAGCTTGTTGACATAGTAAAGGTATCCATCAGCAATGAAAAACTTACCCTTATGAGGTGCTTTACATGACTCATAAATCACTCCAAAATCAGAATAATTTTGATACAAGTTTTTAATGAACTAAAACCCTAGAATTTTAGCATCTAAAGTAGTGATTAGGATGTACCTGCGTGATAGTGCATTGGCAACAACATTTGTCTTAGCAGACTTGTACTTGATGACGTATGGAAATGACTCAATGAAGGTGATCCACCTAGCATGCTTCTTGCTCAACTTGTGCTACACCTTCAAATATTTAAGGGACTCGTAATCCATATGAATCACGAATTCCTTAGATCTCAAATAATGCTGCCATGTCTCTAACACTCGAACTAGTGCATATAGCTCTTTATCCTACGTTAAGTAGTTTAATGCCGTCCCACCGAGTTGCTCGCTAAAATAAGTGATTGGCTTCCCAACTTGCATTAACACGGCACCTACTTTAATACATGAGGCATCACATTCAATTTCAAATGTTTTATTAAAATCAGGTAAAGATAAAACATGTACGTGTGTGAGTTTGTGTTTACGAATTTGGAAAGTCTGTTCTTCAGCTTCTCCGCAGACAAATTTCTCATTCTTCTTGACAACTGCGGTTAAAGGGGCGTAGAGACATACTTGAGCTTAGTTGAACTCGAGTACTGCTATACTCGAGTTTGACTAGGACTATAATATTACTATACTCAACTCGAGCTTGAGCTCCATTGAGTTGGAGAATCTAGACTCGAGCTTGACTTGAGGAAATGCTTAAAAAGCTCGAGGCTCGACTCAATAAGGCTCGAGTCGAAATCGAGCCTTTGATTCGAGTAATCTAACCAATCGACCTTCATGGCTCAGCAAATTGGAGGAAAATAGAAAGATAACAACCTATTCACACATCCCCGTTAATAGTCATTCAAACTGTAAATGAAAGGAAAAAGCTCGAAAATATAAACATACTCCACAATACATAATAAGTTACATGTCTCATAAATTCACAAGCTCCAAATTATGAGCTAATCTAAGTAGAAGAAATGAACAGTAGCATAAATCTTCAAAGCTTGGGCAAGTCGAATTCTTTGATTGTCTTGGCTTCCTACAAAAAGGAAAGAGGACAAAACACAAAAAAGTTACATAACTTCCCAAAAGAATAAAGAAACTTATAGTCAATAACTCAAATATAGAAGTTTGGTAGTAAAACAATAAAGCTAACCTTCGTCTTCTTTTTCACCCCGTGAAGATTCCTACACCAATCTCCTACACACATCAATACTTGAACTGTATCTAAGTGAAGTGCTGCTCGATAGGTGTCAATTACTCGAGTCACGGCACTAAATGTGGCCTCCGATGCAGCTGTACTTATTAGAATGGCCAAGACATCCTAGGCCATTCGAGAAAGTACTGAGTATGAGATTCGATTTATTTTCCACCACTCCAAACAATCAAATTCATTGAGGTCTTCTCTTATCTTTTGCCGACACTTGTCTAAATAATCAACCAATTCTGACTTATTGGATTCACTAGTCTCAACTTCATCACAATATTGATCAAAGTCACCCTATATAGTCTTCTTGGTCACATTTGTTCCTTGCCTTTGTGAAGAGCTAGAAGCCATTGGCCCTCTAGTTGGATTTGCCATTAAAGCAACATACTCGTCATATAACTCGAATATCACTTGACAAATGGTGGAAATGTTATGAGAAGCCTCTGAAGGTGGATACAATTGAGGGTAGGTGAAGTCTACAACCCTCATTTCTGTCTTGGATCTAATATAGTAGCCACAGCCAATATAAAATTACATTCACCCCAATACTTGTCACACTTAGCTTTCATCCCTCGAACCATGGCCTGAATGAAGGGGTCTTCATCATTGACTTGAGCATCCATCACTTTCTTTATCTTCACCAACTCTTGAAGGAAAAGATTGCTGGTAGGATAATTTGAGCCAGAAATTATATGTGTGCACTCCTAAAATTTTTCCAAGATCAAACAAACATTTTCTGCCTTTTTCTAATCCTCATCAGATGGGCAAAAATTGTAACTTTGCTCTCATCTTGGAAATAGGGAAAAACATTCTTAAATTTGATGGCACAATTCAGCATCTCGAAAGTGGCATTCTATCTTGTCTTGCAACCATAAAGCAACCTTTTTCCTGGTATCTGCCGTTGTTCGACAATCTTAGCAAACATCAACACTCGACCCTCTGATTGATTCATAAATTTCACGGAGTCCCTAATGGCTTTGGTGATGTCCACAATCTCAGAAATGCCATCTTGAATCACAAGGTTCAAGATATGTGCACAACATCGAACATAGAACAATTTTCCATCATAGGGAAACTTTTTAGGCCTAGAGATGTCATCACATAATATTCTAATAGCAACATCATTGTTCGAGGCATTTTCAACTAATATGGAGTAAATTTTGTACTCAATGCCCCACTCTTTTGCACTTTTGAAAATTGAAGATGCTAACTCAACTCCTCGGTGAGATGGTGGTATGTACACAAAACTTAGGACTCACTTTTGTAGTTTCCAATCTGAGTCAACCCAATACCCGGTTATGACCATGTACTCGATCTTTTGGTTTTTTGACTTATAAAGATTAGTTATGATGCTCACTTTTTCCATATTTTTCAACTTGTTCCTCAGCTTATTTTTTCAACCTCATATACTTGTATACAATATTTTTTGCTGTTGCTCGAGAGATTCTTTTCGACTCTGGCACTGCTCGTTTCATCATAAGATTGAAGCCCTCTTATTCTAATATGGTGAACCGATGCTAGTGCATTAGCACCCAATGTGCAGCAGCCTCTCCAACTTTCTTCATGTCAAACTTTCTGTTCAGGGGTGGCAAAGTTGGAAAAGATTCATCAGCTGTCAGAATTCCGACTGTATTTGAGCAAGCAAGTGTAGAATCTTGTAGAAGCAACCTTTGCGAGTTTCAAGAGTAAAAAATGCCAACTAGAAACAACTGTTCTTGATCTTGAATCTTTCTATAAATAACAGCCTTAGAGGATATTTTTACAAATTTGGAAGGCTAGAGAAACTCCACAAAAAATGTAGTTTTCACTAGTTTTTCTTAGTTCATTAGTTAGGATAGATTAGTATAGTTAGTATAGTTTATCCTTCTTGTACTTGTAACTAAACTTGGATGAAGATTAAGGAGCAAGATGGAGAGTTTGATCTCATGTGACAAGGGTGATATCTTTTCTACTATTTTCTCTCTTGTATTTGATTTCATGTTTAGTTATTATATAATTTTGGATTTGTGTTTAAATATGTGTTTCTAAAATTTATACCTTGGATTTTGGTTGAACTTTCTATGATTGTTTGGTGTTAACCTTTTGGCTATTTGATATTATTATCTTGATTGAGTTATTTAGCACTTTTGCTCTTATAATCATGATTAACTGGCCATTGATTATGATCATCTAAAGGTGTTAGATTTGTAATAAAAATTAGAATTTAACACTAGTTCAAGGAAGTGATAAATCTAGGAAGTACACTCATGATAGTAGAGGTACACCTTTGTGGCTTTAGTGATTCATTTCATGTAATTTCATAGAGGAAATGAACTTGTAGTTAATTTCATAACCACGAGAGTAGGTATGGTTTAACTGCAAGTATAGTTGATTCACTACGAGAGTAGGTTTCACATAGATGAGAAAATTACGCCATAACTTGTCAAGATAGTAGTGTTTAATGATCCAAAAGTTACACTTGCATGAGTCATAAGGGATACCACGACCTAAGGAGCTTTCATTTGTTATTTTCTTGCATATTTTAGCTTAGTTTTATTTCCTTCAATTTGTTAATCGTCTAAATAATAAAGAAGTTTGCAAACCACCAGTAATTGACAATCTTTCCTGTGGGATTGACACCTAATACCCCTATGCTCAATAAACGACTCGTATACTTGCAAAAATTATGTGTGAGGTATTTAGGATTTTATAAACGTAAAACTTGACTGTGTATGAGCTAATTGTTATATGTATACCCCACACTTGTCAAGTTTTTGGCGCCGTTGTCAGGGAAGATTTTGCTCAATATCGGTGCTAAAAACAACTTTATTAATTAAGACATTTTTTCTTACTTTTCTTGTTTTTGTTGTGTTTAGTGTCCTTTTGTTATATTTAGTGTCTTAATGTGTTTCTTATTTTGTGTTTAGTGCCTTGTTTTGTATGTGTCGAGTCACTTGTTCTTCTTGACTAAAGTTGTTTTTGAGCAATTTTGAAAAGCATGTTTAGGAACTCAAGGAGAATAGGAAGCATGGAGGAACAATGCATGAGAAGTGAAAGATCAGCAATGAATTGTTACCATGTGCAGAGCTCTATGAATAGAGGTAACCAAGATGTGCCTAAAAGTATGTCATTTGAAAATAGCTTAAAGAGCTTAAAGGCTAAATTTGATTTTATAACGTCAAAAGTTCAATTGGACACCATTATGCATGAGATTGAGGAAAGCAAGAACATTAATGCTTTTAATTCTAATCATATGATTTGTAACTTGAGTGGAGGTTATCATACTACTCATACATGTCGACAAGCACAAAATGTAAATTATTTTGATGAATTTGGACATTGCAATCCTTATTTTGATTAAAATGGTCCTAATTGGGACAATTCTTATGCTTGTAATTGGGATAATCAATGTGTATATAATGCTTCTCCTTGTTTATATAATTACCAACTCGAATTTGTTACAATTTAAATCTAAGTCATCTTGAAAATTAGTTATAGAAAAAGCTAGCAAATGCAACCCCCAACCATTTTGATAGGGTTAAGGAAAGATTAGATAAATTAGCTTCTCACTTTGGTAGAATACAATGTCATTTACATGTTTTGTGTGAAGTTATTTCTTTTAATGATACGAAAAATGGCCCTAGCATGAATGGTGGGAATGTTGTACGCGAAAATGGATTGCACTTTGATGAAAACAGTGTATTTAATATGTGTTTGAATGAGAAAAGTACATTTCACAGGATAATATTTTTGAAACTAACTTTGAACCTCAATAGATTGGCATCAATGTTTCATATTTAATCCCTCTTGAGAAGTACTTTGAAGGCGTAGGTTCTAAAGATATTATCTTCCAAGAAGGTCATGCCGACATTTCTTTGGTGAGCTCTCAAGTGACACATATTCAAAGTAACATCTATGAATCACTTGAAATAGGTAAATCACTTTCACCTCTCATATCATTTGAACATGTGACTTTTGCTATTAAGCCACCATTCATTGATCTACCATAACCTAAAATGGTGGATTATTCATTGACAAAACCTCTTTGAAAAATAAAATTACATAGTCGAGCCAACGACTATAAACAAAAGAGCTAATTGGGAGGCAACCCAATGTTTTGGTAATTTAAGTTACTTTGGTGTGATTTTATGTTTAAATTATGTGTTTAAATTATTTTGTTATTTTTCTTTTTTAGGTATGAGAAATGGAAGCAAGGGTGACTAAATGAGGTGAAAAAAATGAAATTTGATTAAAGAACTCTACTCCTCGATTTGAGTATTTAATGTTTTTGATTCGTTAAAGAGAGGTAAAATGCATATTTTGATCATTTTACATATGCGTGCATTAATTATTTTAGTAAAAGAATGATCTAGTGTGCATTTTGAGCAATTGGGGTACCGTGCGTAATTTTAGAAAGTTGAATCTCTTGCAGAAAAATTGCAGAAGAAAACGCAGCCTCATGGGAAACGCGACCTTAGGTCACGTTTTCCTAAGGCCGTGTATTTTATTTTGCAACTTTTCAATAAAATATGTGAGTACAGAAAATGCGACCTAAGGTCACGTTTTCAAATCTTGTGTACCATTTCTACAAAATTAAGGCAGAAAACGCAAGTCTAAAAATGCAGGCCTACTCGCATTTTTTAAGCTCTTTTAAGAAGCAAAAACGTAGGCTGCCTTATTCTTCTATTTTCCTCTCCAAACTCACGTGTTCTCACATTTACACACACTTCAGCAGTCTCCTCTTTTACTGCATATCCTTACAAGAAATCATCCACCAAACATTATTTGACCATCATAGAGTCTTTTTAACTGATTAAAATTCAACAAAAAAACAACTAAAAAATCGATTGAAGATTAGGGTTCATAGTTTCTAATTCAAGTAATAGGGGGTCAATTTAATGGTGTTTCATATGAGTTTTTGTATCTTTTGCATCGCCAAATATCACTCTACGAATTTGAGATAAATTTCTTGAATTTAATTTGGTATTTTAATATTCACCATTTGCATATCTTTTGAGTTTAATGACATGCTTTGAATAGTGAATTTGTGATGTTATTTGTTGATATTTATAAGTTCCATTATGCTAATTTAATATTTTTAAACATGTTTAGATGATCAAACATGGGAATATGATGATCTATGCAATGTTTCAATTTATGTATATTCCTATTATATGATCAATGTAATAATTGGTTTTGGAATGTTGTTAAATATAATTGAATGGTTCAAATTGTCAAAATGTGACTTGTTCATGATACTTACATGTATACATTATATGGTGACATTTTAGCAAATTTGAATTTGTAAGTTTTAAAGTATGGCTAGTTTATCTAGTTTAATAAAATGATGCATTTAAATGAAAGTTTATTGCTTAATCTTCATATAGAGTATGATTGGATGATGAATTTTGAATATATGAAGAATTTAGCAATTTGTGTGGAATTTTGGGAGTGAAAAATATGTGAAGTGAAGTGTTTCACTATACCTTGAGGAGTTTCTTGTCAATTTTATACAAGCACATCTCCAAGACAAAGGTGTAGAGTTACGGATCGCCAATTATGTTTATTAATTTCTTTGTTCTTGCCTTTGCTTCTCTTGAACCATAGTAGTTTATTTCTCATTTTCACTTCTTAAGTTTTTATTACTAATGTTACAAATGGAACTCATGAAGTTTTCTTTTTGTAGAATTACGACAAAAGGATCATAAATTTTATAATGGATTCTGAAACTTCATATTTGCGCACTTCAATCGTAATAATAGGGGAGTATAAAACTTCATATTTTATAATGGATTCTTTATCTCGGTTTCCTTTTTTACACATTGAGGACAATGTGTATTTTAAGTGTGGGAGAGAGAATTGACATTATATGTATTGGTTGTGATTGACTTGTGATGGAAATGATTTGGACTTGCCTTAGAAATATTTCTGGTGCATTAATTTGTTGAAAATTGGGTTTGTTGGCAAGGAGTTTTGTCCATTTATAAAGGAAACTCTATCAAAATTTTTTCAAAATCTTATCCAAAATTATAAATTTGCCCTGAAAGGTTCCAAATTTTTCACTTTTATCCAAGGGCAACAAGTTCCATACCATTAGTAACTCAAATTCCTTTTACTTTTGAGATAAATATATGTGGTTTGAAACCTTCATTCTTCATTTGACTTGGAAATAATTATTATGTGATTATAATTTGTGCATTTGTAGGAAAATATATCTTGAAAAGTGAAGAAAATTATGCCTAAATTTTACATATTTGATGAAATTTTTTTTTTACTTGATTTTATAAGTTAAGTAAAAAATATGGTCAATAATGGCAATACTCTTCTCATGATTATTCTTTTGAGGGAATGTTATTATTTTTGCTTTTAAAGAAAAGAAGAAGAAAAAAATAAAAAATAAAATAAAATAAAAGAGAATAAGATTTGTTCTACTCCAATGGTTTTTGTACTTAGTAATCAGGAGTCTTCATCTATAAATGTCGACTTTCGCATAAAAATGTATTAGAATTAAGAGTATGCAAAGCAACTTGAGGATGTGAAGTATTCAATAAACGGTGATTTTCACCTAAAAATGTCAATTTTCAGGTCAAAAGGCACTTTCACAACTTGAGTATATAGTTAGTTATGTTATATGAATAATTCCCTCTTTAAATTTGAATAAGAAGATGATCAAGGATTTAGGAAGCATTTTATTGAACATATGAGTTATTTGTTTGTAAAATTGGGTAAGGATGAAAAATGGAATAGAACTAGTTAAAATTATGGTGTAATTGATTTTCCTTTACTTGATATTATGAGTACTTGAGCTTAATTGAATGATTGCATAATAGTTCTTTACGTTGTTTTGAGGAAATGAAGTTGAATTTTGCACATATGTTTAATTTCAAAATGTTGGATTATAATTCTTAATTGCTTGAGAACAAGCAATGATTCAAGTGTGGGGGAGTTTGATAAGTGCATATTTTGAGTGTTTTAAGTGTGTTTTATTACTTAGTTTTGGTGTGTTTTTATTTATTTTCAATAGATAATGATTTAAGTTTCTAGTAAAAATATACATTTTGTAGTTTAAGTGGTAAAAATTGTATTTCTATGGATTTTAATGGCAAAAACTTCATGTTTTATAGGTTTAATGATTCACTCATCAAATGGAGTTAATTGAGAAGATAATTAGATGATTATTGATGATTTGAAATGATTTAAAGAAGACATAAAGTGCAAAATGTTCAAAAGAAAAAAATGCAAGTTAGATAGTTTTGACACCTTGTGGTGCAAGTTATTTCAAAATCCATCATCGAGAAAATATCAGTTGAAATTGGACAAAAAATAGAGCAAAGAGAAGACTTAACCAAAATTGAGCAAACCTGCAAAAAGGCAAAACTTGGGGTACAATACGCGACTTCAGGTCACATTTTCGAGGTTGCGTTTTCTTCAATTTTGGCTGCAACTTGTTCTGTAATTTGTGCTCTGTTCACACAAACTTTTTGACCCATTTTTCTGAAAGAATTCCTGCCGTATCTGAGCAAGCAAGTATAGAATCTTGTAGAAGCAACCTTTGAAAGTTTCAAGAGTAAAAAATACCAAATAGAAACAACTCTTCTTGATCTTGAATCTCTCTATAAATAGCAGCCTTGGAGGACATTTTCACAACATTGGAAGACTAGAGAAACTCCACAAAAATGTAGTCTTCACTAGTTTTTCTTTATTCATTAGTTAGGCTAGATTAGTATAGTTAGTATAGTTTATCCTTCTTGTACTTGTAGCTAAACTTGAATGAAGATTAAGGAGCAAGATGGAGAGTTTGATTTCATGTGACATGGGTGATATCTCTTCTACTACTTTCTCTCTTGTATTTGATTTCATGTTTAGTTATTATACAAGTTTGGATTTGTGTTTAAATATGTGTTTCTAAAGTTTATACCTTGGATTTTGGTTGAACTTTCTATGATTGTTTGGTGTTAACTTCTTGGCTATTTGATACTATTATTTTGACTAAGTTATTTAGCACTTTTGCTCTTATAATCATGATTAACTGGCCATTGATTATGATCATCTAAAGGTGCTAGATTTGTAATGAAAATTGGGATTTGGGATTTAACACTAGTTCAAGGAAGTGATAAACCTAGGGAGTACACTCACGAGAGTAGAGGTGCACCTTTGTGGCTTTAGTGATTCATTTCATGTAATTTCATAAAAGAAATGAACTTGTAGTTAATTTCATAACCATGAGAGTAGGTATGGTTTAGCTGCAAGTATAGTTGATTCACTACGAGAGTAGGTTTCACATATATGAGGAAATTACGCCATAATGAGCCATAATGAGATAGTAATGTTTAATGATCCAAAAGTTATACTTGCATGAGTAGTGAAGGATACCATGACCTAAGGAGTTTTCATTTGTTATTTTTTTGCACATTTTAACTTAGTTTTATTTCCTTCAATTTGTCAATCGTCTAAATAATAAAGGAGTTTGAGAACCACCAGTAATTAACAATCTTTCTTTGGGATCGACACCTAACATCCCTATACTCAATAAACGATTCGTATACTTGCGAAAATCGCGTGTGGGATATATATGATTTTATAAATATAAAAATTGATTGTAGATGAGCTAATTATTATATGTATACCCTGCGCTCGTCATGCATAAAGGTACTAGATGCGTTAGTCAATCCAAAAGGCATAATTAACCACTCGTACAACCCATACATAATCTTAAAAGCTGTTTTCCACCCGTTACCTTTCTTTATCCTAATGTGATGCTACCCACTTTTAAAATCGATTTTAGTGAGCACAATTGCATCATAAAGCTCATCTAATATATCATCTAAGCTAGGGATAAGGTGACGATACTTTATCGTGATTGCGTTTACAGCTCGACAGCTGATGCACATGCTCTACAATCTGTCTTTCCTTGGCACTAGTATGACCAGCACTGCATATGGACTCAAACTCTCCCTTGTCCAACCTTTGCTCAACAACTCATTGACTTGACGTTGAAACTCCTTGATTTATTCAGGGTTGCTCTAGTAGGCTGGTCGATTAGGGATAGATGCTCCAGGGATGAAATCAATCTAATGTTTGATCCCTCTAACAAGTGGTAATCCATTTGGTATCTCTTCTGGGAAGATATCAATGAACTCCTACAAAAGAGACACAACCTCTCCTGACAATATTGGGTCTAACTCATTAATAGATGTCAAAACCTCTTTACTATAAAATACGAGTAAAGACTACTTCGCATTAAGAGCTTGCCTTACTATTTTAGCTTTCACAAGAAAATTCTGTTTCTTCCCCAATTTTCCTAACTTGGCCGAATTTACTTTTTAACTTTTAGGGTCATTAATTTTGGCCTTAGCTAATGATTTCTTTCTCTCACTTTCCTTTTCAAAATCCCTTTGCAAGCTAAGTTGGTTTTCATGTACTTGTTTGGGTGTAAGAGGTACTAATATGATTTTCCTAAGTCTATGCATAAACATGTACTTATTAGTAACCCCATCAAAAGTGATTTTTTTATCAAACTGCCAGGACCTACCAAGTATCACATGACTCGCATGCATAGGATCAACATCACATAGAATTTCATCCTCACATCTACCAATTTCAAATGAAACAATACATGTTTGGATACATGAACTTCACTGCTATTGTTGAGCCATTGAAGCTTGTAAGGTCATGAGTGATCCATGGTTGCTAACTCCAACTTCTTGACTATCAGTGCGCTCGTCACGTTGGTACAACTTACTTCTTCCTCCATCAATTATCAAGTTACACACTTTGTCCTTGATTAGACATCATGTGTAGAAGATATTCTCACACCGCGCATCATCCTTTCTAAGTTGGGTGGTTAAAGCTCTTCGTGCAACAAGTCTGAGCCCAATTTGTTCATCGATAGCGCATTCTTCTCCTGCTGCATCTTCCTCATCCATGAGAGGTGGCAGCCCCTCATACTCGACCTCATCATTAGACACAATCTCACCATTGGGGAGCATAATCATTGCTGATTGATTGGGGCATTGATTAGCTATGTGTCCCCTTCCTTGACACTTAAGCCATCGAGTATCTCGACTACTTCCTTTTTGTTGTTTCGAAGACACTTTAGGAGTTGTCTTTGAGTCTCCCTTAGACGATTCACCCTTCAGCCTTGGAGCAGTTGAACTGACCGATTGCTTATATTCACTCATTGGCTGGTTCAACCTTGTTGTTGGGGTAGAGAAATTGTAGCTCGATCATGGCTGACCCCTCCTCTTGAGCCTCTACTCAATCTTCATGGCCTTGTCAACCATCTTGCCAATCTCTGCGTACGGTTGTAGCTCAAGTCTCTTAGCTATGTCTGATCACAAATCATTGAGAAATCTTGCCATGGTGGCCTCATAGTTCTCTTGGACATCTGTTCTCAGCATTGTGACCCGTATTTCCATATAGTAGTCCTCTACGCTACGACTCTCTTGTGATAGTGTTTGCAATTTCTGGTATAGGTTGCGGTAGTAGTAGCTCGGGACGAACCTCTTCCTCATGATCCCTTGACGCTGGGTCCAAGTGGTGATAGTGGGTTCTTTATTTCATCTTCTACTTGTGCACAACTGGTCCCACCAAATAATCACGTACTCAGTGAATTCGATTACCGCGAGTTTGGCCTTTTGCTCCTTGGTGTAGGTGTGATACTCAAAGATCATTTCCATCTTTCGCCCCTACTTAAGGCATGCCTCGGGATCCGATCTCCCTTGAAATGTTAGAATTTTCATTTTGATCCCTTTGATAGGATCGCTCCCTTGATTTGAATCACGGCGTCTGGGTCTTAGCCTCCGTTAAAGGTTAACTTTGTCTCGACGCCTCTTGAATGGTGTTTGAGACAATTCTAGCTTGTCCATCCTTTCATGTAAGGCCTCTATATTGTTAGTGATTTGTCTTGTGAAATCACCAAAAAAAGTTTCAAGTTTGAGTGTGAAGTCCGCTCTAGGTTCATATTTCTCCATCGCTTAGGTACCCTGCAAGAAAATGCTAGTATAAAAAGAAATTTGTCCCTTCTCTCTCCCTCATGTGTATCCGCTCACGGTCATGTTTACACTCAAATATTCACTCTATTGATCTCACCAAAAGCTCCCAAATAGCCTCAGTTCCTTCCTTGAATAGGCTAGAGTTCCCTTCAAGTGTTCAATCAAGCTTTACACTTAAGCCCCTTGAGTGTAGCCTACTAATGAGTAGATGTAATGAAACAAAAAATAAGACACGATTCTAGAATTTTTTTGAAAGAAAACTCGACTTTTGGAACAAGAATAAAGTTGGAAATTCATTGGAAATCTACTTAAAAAAGCAACTCAACAGCTACTAAAACACAACACAATAGCTAATATGGGTGCGACTCAAACACTAGTAAGAACGACAACAAAAAGCTGGAATTTAGAACTTGAGGATTCTGAACTTTAAGAGGGAGATTAGGGCTGGAAACTATAGCTAGAAACTAGTGGAATTAAGCTAAAAATAATGACACAAAGCTGCTATGGAACCGACACTAGGACACTAGGAATGGATTGACTCAATACTAGTATGTAGTGTAGCAATTAGGAGACTGACTTTTTGGTTGTAATTGTTGGAATAATTCTGGAAATAAACCTCTTTTCCCAATGAGATAAGGATCACAAGGCTATATTCAGTGAATTTTCCCAAAAGGAATTGGACAAGTAGCCGTTGGTGGAAACAAACTACGAACCTAAATGGAATTTGGATAACCTTTTCTTTCTGTTCAGCTGACTTGGGAACTATCAAAAACACAAATAAGGTGTGATTTTGGCCACTTAAATGGATCAAATTCATGGCTACAAGAAAGTTTTTTCTTTTTTATCATCAGCCAAGAACTTCATGAAACTAGGGTTTCGGGCTAGCAGAATTTTGCAGCTTTGATTGATCAAGATTCGGTCCCCAAAAGCCCTAACAAGCTTTGACGTGCACGGGGTATACATATATCAATTTAACTCATCCACAATCAAGTTTTACATTTATAAATCCTAAATACCCCATACACGATTTTTCGCAAGTATACGAATCGTTTATTGAGCATAGAGGTATTAGGTGTCGATCCCACAGGGAAGATTTTTAATTATCGGTGATTTTTGAATTCCTTTATTATCTAGACTGCCATAAACATAAAAGTAATGAAAATAATACTAGAAAACTCCCAAAGATATGTAATTTCTTACTACTCTTGCAAATGAGATTACTGGTTAAGTGAATGCTATTATCTTGGTTAGTTATGGCGTAATTTCCTAATGTATATGAAACCTATTCTTATAGTGAATCAACTATACTTGTAGCTAAACCATACCTATTCTCGTAGTTATGAATTAACTACAAGCTCATTTCTTTTAAGAAATTACATGAAAACAAGTCACTAAAACCACATAGGTGCACCTCTACTCTCGTGAGTGTACTTCCTAGGTTTATCACTTCCTTGAACTAGTGTTTAATTACAATTCTCATTGCAAACTTAACACCTTAGGATAATCACAATTAATGGCCGGTTAATCATGATTAGGAAAATAAAAGTGATAAATAATTTGTTCAAAATAATATCATCAAATAACCAAGTAAACATTACTAACAAGTTATAGAAAGTTCATCCATAACTCTAGGCATAAACTTTAACTAAACATAAAGAACAAACACCAAACTTGTATTAAAACTAAACATGAAATCAAATACAAAAGAGAAAGTGATAGGAGAGATGTCACCCTTGTCACATAAGTTTCAAACTCTCCATCTTTGCTCTTCAATTTTCATCCAAATATAACTACAAATACAAGAAGGAAAAACTATACTAACTACTCTATACTACCCTAAATAATGAACTAAGAAAATTTTAGTGAAAACTACATTTTTGGTGAGTTTCTCTAACCTTCCAAAGTTGTGAAAATGGTCTCCAAAAGCTGCTATTTATAGAGGATCCAAGAGCCAAATGAGTTGTTTCTAGGTGTCATTTTTTATTCTTGAAACTCTCATGAGTTGTCTTTCCAACATTCCAACATTTTCTTAATTAGATACAGCCAGAATGGATAGCTAGAATTGAGCTAGAAAAATTGTATGAAAGTAAGGCAAGTTAAAGAGCAAGTTGCAGAAAACAGAAGAAAATACGCGACCTCAGGAATACGCGACTTCATCTCGCGTATTGGATAGTCGCATTTTCACTTTAGCACCACTTCAACTGATATTTTCTCAATGATGGAGGGCGAAATAGATCTTGTGCAAACATAAAAGTTGTAGTCCTTTGAGTTAGATTTCCAATGCCTCAAGAATCATCTCATTTGGAGCTCTGTGGACCAAGATATGACCAAACTACCCTCAACTAGTCAAAGCTCTATTTTAGCATTCGACAGCAGAGTTGCACTTCTGTATTTCGATTTTTTGACAATGGAAACAATTGAACTGGACTTCGATATCTTCATACCAAATGTAGATATATCTCTTAGCTTCAAAATGGTTCAAGAATCACCTTAATCCAATGCTTGTACCTCAAGATATTGTCAAAATACCACAAGGTATCACAGTTGAAAACTTTCTTCTTTTGTTCTTGATTGTATTTCCTCTCTTGCACTTCATATTCTCTTTTTATCACTTTAAACCATCATCAATCATCCAATTATCTTCTCAACTCACTCCATTTGATGATTGAATCACTAAACCTACAAAAACATGAAGTTTTTACCATTAAAATCCATAAAACTACAATTTTTACTCTTAAAACTTGACGGGCGTAGGGTATACATATAACATTAAGCTCATCCTAATCAAGTATACGAAATGTGAGCGAGTATAGGGTATTAAGGGTCGATCCTACAAGGAAAATTGCAATTACCGGCACTACTAAATCTTTTCTATTATTTAGACTATCAATGAATTATAACAAGTAAAACCTACTGAACTTATGCAAGAAAATAACAAATGAAAGGTCTTAGGATGTGGTATCCCTAACTACTCTTACAAGTGCTATATTTGGATCATTGAATACTACTATCTAGGCTAGTTATGGTGTAATTTCCTCATGCATATGAAACCTACTTTCGTAGTGAATCAATTATACTCATAACTAATCCATACCTATTCTCATTGTTATGAAATTAGCTACAAGTTCATTTCTTCAGTGAAATTACACGAAATGAATCACTTAAAACCACATAGGTGTACCTCTACTTTTGTGAGTGTACTCCCTATGTTTAGCACTTCTTGAACCAGTGTTAAATCTCAATTTTCAATGCAGAAACAACACCTTAGATAATCACAATTAATGGTACCAGATTAATTAAGATTTAAAGAGCCAAAGTGCTAAATAATTTGGTCAAATCATAGCAATCAAATAACCAAATAATAAACACTAACAATCATAGAAAGTTCAACCAAACCCAAGGCATAAACTTTAAAGATACATATTAAACACAAAATCCAGAACTTGTATATTAACTAAACTTGGAATCAAGTACAAAAGATAAAGAGTTTGGAAGGAATGTAACTCTTGTCACATGAGTTCATCTTCTTGCCTTCTTCATCCTCCATCTTCATCTTTGCCTAGCTAACAAACAAGACTGGATGAAATGTCTAAACTACTATCCTACACTAAGAAAAATGGAAAAGCTACATTTTTGCAGTCCAAGTTCTTTCCCGTAAGTCTCTCCTTTTTCCATCAATCTTGCAAGTTTTAGCTATATAAAGATAAAAGAAGTCAAGAAAATGAGGCCTACACCACCCTTTTACAGCTGCAAAGTAGTTCTCACATGTCTGGCATTGCATATGATTTGTTGGAGATGAAAATAAGTTTTTCGCGTAAAGAGCAGCCTTCTCTGACCAAAATCCGGCCAGAAATCTGGCCAAGTTCCGGGTGGATTGCTACAGTGACATTTTGGTGCACTTTTGTTCAATTTCCAGCTTTTCTCCGATTTTACGTCAATTTCAACTGCACTTTTCTTGATGATAAAAGCTGATTTAACTCTTGATCAAAACATAAAACTTGTAACCCTTTGAGTTAGCTTTCCAATGCATCAAGAATCACCTCATTTGGATCTGTGTAGGCTGAGAAAAATACCCTTGACTGCTCACTGCCCTGTTTCAGTTTCGACCAATAGAAATTAGCTACTGTAATTCGGTTTTTTGACCTGGAAAACCTTCAAACTAGATTCAGATGTCTTCACCAAAGTTGTAGATCTATCTCTTATTTTTAAATTTGTTTAAAAATCATCTCAATCCAATCATTGGAACTCAAGTTATAGCCAAAATACGAAAATATGTCAAAACTATCAAAATGCACAAAATCCAAGGAAAAAGTGATAAAAACCTCATTTAATTATTTAAAAGCATTTTTCACCAATTATAGCCAAAATAATTCATTTTCTCCCAATAATATATCCAAAGTGACTAAAAATAATATAAAATGCCATACAATTATTACGTAAATTAGTCACTTATCAAACTCCTCCACACTTAAATCATTGCTCGTCTTCAAACAATCCACACATAATCAACTACAATGATTCAAGAGGTGAAACAATATATGCACTTTGTCAAATTTAATTCCTCAAGACTTGGACAATAATCATTATACAATTGTTCAAATTATACTAAATACTTATAATATCAAGTAAAGGAAAGATAATTATGCCCTAAATTCAACAAGTTAAACTTAATCTCTTACCCCAACCTAATTTCATAAATAAATAAATCACATAATCAATTTATAGCATTCCTCCTCCTATAATCATCCTTTTTATATATATATTTTACAACTAAGAGGGATTTATTCACACTAATTTTACTTAAATAGTGAAAATGCCTTTTACGCGAAAATAGACACTTTTAGGCGAAGATCCCCGGTTACTCAACATTTCACTTATTTAAATTGTTATGCATACTCTTAATTCAAATACCTTTTTACGCAAAAATTGACATTTGTAGATGCCAACCCCCAGTTACTCGGTACGAGAATCATTGGAGTAGAACAATTTTTATTTACTTTCTTTTCTCTTTTTTTTCTTTCTTTTCTTTCTTTTTTTTTCTTTTTTTTCTTTTTCAAAAATAAAGGACAATAAATAGATATTCCCTCTTAGAAAATATATAAGAATAATCAAAGGAGGAGTATAACCTTTATTGACTATATCAATCACTTACTTGCAAAATTAAGTAAAGAGGAGAAATCTCATTAAACATGTAAAATTATAAGCATAATTTTCTTCACTTTACCAAATATACTTTCTAAAATGCAAAAAATTTTAATTGCATAATAATCATTTCCAAGTTAAATGAGAACTAAACCTTCCAAAATACACATAAAGTTTCAACAATTGGAAGAATTTAAACATTTAAAGTTGGAACAAATTAGCCCTTTTTGAATGAAAATGTAAAAATTTGAAGAACTTTTGGGCCATAGTGAAATATTGGAAAAGATTTTAGAAAATTTTTTACAGAGTTTCTCCTTATAAATGGATGAAAACTCCCTGTCAACAAACCCAATTTTAGGCAAATTATCCACATGACAAATAATTCAAATACAATTCCAACATTTCTAAGTATTTAAGTCCACAAAATATCATCACATAGCATTAAAATGCAAGTTCAAATATTTCCTCCCCACATTTAAACTTCAAATTGTCCTCAATGTGAGAAAAGGAAAATAAATAAAGAGTAAAAGAAAATACTCCCTTTATGACTTGCGCGATCCAAATCCATGGCAATGTGATGAATTTCCAACCGCATTTGAGAAAGAATGGAGAGTTCACTTATTGCACCCTGAAAAAGACAAAATCAAAACAAATAAATTTCTTAAAAATAAAAGGTTGCAATCAACAAGAAGAAAACATGCAAGTCAAGGAAAAAGGAAAAATGATCAAGCATGTGGAACCATACAATGTTCATGGGATAAAAACATGAAATGAGCTAATCTTTACTAATCAAATATATGCAGTAGTATCCAAAGCAAAGGGAAGGTAATTTCACACAATAAATCCACAATCATGAACAAAATAAGTTTCATTTATATATTTTGTCATCAATGATCAAGTCCCCTCAAGTACAAAAGTAATCTCAAAATGGAGGCAAACACACCAAACCAAAATATAAATGACCTTCATAATAATTCATGAAATACTAAAAATCATTGAACCACAGAGATTATAAGTGCATTTATGAATTTCATAAATTAAGGCCGTCTTCAATTCACCTCTTCTTTTAGAATTACCTAAGAATTCAAGAAATCATTCAATCAAGTACCTTTTCATTCATTAGGTAATCTAAATCACTCACATGAATATCAGAAACTCCCACTAAGCTAATTAAAATGCTATATTTGGCTACTTAATATGTAACTTTGTTACCAAGCCAAATTAAGCATACAACTCGCAATAATTCACCAAATAAATACAATAAATGCAAATTACAAAATTTATTTATCATTAACAATCACCAATGGCATCAATAAGTTTAAATAAATACACCTAACTTCACATATAAAAATTGCCTAAATATAGAAAATATTCAATCATGGCAAAAATTCAAATAACAAAGTTAGGTGAAGATTTGTTACCTCAAGGTGGTTTGGTGATGTTTAGAGATGAATATGATGTGAAAACCCCCAAGAAACTTACTCCAATTTGACCTTAATTTAGTGATTTTAAGAAGATAGAACCCTAACTAATGGTAAGCTTAAAACCACTTTAGATTTGTTTTTGCAAGAATATGAACTATGAAATTCACTCTAGAGGATGGGAGAAAGTGATTTGGTGAAGGTTATTTGAAAATTAAATGGTGAAAAGTGATGTTTTAGTGAGTGGTGTGTGTTTGAGGTGTTGGTGTGTGTTTGAGTTGAAGAAGAAGGGAGAAAAATTGTGAGGAATTCGTGAAACGGATTCATCTTACGCTAGTTACTGTTTATAATCCCGCCAGAAATTGGAGGGATTCGTGGAGGGATTCTGGCCAGTAGCTAGAAAAAATTTTTCGTCCTCCCTTGTTAATCCGGCTGTGAATCCGGCCAAAATTTGGCCGGATTTCTGGCCGGATTGTGCTGCAAAAAAAATTCTGATTACAGAAGTGGATCCAAGGCCTCGGATCCATTGAATCTGCACTTATTGCACAAGTTTCTGCAATTTTCAGTTTGACCCCAATTTGAAACACATTCTCCAATTCATGCTCTACATTGAAATTTTCAACAATTCAACACTTCATGCACATGGAAAGTGACTTAAACATGAATCTCAACATCTCAAAACAAATCAAAAACTTGTAGAATGCAAATTGAGGGTTGAGGTTCTTGGATCAAATAGTTCCCTGGACACTTCCAATGCACATGGTAGTGCTCAAATTGTCAAAAGAGTGCATATAGGTCATGAACACATTTAAACACTTGAATTCACTTCAACTTCATGCAAATGACTAACTTAACCTCATAACATGAAATTAAGCATTGTAAACTCAAAAATGATGGTTAAGCTTTCCTTTTTCACATCGGTCTCCACTTTTTATAAGCTCTTTTGCACTTGAAATAATTAGCATGACTTCTTGGCATTGCTACCTACAACACATTCAAAAATACTAATCAAACAACTAAAACCTACTAAAAACAAGAAATCATTGGGTTGCCTCCCAACTAGCGCTTCTTTATAGTCATTAACTTGACTATTCACCTCATTTTTTAAAGGAGGTTTAGTTAACGAATAATCCACCATTTTAGGCCGTGGTGGATCTTTAAAAGGTGATTTTATAGCAAAAGCCACATGTTCTAATGATAAGAGAGATGGAAGTGGCTTACCTATCTCAAGTGATTCATAGAAATTATCTTGAATGTGTATCACTTGAGAACTTACCAAAGGAACGTCCATGAGAGTATATTGGGCAGCAATACCCTTAGAACCTATACCTTCAATGCACTCCTCAAGAGGGGTGAAAAATGAGTTATTAAAACTCACCTCTTGAAATTCAAAATTAGTTCTAAAGATATTATCATGTAAAATGGATATTTGCTCATTGAAACACAATTGAGATTCATCATTTTCATCAAAATGCAATCCAATTTTACTTGCAACATACTCACCATTCATGCTAGGGTCAACTTGCATATCATTAGAGGAAATAACTTCACACAATGCATATAATTGGTCTTGTATTTTACCAAAGTGAGAAGCCAATTCATCCAACATTTTCTCGATCCTAGCAAAACGATCTGAGGTCGCATTAGCTAGCTTTTCTATGGCCAAATCAAATTGATTAGAACATTTTTCTATGACTAGCTCCTAAGATGCATTAGAATCATTAGTTAATGGTTCACTCTCTAGTTCCAAAGGTAAAGATGCATTAGCTAACCTTTCTATTGCCAACTCCCAAGATGGTTTTGTTTCATATAGGACACATTTGAATGGATAATCACAAAAATATAGAGAATCACTATAAGTACATTGATTATCCCAATTATATGCATAAGAATTGCCCCAATAAGGACCATATTGATCAAAACAAGGATTGCAATGCCCCAATTCATCATAATAATCCATATTTTATACTTGCATACATGTATGAGTAGCATGATAACTTTCACACAAGTCACAAATCACATGATAAGAATTAAAAGCATTGACATTCCTTCCTTACTCAATTTCATGCATAATTGTGTCCATTTGAACTTGTAACATCATAACATCAAATTTAGTTTTTAAACACCTTAAACCATTTTCAAAAGACATACATTCAATAAATTCTTGGTTACCTCTGTTGAAGGAGTTTTGCACTTGGTAACCATCAATTACCAAACTTTCATTTCTCAAGCATTGTCCTCCAAATTGACCTACCCTCATCATTACCTAAAATTATTTTTAAACAATTTAAGAGCAAAATTAGTAAGAAAAATAGGTTATAAAACACATACACACAATAAACACTAAAATAACAGAAAATAAAATTCACACTATAACTAATGAAATGTTTAAACTAATAAAGTTACTTTTCATACCGATATTACCAAATCTTCCTCGGCAACAGTGCCAAAAACTTGATGGGCGTAGGGTATACATATAACATTAATCTCATCCTAATCAAGTTTTATATTTATAAACTCCTAAATACCCCACACGCGATTTATCGCAGTATACGAATCGTGAGCGAGTATAGGGTATTAAGGGTCGATCTCACAAGGAAGATTGCAATTACCGGCACTACTAAAACTTTTCTATTATTTAGACTATCAATGAATTATAACAAGTAAAACCTCCTGAACTTATATAAGAAAATAACAAATGAAAACTCCTTAAGTTGTGGTATCCCTAATTACTCATGCAAGCGCTATATTTGGATCATCGAATACTACTATTTAGGCTAGTTATGGAGTAATTTTCTCATGCATATGAAACCTACTTTTGTAGTGAATCAATTTGTAAGGATCGAAAACAACCTAAGAGGGGGATGAATTAAGTAGATTAAAAAATGGCTAAGTTATAAGTCACTTTTTGAGTACTTGCCCTATTTTTCTAAAAAACCATACAATGGAGAAATGAATCAGAAAGCACAAGTGCTTATGAGTAGAAGAGATGAGCAATTTATATATCAAAGTAGAAAGTAAAAGAGATAGAGTATCAAACCAAATATCAAACTCCTCTTGAGTTTGAATGTCACTTTATAGTGCAAGTTTCTTCAAGTTGATCAACTTACAACCAATCTCTTGTGGACAAGGGAAGGATCACTTCCTCCTTACCCCAAGTCACACTTGGTCAAGTAAGAAAGTTTTACTATCATTCAAATAACTTTCGCAAAACTACACTATTGAAGTAATTGAAACACACTTGAAGAACTAAACGAAAATTACACAACTAAGAGTACAAATATTCTTTTAAGAGTATTCTTGCCCTTGAATCACTCTAGATCTGATGTAGTCTCAATGTGCAAAGTACTCTTGAAGTGGTTGACTGTGTTCTATTTATATGGAACCAAAAAAATTCGTCAATTAATGCTTCCAACGGATAGAAGGCAGTTGAAGAGTTAACTAACCATTGGTAGTGTCGGACGTCCGGTAGATCAACTTCTTGCGTCCGAACGTAGGCAGTGAGTTCAAGAAATTCTCTTGAATTATATTGGACGTCCGGTACCTTCAATGTATGCGTCCGAAGATAGAAGGTGAAACTGGGAGTTCTTCTTCAATTCTTTTCGGACGTCCGGTCCCTCCAGACCTTTGCATCTGAAGTGTCGCAACTCTTGTCGGACGTTTGGTGCTTTGAGATGTGCGTCCGATCAAGGTCAGTAAGTTTAGAAGGAATGACTCAATATCTTCGGACATCCGAGGGTGAAGTTCTTCATTCGTTCGAAATTGTGCAAAGGTTGTCGGATGTCCGATCCAGTCTTCTTGCGCGTCCGACAGCAACTTCACCATCCTTTGTGCTTTAATCTTTGAACCTATTTTGCTTCATTTCTGAAAGAGTCTCTATGAGAGAACATTAGTAATCATCCATTTGTTTTGTAATCATCAAAAGTTATGGACTGAGATAAACAATCTCTCCCTTTTTGATGATGACAAAACAATGGATCGAGAAAAATAATCGGGACACAACTTCCCCTTACTTGATGCAGTCCTCTTCCATATAGATTAATGGGCACAAATCCTTTTAGAATAATTTGGGCACACACTCCCTCTTAGAATGACTCCATACAAACTCCCCTTTAGAATGACTCCCCCTTACTTATACATCCATTTCTCCCCCTTTTTATCATCATTAAATAAACCAGAATCTGATCATCAATATTAGAGGCTAGTATTCAATATTAGCATTCAAGACTACCAAGCCAAAAATACAGCATCAGCAATTTTTTTGCAATTGTTAACAACAGAAATTAGTAATCACTCATCCAGTCAATACTATCAGCAACGCTATCAATAGCAGTAATATTGGCAACAGTCAGCAATTATCAACAGCAGTCATTATCAGAATTTTAAGGTTAAACAGAATTAAGCAACATTCATCCAAAACAGAGAGATAATCCATAAGGACAACATTAATTCAAAACACAAATGATGCCAAAATAGAATCCTTAGTACAAAACACAGACTGTTTATAATGTAAAAGATGCCAAAAGCTTAGAAGTGCCTATATGAAGTGCATTTGTCTAAAGGTGCCTAAAAGGTGATCTTGGAGGATCCAGACCTTCTCCTTGCTAAGCGAAACTGAGCAGGATTTTCTTCCTCTTCAGTGTCCTCGTCATCATCATCATCATCATCATCATTCTCTTCAGTCTCTTCTTCAGTTGCTGGAGCCTTTCCTTTAATCTGTGGCTGAGAACTGGAGGCACAGTACTCTGGGGACGTCTTAGTAGTTGGCTCGGTTCTGGGTTCCTTTTGGTGTGCATTTTTATTTTCTTGAGAAATTGGAGACACAAGCAGATTTCTTTTAGCAATAAAGGTGGCTTATTGTTCGGATGTTATGGTCATCATCAAACCATCTTCAAGGAGTAGGACGTGTTGTTTGAGATCCTCAAGCAGAGAGATGACTTCAAGGTTGGATGAAAAAGACTTGGTGGCTGACTTTCTAGAATGGATAGTGAAAGGTGACACATATATGGACTGATCACGAAAGGTCCTAGGGGTAACAGGAGTTTCATGAAGATTCTTTCTCCTAGACTCTGAAACAGTTTCCTTGTAATACCAATGCCCCTAAAAAAATTTTAGATTTTTCCTTTCAAAATAAGTTTTGGAGAAAACAGTTGATGCACACTGTTTTGGAGATTTTTCAGTAAAGTGGATTTGAAAGTGAGCAAAGATAGGAGTTAGAAATTTTTCATAGAAAAGTTTCCTACGACTATCAGTGCTAATTTTGAGCAGGAATTTACACATAACAAAGCCGAAATCAATTCAATTTTTTTTTAAAAAAAAAGTAGAACAGGTAAAGTTCCATTTATTGGCATCGGTCCTATGACCATCTGTGGGGACCAAAAGATTGGAAATTATGAAAAAGATGATCAAATTTTTAGAACTGAAATCTTCTAATCTTGCTTCAGTAGGAGTATTAAAATGGGTTTGAAAATAAGTCATCAACTTGGCAACATAAAAATGATGATATGCAGAAGGAAATTCTTCTTATGAAAAGAAGTTTGCAATTTTTCATTTAAAACCATTATCAATTTTGGTTTCCAAAATAGTGTTGACAATGTCAGGATTCAATTTTATTTTAACAGAATTGACATGTGATATAAGATCAGTATGTGATCTGCCGTTCCTAAGGTTGCAAAGAATTGATAAAGCATGTCAGAATAGTATGTGTTTGGAATAGTCAGAAGATGGGTCCATTTTTTAAATTCAAAAGGTTGAGAACAGATTCAAGGTCAAACTTACGGAATTCGTAAGGGATGATGGTCCTCTGAGTGATGAAACCTTTCTGCGAGATCCATTCGAACCTATCCCTGGCATCATCATCAATGAACTTGGGCAAGGGAGTGGGTTCCTCTGCAGTTTGAGTCTCAGGTTGCTCATTTGCAGGATACATTCTCTTTCCAGTACGATGAGTAGTTGGCACAGTACTCTGGACACCAGACCTCGTCCTTGGTGACTTCCTGGTAGATGGTTCAGTAGTTTACTATTCCTCAGTAATTTTTTCTGTATCCTTCTGTTCCCCTGAAGGATCAGCAGTTTCCTTTTCCTTGGGTTGAGTAATGCTCTTCCTTTTAGTGGTCTTTTTTCCCTTCCTGGGTGATTTCGTGATGGTTACATCTTCATTGGTGGGCTGCTCCAGTTCCTCTTCATTGCCACTGGCTGGATGCTCTTCAGATTGTTGCTCCTCCATCTGTTCATCAGTTGGTTCAACAGATGGTTCTCTGGTTTGAACAGTCTATTTTTTCTTTGCAGACTGCTTCGTTTTTCCACCACGATTTTCAGTTTTCTTTTTGGGTGATTTGATGGAAGGTTCGACAATTTGAACATCTTCATCCTCTTCATCTCTGAGCCTAAAGGTGTGTCCGGCACTTACAGACCCTCCTCTAATCCTCACCATGATTGCAATGCAGTGTGTTTTTGATGTGATGTGTAATGCAAATAAGTGTCAAAGAATTTGAAAGTGTAGTATGAACTACAATGGATGTTAGAATTCGTCCACAGAGAGTAAATTTGGGTGATTAGGTTTTAGGGTTAGAATTGGGATTTATAGTGTAGTTGGAAGTTAGGAGAACTTATGATGAGCAATAAGTTCGGAATAGGAATGTAATGGTGATGGTCAGAGTGATTACTTGGAACTTGTTCCGAAGAGAGATGAATTTGAATTTTGAAATTGAGAGACTATGAAGGGTTGCGTTCGAGACGAGGGGTGAGAATGAACTGAATGACGCAGAGGACTTCCTTATAAGACGCAATTTTTGAGTGTCGGATGGCTGAAAGAAGTAAAGCGTACGACACGACCGTCCGAACCAGAACTTTTTGGAAAAATGATCAAAAACACTGTCGGACATCCGTTCTAACACATTTGACGTCCGATAAAAAGTGATCAGAGAATTTTTTAGAGTATTTTTTCTGAAACGCACAATTTTGTTCTCAAAGACACAAATTGATCCAGTGGTAAGGCTTTTGTGAGAATATCAGCAATTTAATCTTTTGAACAGATATATTGAACACAAATTTCACCCTTATGAACAAGATCGCGAATGAAATGATGCTTTATGTCTATGTGCTTTGTCCTAGAATGTTGGATGGGATTTTTTGTCAAATTTATTGCACTAGTGTTATCACAATACATAGGCACACAATCATACATCAATCCAAAATCATTCAATGTGTTTTTCATCCACAATAATTGAGCACAACAAGCACTGGCAGCAACATATTCCGCTTCGGTTGTAGACAGGAAAATGGCATTAAAATCTATCCCATGGTTCACCAACCTTTTCGATCAAATCCATGTTTGCTCGAGTTACAAGGTTAGCTTATGAGTTTGGACGTCCCCCACTATTATAAGTATAAGTCGATGAGATTCACTCCAATCGACATCGATTCAACACAAATATAATTTTTATTTCACACAATTCAATTATAAATTCACTTAAAAGAGAACGAGTGCGATAAAGTACACGCTCGTCTCGATAATTTTAAAATACTCAATTAATAAGGAACAATTCAGTATATAGCAACAATTCATGCATTTGACACTCACCAATTCAAAAATGAGTGAGCAAATAAAGTCTTTAGTGGTTTGCTCCGAGATTTCCTTCAATATTCTCTTGAGCGCCGGAAGAAATAGTGACCAACCATCACTCACATATACTCACAACCACTTATCATTCGAGGAAGAAAGTGCATTTGTTTAGACATAGGATAATGTCTTAAAAAGAGAACTTTAGTCTCTCAAAAATCGAGATTCAAAAATGAGAATTTAAAATCTCAAGTGAAACTTGAATCATCCATGAAATCAAGTTTAAAATGGTCTATTAATATCAAAAGGAAATGAAAAGTTCTTAAAAACTCATTTCCTATGAAATCGAAAATTTTCCGCTTTATGCGACAAAACTTGAAAAATTAGATCTTGTGTTTGGTATGTCAAAAAATGGGAAACTTTACACTGTTTGAAATTAGATTAAAATTACTAAAAGCTCTCAAAAAACACTTTTCCAAGATTCCAACTCGAAAGTATTCAAATTTCAACTCAAAGTTGCAGATTCAAGAAGATAAGACAGAACCAGTCTTGGTTTTCAGCGATGTTTGGAAATTCGGCAAAATTCACAGAAAGTGAATCAGCCTCTGAAATTTATTAAACAATAAGAGTTCCAAATAAAGTTTCAAACACAATAAGAGCAACTAAATTCGGAGTTTTGAGCAACAAGATATAACAGTTTGAAATCGGTGGATTTTTACAACCTGACTAGAGGATTTCCAGATTTGAGGAGCAATGTTTGGGGCATTATTTGGGCCTCGAAATGGTATTGCAATTACACCAAATTTGGTGCACTTAAACTTCCATATATGGGCTACCTCTCTATCAAAATTTAGATAAAAACTCGCACGGGAAGGCAGCTAACAAAACGATCAAAATTTGTGAAATCTTTCAAAGCAAATTTGCCATCCTATTTCTCTTTCTTTTTTCAAAAATTTTGTCCAACGAAATCAGCCCCAATTCGCTCCATTTTTGAAACCACGATTTTAGAAACATTTAATTAGAAATTGATGGTTAAATGACACTAAAAGTTTCAAAATATAACATCCCAAAACAAACTTGGCCATTCGGTCAACAGGGAAGAGAAAATTTTTCAGTTTCCAGCTTTGTCGCAGTTTCGAAATCAAACTATATCTAACTCTATACAAGTCCAAATTGAGAATAGTTTATGGCGTTGGAAATTAGGTTCAAAATGCTACAATTTATCAGAAGACATTGTTTTGAAAATCTTTTCACAAGTGGGACAAAATTGAGCCACAAGGTGCAGCTTCCCAGTTTCATTCGAATAGACAGTCAAAACAGAACAGCCGATTCGCTACGGATCACTCAAAATGAAATATTAGGAGATTTTTATACCGTTGGAAAATCTGAATGTCTAGTTTTGAATGCCCATGACGGCACTCAATTTTGAATTTTGCACAAAAAGTTATGTTCAAGCAAAGGGCCACTGCCCAGTTACCCTGCTAGCAATTTCCAGATTTGAAACTTTTCCCAAAACTCAAGTTTTGTGCAACCATTCGACACGATATTCGAAAGGCACTTTCTATACACATAATACAACATATATCCATCAATTTAACAATCAACCAAGCATCAAAATTTCAAAACTAAAGCAGAACAACATGACCAGAATTTCAGCCAGCTTCCTTTTGCAACTTTCCTTCGATTTCTCTCCACTTTCTAACCATAATCATCTCATTCATCACATAAACAACCATAACCAAACAATCAAACCTCAAGTCAGCTGCCTAGAGGTCTTATCAAGACAGCTAGCCTATGATTTAAAGCGAGATAAATGGTTCCTCAAGTCCGCTAGCATATAAACGCGATTAGGGTTTCAAACCCATGAAGATTAACCGTTAAACTTTGGATAATTGGAAAGATTAAAGAGATGAAGTGATTACCCTTTAAACCCTAGATGAAGACCAGATTTTTTCATCAAAGTTTCTCCAAGAAAATCCACAAGATTGCTCATTTCTCCTAGATGGAATGAAAACCCAAGAATCTATGCAGTTGGATGAAGATTTGCAAGTGAAATTGAAGTTAGGAGATGAAGTTTCTTTCTTCCCTTTTCTTTTCTTCTTGGTAGGCTGAAACAATGAGCTTGGAAGGGAAGAATGAAAAAGGTAGCCATAAAGAGTGCACCAAAGTCAACTCTCAATAGTATCGCGCTAGTGTTTCGTACCACCACTTTCTCTCGGCTTTGATACACTCATGCACTAATCCTCTAATGTAATTTCTTTAATACTGTAATTACTCATTTTTACGAGTCTAAAACAAATTTCTCAATTCACCAATAAATCGGACCGGCACGACTCACGAGAAACTTTTGATTCGAACGCTATAAAAGTTTAATTTTAATTCACTCACATCTAATCCCTCAATTAACCTTTCTTAGTATACTATTAATCATTCTTAATTCTCCAAGATTATTGCAGTCTCGAATCGAATATTGCCTCGAAAAATGTGTATTCGCTATTCCTTACCAAACGAGTCGCAGAAAATTAATTTTACTAACGGAACGTTTTAAAAATATAAGTGAGACATTGTTCCATGCAAACGGATTCAAAATGGTTGAAATAAATTATTCAGAGAAAATGGGTGAATAAATAATTAAATAAACCAGTAAAATAGAATTAAAAGTAAGAAAAATTCGGGTCCTCACATTTTCTTGTGTTTCATGGTCTCATTTATTTCTTTGGATTTATCAAATAGCAATCCCTGTGATTTATTGAAAGTATCTGGATACCAAATGGCATACTTGATTAACATTGGAAGTTAAGAAAATTTGATGCAGTTCGCAAAGCAAAGTTGAGTTTTTGCTACAGCGGAGAAGAACGTTCAAATACTCATGTTTACACATTTCTCGAAAGTGAGGTTAATCAGATGGTAGTGGCATTATTTTGTCATTATCATTATTCCTCTTTTGCAGGTCCAAAGGTCCAATAGTATCACATTGGGACAAATCTTTATAGAAGAAGTCATCTGTCTCCATCAAAATTTTCGAAGTTCTACAAAAGGGATTCTATAACAATTTTATGACAGGTTTAGATTTTTTCTCACTAACCAATTTTTCGGCAGGCTCGGGTTTTATCCTACTAATCAATTTTATGGCAAGTTCGGATTTTATCCCATTGACCAATTTCTACAGCAGGTTCAGGTTTTATCCCACTGATCAATTTTATGGCAGGTTTGGGTTTTATCCCACTGACCAATTATTACGACAGGTTTGAGATTTATCCCACTGATCTTTACATGTTTGCTTGTTTCAGTTCACGGCAAAATAACTACAGATAAATATTTGATGTCTACATCTTTGTCTCGAGTTTCTTCGAAATTCAGACAAAGAGGGGCAAGCTGTAGACATCAAAATTTCAATTTTATTTAATTCAATTTTATCTTTATTTTTTTATTATTTATTCTTGTTTTTATTTTATTTTATTTTAGTTGACTAAGTTTGCAAAATGATAGTTAGTGTTTATTTTTATTTATTTTAGTAAATTAGGTTCATCATTTTTCTTTTTTAAAAATTATTTTTGCATTAAATTTCTGAAAAAGAAAATTCTCAACAAAAAATTTATTTTTAATCTTTTCAAACTCAATTTCTTCTAAATAAAATGAAATTTTTGTAAGGCAATCTCAATTAGGAATTAACACTTTATTTACCCTAAATTTGTTTTGAAAAACAAAAAAAAAAGGAAAAACAAGATAGGTGGAAGGCATGTATAGTAACTAAGTGGGATAGGTGAGCATTAGCCGTGTGGTTTTGGCATTTTGCACAACACATGCAAGAGGCTACGTGACAAGACAGGTGTAGGAAGATGAGGAAAAATCTAGAACAAGCAAGGAAAAAGGGAGAGTTGCAGGCAAGAAACAAAAGCAAGAAAGAAAGGAAGGAAAAAGAGACTTCGGGCAAGAGGAGGATCTAGGGGAGAAGAGGAAGAGAGGGAGAGGAAGAGAGAGACTGTGGAGAGCAAAAAACCAGAATGAGAGAGAAACTAGAAAAAGGAAAACCCAGAAAAAGAGAGGAAGAGGGTTTTGGGAAAAGAGAGAAAAAAAGAAGAGAAAAGAAAAAGAGGAAAAGAAGAGAGGAAAGAAGAATCTGGGGGAGAACAGAGGGCTTCGGACAAGAAAAAGAAAGGAAAAGGAGAGGGGAGATCGAGTGAGAAGAAAAGAAAAAGTTGCAGCAGAAGTTTTTGTCACCAGGCTGACGAACTAGCCTGTTTTGGAGCCAAATTTCTTCTTCGATTGTGGATTTTTGATAGATCTTTTGGCTTATACGCTTTCTTGGGAGACAACAGAAGAAGCTTCATTCACAAATATCTGGGGACAAACCGCTATAAGTTGGTCAGATCGAGGCTCAAAGTAGCGACTTCATCAGCACTGAAACCTTCTGCAACATAAGTTCTTGGGTTTCGTTTTCCATAACAGCTCGGTTTCTTGAAGCATCTCAAGTTCGTTTAGCGGTTCTAGTGCTCTCAGGTAATCATGGATTCTTCTCAATGTGGATTTAAGACAAATTTAATAGAGATTTGAGCCCCTTGTGCATGATTTTTTTTTCTTTTCTAAGTTTTGTCGTTGCCAATGGTTGATGACTGTGGTTAGACTTGGTGCCGTTGTTGTGCTGTTGATGAGCTTGATGCTGGTCCCTTTGTTCATTTAACGTGTATCTAAAACTATGAATGCAATTTAGAAGCCATGAACACCTCTTGTGTTTAGTAATCCGTATACGTAATCATCTCACCTCTTGTGTATATGTAATCTGTATAGTTAATGAACTAAAGGTTGTACTTTTGGTCCATGTTTATGTGTGTAATCTGCGTCTGAGAACTCTTAGGAATGTAAAGTATAGGATTCGAGTTTGTGCAATGTGTTGTCTTGGCTTGAAAGTTTGATGCTTGCTTGGATGTTGGTTTCCTCTGTTTGACATGAAACCAGAAACTGGTGGAAAGTTTTTTGAATAAACCTGGAATTTGCAAGCTTTTCCTCATTCTAGATTTTCCTTTCTCTTGTATGCATAACATGGTATCTTGATGATGAGCTTATGGAACTTAATGAGAACTTGAGGGTTGGATCCTTGTTGTTGTTAAAATTTTTTTGCCGCTTAAGGTTGCTGAAGTTCCAAAGCATCAGGAGTTGCAGCAACTCTTCTTCGATACTTGCATGGGAAAATCATAAAATATTGTGTTTTGACCCCCGGATTGTTGCTTAATTCTACTATAGCCCAAAAATATGGAAAATTAATCAATTTTACCTTTTTTGAAATTCAATCATCTTCTCATGATTTAACCATGTTTTAAGTAAGTTTATTTTCTGGTTTTAGGAGATAATTAGTAGAACTCCATTAATTTTTAAAGCTTTATTTTTTACTTCTAATCTTAGCAATAATAATAATTTGATGCTTAAAACTTTTATAATTATTTCAATTAGGTCCTTGCTTGTTTTAATTTCTTAAATATAGGTTGTTTACTTTCATTTAAATGCTTTAATTGTTCAATTTCATGATCATTTCCACTTCTTTACATATTATTGCTCTTATTTGTTAATTAAAATGGTACATTGACTACTTTGTTGATTTTTGGAGTTTTAAATAGGATAAATCCAAACCCAATTAGCTACTACTTCAAGAGAAGGTATTTTCTTTTATTGTTTAAAAATCCTATGTGCTCCTATGTGATTTTATGTGTGTAATTGCATGTTTTTTGAATTTTATTTCATTTATTTATTTATTCACTTTATTTGTTTTAATTTTGTATATTTATTTTAATTTAATTTTTTATTATTTGAGAGGCAATTAAATGCTAAATTGTAATAGTTAGATTATTATTTTATTTCATTTCATTCTTTACCCCTTTAGATTGTAGTTAGGATCCCCAAATGTAATAGTTAAGTCTCTATTCGCTTTTATTTTGTGTGCTTGCATGCTTGTGTGTTTACATGTTTACTCGTTTTCTTAGGGTCTTTGCATCTAGATACCATGCTTATGTGCTATGTGCTCTATGTGATTTATGTGTTTACTTGCTTTTATTATGTTTTATATGATTTATTTGATTATAATGAATGCATGATGTCACCACACTAGTCCAACGCTAGTTGTGGTCTATTTTCTCGATTTCTCGCTAGTCCAATGCTAGTGAGAATTGATAGACATGGGTTAGTCCAATACTAGACCCTTAGGAACCGCCCACGCACTAAATCATGCTTGTGTGACAAATCACTACATTTTTTCTACTTTTTAGGATCCTTATCATTTTTGCGTGATATTTTCTCTATATGTATATCCCCTATCCCTATGTGCGAAATATGACATTTTAAACTTTCATTCCATTTAAGGAAATTAAGAGTAGATTAGTGCATTTGCTTGATTAAATTAGGAAAATACCCGTCGAATATGGAATATGGACGAGCATGACTTTCTAGCCTTAGCACGCTCGTATTCCCTCTATAAAAGGAAAAATTGAGTTACAAATCTTAGTCCCCATACCCAATATATTACATCCCTCTCTTTTAGCTCACATATATTTGTATATTATAATTTTTCTATTTTTTTAAATCTCATTGTTGCATATTCGTGACCTCTTCAAAGAATCACTTTTGAGCATCGCAATTAATGCGATTTGCACCAATTAAAATTTGAAAAGACATATTGACCATTTCGATAGCCATTAGATCTAGGTTTGCATTCATATAGTAACATCCAAATGTGATAAGTTTTATAGGCTAAACTTAGAAAATTTTCCGACTAAATCACACAACTAACTCTGGTTAAGTTGAAAGGATGTTTTGGATTTTATCCTTACCTTCCCTTTCTTCAAACGTGACTCCCGAACACTTTTCTCTCATTTTCGAAGACTTGGAGTTGTTTAAAAAGGGTTTTCTCTACTTTTTATTTAAAATTCAATTTAGGTGACTTAGTATACCTTAACTCGATACTAAGTGGCGACTCCTATTTTTTTTTAAAAACCCTTTTTAAACTATTATTTTGGGCCAAAATTGTCGCACTTTTTGAGTCCCATTTTAGGCCCTTATTCTCTAACAAATCAAAAGCTCATTTTTCAATCAAAATTAATCAAATTCATTTTATAAACCCATAATTTTATTTTCAAAAAAATGGGACGCGACAAACACTACAGTCTGTTATGATTAGACTGGAAAGGACGACAAAATTGGTCCACGAAATGCCTTATCTAGTTATCTTTTTTTTTTTTTGGGTCCAAATTAACGTAAGAAATGTCGCACATTGTTTGGCTTGCTTAAGTATGAGATGCGACAATATCAAATAGATTTATATTGTTCATGTTAATATAGCTGCCCATTATCATAAAGTTTTGAAAGAAATTCACACCCAGACTTTAGTTGCAGAAAAGAAACCTGGTGTATGAACTGAAAGTCAATTTTTCTGAATTCTGTACAATTGCCGTGGCCCAGATCTCACATGATTTCAAGTTGCAAATCTTAAAAACAGGCTGTCTTCTACACTAGTAGCAGATAACAAAACAGTGCTGCGAAATTGATAATTCACAATAGTAGTGGTAGCAGTACTGCCTAAATGATTGGACTGCGGAGGGTTATATACCTTGTTCCATGTAAATAGAGTGCCCAACTAAACTATTTTGATGCCATGGCTATGGACACATATACAGCACTTCATCTTCGTTCACCTTACTGATGATTGATGATGAAGACAACACTTTTTTTTTAAGCATTAAAATGTAAGTGATTGTTCGAACCATTGTACGTGCTGCCATTTTAGCAGTATCTCAATATCTTTTTGTTGTTAAGTCTTGGGATGCTTAGCGTAACTGTTCTCATAGATCCGGTAGCATTACTATTGAGCTGTTTGCATGTTGCGTGTTGCGTGGTGCCCAACGCTTAGTGTATAACTTAAAATTTTTGATAAATTTTTTGAGATTATTATAGTTAAAATTGTTAAAAAAAAATTTATAGCAGACTAACTTGATCAAAAACTTATTTGTCAAACAGGACCAATAGACAAGGGAAGTGGAGCCTCAGCTGAATTTCACATGCTCACACCCCAACTTCACCGAGAAATCAAAATGCTCGAAGATTAATCTACTTCTGGAGAAGGCTTCTCTGGGTGGGGACCACGGGTCATTTGGCTGCCATATATATATAATTATAATTTTATAATTTTATAATTTAAGAAAATGTTTAAATTTAAAAGATAAAATAAATTTGAGCGCATGAATTCCCATATTACATGTAGCTGTTCCTAATTAGAATGCCCTCACTCACTTCTCAGAGAATTGTTAAAGAATTTGCAAAGTAAAGCTTCCATTTCGAGGGCAATTCCTTAGAATATAGCCATTTATTAAAAAAAAAATCCGTCAAGCATTGATGGTTGGAGTGATTTGCTTAATTTATGTCCGTCCTGCCACGACGGGTCAATGGAATTTTTTTTTAAAAGCCCAAGGCGACGCCGTGCAGCCTCAGAGAGACGGCCCAATTTTAAAAGCCCAAAGTACACCTGGCCATCGGGAAGTCAAAATATTTGTATGACCTAGTGTCTAACATTAATTGATGGTAGCACAGACGTCCAAAATGCTACTACAATGTGGGCTGGGAATAGTGGTTTTTGCTGGTTTCGTTGTAATTTGAGTGTTGATTTTGTCCTCATTTGTCTTTTTAGGTGTGATGGAACTCATTGTGGGGTCATCTCTATTTCATGTTTGTCGACCACAAGTTCTGAATTTTGGTGGCCTTATTCCAATTTTACCCTTTTACGGGGGTTTCGCTATTGTTGCTCTACAGATTTTGGCCTTTTTGGTCTTTTTTTTGCGAATAGTAGTTTTAGTGGTTGGCCCGCTGCCTGCTTCATATGTCTGCCCAGATTTCTTTAGGCCTCTCACGTTTTTCGCGAAATCCTTTTGGGTCTGCCACCTTATGTTGGTCCACTATGTTTGGGTTTCAGATGAAAGAAAAATACCACTATATATATCCATGTATAGCAAAAAAATATGATATGCAAACAAATCAGCAACTTTAGCTGCCAAATTATTCTTATAAGTTAAATAGTACCAACAACAAACAATTAAAAAATTTATACAATTTACACATTACTAGTCAATACTATATATTACAAAAATCAACACAGCCTAGAATAATACACCTCAAATTATACCATCATACACACTAAGAAATTCTTCAATTTATCCACTCTCACAACTTTCACTAGCATAAAATTAATTAGAACCAATAATCAAATCACAATTACACAAATCATATTTCACTAGCATAAACTTAATTAGAACCAATAATCAAATCATAATTAGACAAATCATAAATATACTGTAAATAATAAAAGTACCAAAAAAATAAAAAATGCAAAACAATTAACCACTCTACCGATAGAAAAACATACCAAAATCATAATCATTCAAAATAATACAAAATATGGTAAATTCATACTACATGATAACTATTATATTACAAATCTTTACACATATTCCAATACAAAATACACGTACATATAATTAATAAACAAACGGAGGAGGGTTGGCTTGGATGATCAAATAAAAGGAATGGTAAGTAGGAGATTTTGAATCTAAAACCTCCCACTTATAAAATAATAATAATAATAATAATAATAATAATAAAGAAAACTATCATACCCTAAAAATACACACAAAAAACATACAATATGGGCACTCCGCGATGCCGTAAGGACCAATGCCTAGTATTAAGTATAATGTTCCAATATTTTTAAACCCAGACCGAAGAATGAGCCGAAAAACCTTTCAGTTTACGGTTTGATCGTTCAATCGGTTCGATTCAGGTTCAAAGGTTTTAATAATTTTTTTATTCATTTTAGTATTAAGAATTTTGAATAAAACTAAAATATTTATTTTTTAAAAAAAATACTTAATAAAAATCGGTTGAACCTCCTGATTTTTATCGATTCAACCGATTTTGACCGGTTCAATTAATTCTTTGGTTTTTAATTGAATTGGGATTGGAGGCATAGCCGATTCGCTGTTCAACCGATCAAACCGATCGGTGCAGTTCGATTTTCAAAACATTGCAATGTACAGAGTTGGCATTCAGCGGCCACCACCTAGGCATATACCATCCTAATGGAGTTGAAGTAAATTGTTTAATAAAAGCAATTAAGATGCTTAAAAAGAATAAAACCAATTAAGAAACAAGAATATTGGGTCTGACAGATATTTAGTGTGACGGCCCCACCTCCCCCTAGGGCGTACCCCAGGGTTAAGCGGACCGCCTACCCAACTCTCGCCAGGACTCACACACTCATAACTCAAGAAAAATAACGTACGTCCATAGAAAAATGCATAACACATCCTCTTCAACTTCATATATACATTGTTGTTCAAATCCAGATACAAAGCTTCTACACACCAAAACACTTCAAAGTGTTTACAATTCGAGTACAATCAACCCTAGTCGAGTGCTAGCGCGAGTACCATCTCAAAATTCAAAATAATTAGACTACGCTAGCCTGTACACGTCTCACGCCTCGCTCGTACCCCCTGTAAGGAAAATAAATGGCGTGGAATGAGCTAAAAATCCAGTGAGGTTCCAAATAACAAATTGACCATTTTTTTAAAAGTACGAATATCAACGTAGCAAATTAATGAGCATCAAAAGTTCAGAAAAGTGAACAATAATACTTCAGGTAGCAAATCTCAAAGTGAGCGAGTACAAAAATATTCAGAAGAAACAATAATCCAATAAACAATAATCATTCCAAAGTATAAGGATACGGATGGCTCTCAGGAGCCAAATTCCCATTGCATCACCAGAGCTTGATCAAGGAATAGTTGACACTCCGTCAACCTTTCTGTAAGAAACCAATCTAGTAGAGTACCACTTACACTACTCTCCGCCCACCATTCACACCCCCTACTGGGCCCAAAATCCTCAATAAACATGGGTGGTAATACTCGAGTATACCGATTAGTCGAGAAAATATCACTCCACTCGACAAAACAAAAGACCTAGGGTTCGTTACCCAATCGACCAAACCCTTGCCGGTTCGACTCGAGTAACTCGCCACAGGGTTTCTGGAATTCCAGGAAGTGCGCACCATACACACAAATATATCAGATCCATTGCAACAATAAACAATTATATCTCATATTAGGGCAAGTGCGATAAAGTACACTCTTGCCTGACCAAACAAATGATATATCATTAAATCACATTGGTCAAGTATTGAAAACAAGTGTCCAGTTCAATCAGGTATTTAGAAGCACTCACCAAAAGATGCGGTGCCTTTACGAGTTACGTTCGAGTATTACTCCGTGTGTGAAGTCCAAATCTGCGATAAAACATTGTTTAAGAGCTTTTGAAAGTAATTAAGGTTCGAAACTTAAACGTTTCGTTTAAGGAGAATCACATAATTGAAACTTATTTGTAGAATATTTGTAAACTCATGCTAACTTTTCAAACGTGGAAAATTGGAAGCAAGTATACTTTGAAATACCATTTGAATCGAAGAAATGGAGAAAACGTATTTCGAGTAGTCGTTACTTTCATGTTTTCCAAGGGTACAAGTTCGGCCAAGTTCTAACTTATATACCTCGATAAAAGAAGACGCGAATATCCTAGATGGTTCAAGTGGTATTCGCTCTCAAGCCTAACTCAAGTCGCAAGTGTTTCTACCTAGTTCTCTAGCGTAAATTTGGGCAGCACGCCCTTTGTATTTATCTATTTTCTAGCCATTCATGGCTTTATTCTTTTCCTCAATCAGTCCCAAAGTCACACACAAAATCATCTCATTTCCATAACCGTTCAATAGGCTCAAAGTCATACAAGTACCAAACCAAGTTAGGAACATGTGCGGAAATGAAGTTTAAGTGATAAATCAAAAGACAGATTTGACGTCGCTTAGCGGAACAGACACAACCAGAGATACACTTATCAGATTGGGGTTTAAGTTATACCGTTTCGAAGCTAAGATAAAGGCCTACAACTTTGATGAAAACCACTCAGTCCAGTTCATAGTGTATCTAGGTCAAAATTTCAAATTACAGAACCAGAATCTCACATTCGGGCTAGTTAACCGTACTATACGTAAATGACAATAACTCAGGCTACCGAAGTCTGATTAAGGTGTTCTTAGGGGTGTTGGAAAGCTAAGATATAGTACTAAAACTTTCATGTTTTGAGTAAAAGCTAATTCAGTACGTATCAAGGTGAACAAATGCAACCAACTTAGTATACTGTCAAAACTGTCCACTGACTTTACTCCTATGGCAGTCAGGGTATTTTCATCTTTTCACAGGCTACGTTGCTTTGATTGAGCTGAAATTTTGTAAGAAATCATAAAATATCATTCTATACAACTTTTATGTTTTGTACTAAGTCTAATTTGGCCTCTAACATAATGAACTGGAACCAAGCAGAACTGAAGCTACAATTCCCAGAAATCTGGAATTTTGTTATATTCAAGCTATAATTCACATTTTTACCTTAAAACTACCACTACTTTCTCTTTTACAAGATTATATACCATATATATACACCATATAACACCTAACCAACAAGAATTATAAGTAAATCAATCAAAACCCTAACTTAAAATTCATCACTCCAATCATCAAAACCACTTGAAATAGGAATCACAAGCACAATTCTAAACTTAATACCCAACTTAATCATGAGTAATGGAGAAAGAAAGGGTGATCAGCCATTATACCTTAAAACAAGAGCTTGCAAGAGTGATCCTCCACTTTTCCTTGAAATTTTTGGTTCCTTAGACTTCCCAAACTTCCAAACTAGTGATTAATCGGTTTAGTTTTTCTTGTTTGCACTCAATCAAGCAAAACCCAAGATGGATTAAAGCTCTCTTTCTCTTGTTTTTTCCCTCCAAAGCCACGACCAAGACCAGCAAGAAATGAAGAAAAAATCATCTAAAAAGAAAGATAAGAAGGTAGGAATTAAGTTGGTCAAACAACCATGGAATGGTTGCCACTTGTCGCGATTAGATTAGCTTTTAAAATTTTCTTTTCTCTCTCTTATTTTGGTCCACAATTTCGGTTGGCTTAAGGAGGTATTTAGGTATGATTTTGTTCAATTAATAACAAGGAGATTAAGGTAATAAAGTAGTGGTCAAGTGGTACACTCAATCGGTAACGAACGGTACACTTCGGTTCAACCCGATTTTCCTTATTTCGCACTTACTAGGGTTTTTACTTATAATTCACTATCTTATGGTTATTACTTCTAATCAAACACTTAATATCATCTAAAACTCACTCTAAATCACCAAATTTAGTACACACATCCCACCGAGTGAGCACATGGTCAAAATACGCAAAAAACCCTAATTTATCCGAACGAAGAACCTAAAGGGAAAACCCTTGATTCTATGGTGGATTATAATTACTGAGGGTGTGAATGAGTAGTAAAGCTATTAGAAAGGAATAAATGCTAAATAAAAGGAATTTTAAGAAAAATATGAGAAATTTTACAATTCCATTGGTTACAATTATGGTTTCGATTAAAATATAAGGGATTTAGGAAAACCAGGTAGTCACAAGTAAACTAGGGTTTTTTTCCCTTTTGATTAGAATTTAGGGTTTCTAATTTTTAAAACAAAACAATATCTTAAAACAAAAAATAAAATATAGAAACCGTAATATCCTAAAAGTCGGGGTATCATAATCTCCCCTCCTTAAAAGAATTTCGTCCTCGAAATTCATTCATTTATTCATAAATAAGTATAAGCAAAATAAAATAGCTATAAGGGTCAATAAAAGCATTTTCAAAACACATTCAAAATAACATACTTTCTTTATATACATATCATAGCAATTCACACATCCTACGGGACATACTTTAGGTATTGTTCAGGCACTACACTTAATCAAAACTAGAAAAAATACAATCAAGTACGTACACTTGCATGCTAAGAGTTCCAATTCTCACTAATATCTTCAATATATCCCAGGTCCAGATTATTTGCATTCCCCGTGCCTTGGTTTTCGCCATCCAACCTTATCCTAATAGTACTCGAGATATCAATTTATCATAAACGTATCACTCTTTGGTACTCAGGTACAGGAATCCAAAAATATGATCATTCCCCACCCGAGTTAGCTACGCTCAAGAGAAAATCAACCACTTTTGAGATTTCTACCCAACACACATATCTAAGATCCCCAACAATAGACATTTGTTTCACACTTAACAAGCCAATCCCCACAGTCTGAGAACCTTCTCCCGGCACGAGCTGATAGGAGCTCTTATACCATCTGTGACGGCTCCACCTCTCCCTAGGGCGTACCCCAGGGTTTAGCGGACAACCTGCCCAACTCTCGCCAGGACTCACTCACTCATAGCTCAAGAAAAATAACGTACGTCCATAGAAAAATGCATAACACATCCACCTCAACTTCATATATACATTGTTGCTCAAATCTAGATACAAAACTTCTACACACCAAAACACTTCAAAGTGTTTACAATTCGAATACAATCAACCCTAGTCGAGTGCTAGCGCGAGTACCATTTCAAAATTCAAAATAACTAGACTACGCTAGCCCGTACACGTCTCATGCCTCGCCCGTACCCCCTGTAAGGAAAACAAATGGCGTGGAATGAGCTAAAAACCCAGTGAGGTTCCAAATAACAAATTGACCATTTTTTTAAAAGTACGAATATCAACGTAGCAAATTAATGAGCATTAAAAGTTCAAAAAAGTGAACAATAATACTTCAGATAGCAAATCTCAAAGTGAGCGAGTACAAAAATATTCAGAAGAAACAATAATCCAATAAACAATAATCATTCCAAAGTATAAGAATACGGATGGTGTAAGGATCGAAAACAACCAAGAGACAAACAATGCAAATATCATAAACGTAACAATAAGTAAATAAAAGGAAAGAATTGCAAACCAATTAACTACCCAACTCCTCTTGAGTTTGTAGGTTAATTCAAACAAGCTACTTCAAGTTGATGAATTACAATCACTCTTGTGTACAAAGGAAGGTTCACCTCCTCCTTGCCCCGAACTCCACTCGGTCAAGCCAGGACGTTTTACTATTCCTCATAACAACCCTCACAGAGCTACACTCATGAAGTATTCACTCACAAATGAAAAGCTTACAATGAACGTCACACCACTAAGATTACAAATCTTCTTTGAAGAGTATTTTCTCACTAAAATCACTCTAGATCTTTTGTATCTTCAGTGTGTCAAAATTATTTGAAATATCTGACCAACCACTATTTATATAGGACCAAGAAAGTACCTCATTAATGCATCCAACGGATAGAAAGTAGCTGAACAGTCAACTAGCCGTTGGTAATGTCGGACGTCCTGTACTCCTGTTTTTTACGTCCGATAGCAGGCAGAGAGTTAGAGAAATTTTCTTCAATTCTATCGGACGTCCGATAGGCTGGTTTTCTGCGTCCGAAGGTATGATGTAAAACTGAGAATTTTTCTTCAATTTCTTAGGACGTCCGGTAGGCTGGTTTTCTACGTCCGAAGATACTCAATGGTTGTTGGACGTTCGATGCAGTCTTTTTGAGCATCCGACAGCTTTCAGCAACCTTTGTCTTCTTTAAATAGCACTTGTTCATGGAATCAAATAATTTCATAACTGAAAGTATATCTTGAAGAAATATTAGTATCATCCATTTATTTTGTAAACATCAAAAGATAGGGATCAAAATCAACATTCTCCCCCTTTTTGATGATGACAAAACAATGGATGAAAAAATGAAAAAGATTGAGCATATGAGCATAAACTCCCCCTCACTCAATGCATCCAAACTTAAAAATTTAGAATAACTCCCCCTTACACATAGCATCCATTTCTCTCTCTTTTTGTCATCATAAGATTAGAGTAAAAATCAGCTACCAAAAACCAGCAACAATAACAGAGAATCCAATAATCCAAATAAAAACAGAGAAATGACAGCAATTATAGCAAATCATCATGAGATCAGCATTATTCTTTTTTCTCTCTTTTTGACATCATACAAATTCAGTAAAAAATCAATAAGAACTCAGTTCAAAATATTAGAAACATCAAAAGAGAATTACAAAAAAAAAATATTATGAACAAGAATCTCATCAAACTTATCAATATCTCCTATTTGTTAGCATCATGTCTAACTATTTACATGCATTTCATGCCTCTTCTCAAATTCTTTCTCACATAACAATCACTTTTCATGTGACCTTTTTGACAACAAAAATTACACATAATCAAAGAGTTATTTACATGAACAGGTTTAATAAATCTTACTTGTCTTCTCCTATAAATAGCAAATTCATTTGTAGCAAAATTTATCTTAAAATGAGGTTTTGATTTATTACTTTGAAAACAGTCTTGTTTTTTATGTTGGAGCAACTCATTTAAATTATCCATTCTTCTTTTCAAATCATCTTGTTCCTTTTTGAACATTTCACAAAAACTTGTTTTTCTATCAAGGTCAAATTGTAAAACAGTCTCACTCTTTTTTAAGAGATCACTTTCAGTTTTCAACTTTTTATTTTCTTGAAAAAGACGTGCATTGTCCTGAAAAAGAAAGTTAATTTTATATTTTAATTCCTTGTTTCTAGCATAAGATTCTTTCAAACAATTATGCAATTTTATAATGAAAGATTCAAGATCATCATCAGTTTCATCATCACTTTCAAATTGAGAGATAGAAGATGTTACCTCATCATCTCCAATGACCATGAAAGCCAATTGAGCAGATTCTTCATCCTCTTCAATTTCACCATCGGAGTTGCACTCATTCCATGTGAACTGGAAATTGTTGATTCTTGGTTTTCTTTCACCTTTTCTCTTCTTCATTGGACACTCACTTGCGTAGTGTCCAGGTTGGCCGCATTCAAAGCACTTATCAGTTTGCTTTTTGTAGAACTCTAGCTTCCCTTTGTTTCTCGAGTTGTTGAACTGATTTGGGAATGAATTGCTAGATCCATCTTTTCTGAATTTTCTCTTGTTGAGTATTCGTTTGAAATTTCTTGTGATGAGTGCAATATCACTGTCATCACCTTCTATATCATCTCCATCTAAGGAGGTTGTATCATCTTCATCTTGTGAGGTTTTTAGAGCAATATTCTTTCTTACATTTGTATCTTCTTCCTCCTGCACCTTGAACTTTAGTTTCAACTCATAAGAGATTAAAGAATTAATAAGAGATTCAATAGGCATAGTATTCAAATCTTTAGCCTCCTCAATAGCAGTCACTTTATTTTCCCAATCATTGGACAAGGCATTCAGGATTTTTCTATTTTTCTCACCTAAAGAATATTCTTTTTCCAGCACCTCTAAATCTTTAATAAGATCATTGAATTTACAGTACATCTCATCAATGTTTTCATGAGATTCCATCTTGAACGATTCATATTTGGTAACTAGAATGGATTTCTTTTGCTCTCTCACATTCTCGCTTCCTTCATGGATTTCTCTCAATTTATCCCAAATTTTCTTGGCTGACTTGCAGCCTTTGACTCTAATAGATTCATTTGAGTCTAAAGTACAATATAATACATTCATGACTTTTGCATTTAATGTGAGATGACCTCTATCCGCAGCAGTCAATTCACTTCTTATTTTTGGTCTAGATCTTTGAGTATTTTCACTAATAATAAACCACAATTCAATATCAATAGATTGTAAAAAGATAATCATTCTCTCTTCCCAACTCAAATAATTTGACCCATTAAACATAGGTGGTCTAATGATAGAATGTCCTTCAAAAAATATAGCATAATTGGTTGTCATTTTTACTCCCAAACCGATTGAGGTTAATCTCTAGGAGACCAATCTCTGATACCAATTGTAAGGATCGAAAACAACCAAGAGACAAACAATGCAAAGATTATAAACGTAACAATAAGTAAATAAAAAGGAAAGAATTGCAAACCAATTAACTACCCAACTCCTCTTGAGCTTGTAGGTTAATTCAAACAAGCTACTTCAAGTTGATGAATTACAATCACTCTTGTGTACAAAGGAAGGTTCACCTCCTCCTTGTCCCGAACTCCACTCGGTCAAGTCAGGACGTTTTACTATCCCTCAGGACAACCATCACAGAGCTACACTCATGAAGTATTCACTCACAAATGAAAAGCTTACAATGAACCTCACACCACTAAGACTACAAATCTTCTTTGAAGAGTATTTTCTCACTAAAATCACTCTAGATCTTTTGTATCTTCAGTGTGTCAAAAGTTGTTTGAAATATCTGACCAACCACTATTTATATAGGACCAAGAAAGTGCCTCATTAATACTTCCAACGGATAGAAAGTAGCTGAACAGTCAACTAGCCGTTGGTAGTGTCGGACGTCCGGTACTCCTGTTTTTGGCATCCGACAGCAGGCAGAGAGTTAGAGAAATTTTCTTCAATTCTATCGGACGTCCGGTAGGCTGGTTTTCTGCTTCCGAAGGTATGATGTAAAATTGAGAATTTTTCTTCAATTCCTTGGGACGTCCGGTAGGCTGGTTTTCTGCGTCCGATGCAGGAAGATACTCAATGGTTGTCGAACGTCCGATACAGTCTTTTTGAGCGTCCGACAGCTTTCAGCAACCTTTGTCTTCTTTCAATAGCACTTGTTCATGGAATCAAATAACTTCATAACTGAAAGTATATCTTGAAGAAATATTAGTATCATCCATTTATTTTGGAAACATCAAAAGATAGGGATCAAGATCAACAGATGGCTCTCAGGAGCCAAATTCCCATTGCATCACCAGAGCTTGATCAAGGAATAGATGACACTCCGTCAACTTTCAAGTAAGTAACCAATCCAGTAGAGCACCACTTACACAACTCTCCGCCCACCATTCACACCCCCTACTGGGCCCAAAATCCTCAATAAATATGGGTGGTAATACTCGAGTATACCGATTAGTCAAGAAGATATCACTCCACTCGACAAAACAAAAGACCCAGGGTTCGTTACCCAATCTACCAAACCCTTGCCGGTTCGACTCGAGTAACTCGCTATAGGGTTTCTGGAATTTCAGGAAGTGCGCACAATATACACAAATATATCAGATCCATTGCAATAATAAATAATTATATATCATATTAGGGCAAGTGCGATAAAGTACACTCTTATCCGACCAAACAAATGATATATCATTAAATCACATTGGTCAAGTATTGAAAATAAGTGTCCAGTTCAATCAGATATTTAGAAGCACTCACCAAAAGATGCGGTGCCTTTACGAGTTATGTTCGGGTATTACTCCGTGTGTGAGGTCCAAATCTGTGATAAAACATTGTTTAAGAGCTTTTAAAAGTAACTAAGGTTCGAAACTTAAACGTTTCGTTTAACGAGAATCACATAATTGAAATTTATTTGTAGAATATTTGTAAACTCATGCACGCTCTTAAAACGTGAAAAATTGGAAGCAAGTATACTTTGAAATACCATTTGAGTCGAAGAAATGGAGAAAACGTATTTCGAGTAGTCGTTACTTTCATATTTTCCAAGGGTATAAGTTCGGTCAAGTTCTAACTTATATACCTCGATAAAAGAAGACGCGAATATCCTAGATGGTTCAAGTGGTATTTGCTCTCAAGCCTTACTCAAGTCGCAAGTATTTCTACCTAGTTCTCGAGCGTAAATTTGGGCAGCACGTCCTTTGTATTTTCCTATTTTCCAACCCTTTATGGCTTCATTCTTTTCCTCAATCAATACCAAATTCATACACAATATAAGCTCATCACAATAGCCATTCAATAGGTCCAAGGTCATACAAGTACCAAACCAAGCTAGGAACATGTGCGGAAATGAAGTTTAAGTGATAAATCAAAAGACAGATTTGATGTCGTTTAGCGGAACAGACACAACCGGAGATACACTTATCAGATTGGGGTGTAAGTTATACCGTTTCGAAGTTAAGATAAAGACCTACAATTTTGATGAAGACCACTCAGTCCAGTTCGTAGTGTATCTAGGTCAAAATTTCAAATTACAGAACCAGAATCTCACATTCGGGCTAGTTAACCGCACTATGTGTAAATGACAATAACTCAGGCTACCGAAGTCCAATTAAGGCGTTCTTAGGGGCGTTGGAAAGCTAAGATACAGTACTAAAATTTTCATGTTTTGACTAAAAGCTAGTTTAGTACATATCAAGGTGAACAAACACAACCAACTTAGTGTACTGTCTAAACTGTCCACTGACTTTACTCCTATGGTAGTCAGGGTATTTTCATCTTTTCATAGGATACATTACTCTAATTGAGCTGAAATTTTGTAGGCAATCATAAAATATCATTCTCTACAACTTTCGTGTTTTGTGCTAATCCTAATTCGCCCTCTAACATAATGAACTGAAACCGGGCAAAACTGAAGCTACAATTCCCAGAAATCTGGAATTTTGTTATATTCAAGCTATAATTCACATTTTTACCTTAAAACTACTACTACTTTCTCATTTACAAGATTATATACCATATATATACACCATATAACACCTAACCAACAAGAATTATAAGTAAATCAATCAAAACCCTAACTTAAAATTTATCACTCCAATCATCAAAACCACTTGAAATAGGCATCACAAGCACAATTCTAAACTTAATACCCAACTTAATCATGAGTAATGGAGAAAGTAAGGGTGATCAGCCATTATACCTCAAGAAAAGAGCTTGTAAGAGTGATCCTCCACTTTTCCTTGAAATTTTTGGTTCCTTAGGCTTCCCAAGCTTCCAAACTAGTGATTAATCGGTTTAGTTTTTCTTGTTTGCACTCAATCAAGCAAAATCCAAGATGGATTGAAGCTCTCTTTCTCTTGTTTTTTCCCTCCAAAGCCACGACCAAGACCAGCAAGAAATGAAGAAAAATCATCTAAGAAGAAAGATAAGAAGGTAGGAATTAAGTTGGTCAAACAACCATGGAATGGTTGCCACTTGTCGCGATGAGATTAGCTTTTAAAATTTTCTTTTCTCTCTCTTATTTTGGTCCACAATTTCGGTTGGCTTAAGGAGATATTTAGGTATGATTTTGTTCAATTAATAACAAGAAGATTAAGGTAATAAAGTAGTGGTCAAGTGTTTCACTCAATTGGTAACGAACGGTACACTTCGGTTCAACCCGATTTTCCTTATTTCGCACGTACTAGGGTTTTCACTTATAATTCACTATCTTATGGTTATTACTTCTAATCAAACACTTAATATCATCTAAAACTCACTCTAAATCACCAAATTTAGTGCACACATCTCACCGAGTGAGCACACGGTCAAAATACACAAAAATCCCTAATTTACCCTATCGAAGAACCTAAAGGGAAAATCCTTGATTCTATGGTGGATTGTAATTATTGAGGGTGTGAATGAGTAGTAAAGCTATTAGAAAAGAATAAATGCTAAATAAAAGAAATTTTAAGAAAAATATGAGGGATTTTACAATTCTATTGATTACAATTATGGTTTCGATTAAAATATAAGGGATTTAGGAAAATCGAGTAGTCATAAGTAAACTAGGGTTTTTTTTTTCCTTTTGATTAGAATTTAGGGTTTCTAATCTTTAAAACAAAACAATGTCTTAAAACAAAAAATAAAATATAAAAATCGTAATATCCTAAAAGTCGGGGTATCACATTTAGGCCCCAAAAATGTACAAGCTATTTGATGAAATCCTACAATTGGGTAGAATGGTCAATTAATTTAATGAAAAGAGATATAAATAAATCTATGACTGCTTTAATTGGTTTAAACACCAATGCAAATGCTAATGGCCCAAATGAATAATGGAGAGCTCATATCTTTCTTCTGTTCTTCACTAAGATAATTGGGCTAGGTGTTTGGCCAATCAAAATGACAAGCGCAAAGATGTTAGTCCGTTCAATATACGTATATATTTAAACCAAAAAAAATGAAAAATGAAAAAGAAGAAGAAGAAGAAAAAGAAGAAGGAGGAGGAGGCAATCGGGCATTTGCGGGGAAGGAAAAAATTAGAGAAAGATGGAAGCAGGTAAAGCAGTTGGTACCGATTCCGAGGAAGAGAGCAGGATGATCAAAGTTAACGTGAAATTCCGTATGAGACCTCAAGTCCATCCTTCAACCCCTCACTAATATCCTCCCTCGTGGCCAAAAGTTCATCTTCAAAGGCCCCTCACATCGTAAATTTGTTGTTGGACATTTTAAACAAGTAATCCGATGTCTTTAATTCTTGAAGAAGTGTAATCGAGTCAATTCTTGAACCTTTTTTTTGGCCATGTATTATGATTTGCAAGGAAAGTTTTGGTGGATGAAATGACAATAAGGTCAGTGGAAATTATCAATGGCTCTAAAATCATGCTCATGGCTACTCAGGGTCTACACCAAGAGGTATCTGTTGTTGATCACTATGCTTTATTATTCCATTTTAGCTATGTTTTGTCTATTGTCTCTGCTAATTTTGAAAGAGCTGATTATAATGATTATGATGTAAATGTATAGGATGGCCCCCATTAAGCAGGAAGCTCTGGCTATAGAGAAGAATTTGAGGAGGAGGACAACTGAACTGTTGAAGGCAAACAAAGAAGTTTCTGTTCCAAAAAGCCAGTTCGAAAGGTGGAAAGCTGCTGGGGTTATTGCATTGCCTTAGTGCAATCTGAAGGTGTTGAGGAACAGGTTTTCTTGTTGTTGAATTAAGCTAGCACTACTGCTACTGCTACTCTTGCTTTTCTTGATGATTGTGTACTTAAAATGATTCATGTTCCTTGATGTTTGTGACCTATTTTCAAGAACAGTAAGTAATTAGTGGTCCTTCCAAATCTTTTGGGAATTATGTCGGTTCTGTCCGATTTTCTACTTGATTGTATTCAGTAAGAGTGCACAAGTTTGTTGTTTTTTCCTCTATAAGTACCGAGCTAAATCAGTAGACCTTGTCCTAAAAGTGAAGAGGAAAAACACGATAAGTGTTGAGTAAATTAAATCGTACCCTCTTCACTGTTTGCTTAGTTTTCAGAGATATCTAATGTAGCTATTCCAGCATGCTGCTTATTATGGTGGATGCATAGTGATATGTTCCGAGTTAGCATTCTCACACTTATAGTTCATGGATTATCTTATGGTTTTTTTTAATAATCTGCTATATAGTTCTGTGAGCTCCGCGTCTCTGAATCTTTAGTTTGTTTGGTTGAGATCATGCTTAATATATTTTTGGTGTCTGAAAGGCCATACCTGAGGAAGTCTGGATGTGTGGACCTTCCGCTAGACTCCTTGATCTCAGCCACAACTCGCTACTACAACTTTCAGATAAAATTGCCTGTTTGAGCTCCATGCAAGTTAGACAAAACTCTTTCAGTGGTTGTTTTTTACAAGCTATATGAGGAACTTCTCCTCAATATGGTTCTGATTTTGCTTTTATCTTCATCTAATTCTATAGAAACTGCTCCTTAATGCCAATGATTTATCAGATAAATTGATTAGTTGGGAAGGGTTAACCTCACTGAAGTCTCTTACCATTTTGTCGTTGAATCAAAACAGGCACTGCAACTGACTTTTGTTGCGAGAAATCGGGTGGATTTTATTCACATTATATGCTGGTTTACGTATACTCTAATAGTATGTGACAAGTAACTTGCATTAGTGGTGAACATTCTTTGGATCTTCTAGTGCACTGTCACACTATCTACTTGTAAAATTTGACTGCTGCAAGGCTTTTAAGCTGGTAGTGTCAGATCTCAGAGTGCTTGCTTCTCCTGAAGCCTGACCAAATGCACTCCCCCTTCTCCAAAAAAAGGGGGGGAAGGCAAAGGGACAATGCTTTCCCCGGTTTCTATTTTGGTCTTTGCAATCTGTTGTTTACATGCTAGCTAGTACTGATTTAGTATCCAGTAAATGCTATATAAGACAAATTTACTACTGTGTTGGAAGCTGTCCCTCATGCACTGGTGATATCTTTTATGATGATAATTTCACTAGCCATACAGAAATTGACTTGTAGTGCAGAGTGTTTGTTTTCTATAAAATCCAATATGAAAGAAATCTATTTTTGGTCTATTAATGTCCTCCAAGTATTGCGTAAGTTTCATTTATCATTGCTAGAGTACTTACGTATGTCATTGCAGTTGTGCTTGTGTTACTTTTTTCTTTTTCTTTCCATTCTGTTTTCCTCTTGGTTAGACATGCATGTGTGCTCTAGTTGGGCATTGATAGTATTATGTGATATTGAGTGCAGCATTATAACACTACAGGCTTTGGTTTATTTTCGATATGAGCCTCGATTATGTAGTTTCATCAATCCAGCTCATTAGATTCACTTATTTTCTTTTGTTTTCGATGTAATATGATCAGTTTAGTAGTGCTGCCTTCTGCCATTTCGACTTTGACGTCTTTGAGGCAACTTCTTGTTGAAAATAGCAAGTTGACGGAAAATGTTGTAGTAACTATCGTTATAGTAACTAAACAGTTTTTACCTGATATAACAGGTTATTATACTTTTAGCGACCATTTGATTACTTGTTGGACCTATCCACCTAAATAAGATAATGCCTAAAAATAAGGAAGTAAGTTTCTCAGCTAAAATTGTAAGTTATAAATTAGTAACTTTTGTATCTCAAAAGGTAAATTAGAATAAATATGAAACTTACTTTTTAAAGAGATAAATTACTATTTTATAACCCAAACATACTTTTGAGATAGTAAATTTAGTTCAAGTAATAGTAAGTTTTTATACATAAATAGTAATTCTTACTTATAACATAGTAAATTTGATTAATGACCAAAACTTACTAATTTATGGCACAAATGTACTATTTTGCTTAAAAAACTTATACCAAACCAATACTAGGAAGTTTATTTGAAATAACAATAAAATATTTTATTAATGATTAAAACTTAATACCTTAGTTAGTAAGTACTCGTAATATACTTGTATAATACATGATTATATGTATAATTTAAAAATTTTTTGTATTTATATATTTTAAAATATTATGAAAAATATTTTGACCTATTACATAACCTTATAAAATAATAAAATTTTGTCGTATTATAATTTTGAATAATTTTTGAAAAGTTTAAAAGTTTGGATAATAATAACAACATATCTTCCTAGTTATATATGGAATATCACTTATCTATATAATTTCTATAATTTAAAACCTATTAATATAATAAGATGATAAAGTTTTAATATATTTATTTTTTGGGACACAAGAAATAATAAGAATTAAACTAGTATTAATATAGACCTAACAAAATGAGAGAAATAGTGTAACAATTAATACAACAATAAAAATAACAGATTTAGTATAATCTGGATTTTTTTTTTCTTTGGAGATTGTTCACGAATATAAAATCCAACCACTAAACAAAAAAATCACATGCATATATAATCTATTATAATCTAAATTAAATTTAGTCACGATACAAAACTGATTCCAAAATAATTAGCCAACACTACAATACCATATTATCTTAACAACAAAAAAATTTTGGGTTAAAAACAAAAAAGCCCCTGTGCTAAACTAATATACAAATAAGTCCCCTATGATTTCAAAATATACAACGCGACACCTCGTGCTTTGAACTAAGTTGTAACCGTGACGAAAATCGGTAAAATTAACGGGACTGATGTACTGGAAGCTAAAAACAAATTCTTTATACTTAATTTTTAGCAAATATTTCTATTGTACCCCTTAGCCCCCAATAAAACTCCCTCCCAGCGATGCTTGTGTACAGAATCGATTTCTACTTGATTGAGAGAAATTGAACTAGCCTTTGGGAGAAATCAAATTACCACGCAGGAGGTTTGAAAGGTAAAGCCATTCTCCAGATACGAAGTCAACCTGCGAGGAACTACTACACAATCTTGGCTAAGGTAAAAGGATTTGATTTTGGGTTTTGGCTAACAGATCCTACTCAACACCCCTAATCAGCAAAAATTTCCCATCACAAATGGAAATTTCAGAAATTATTTGCGTCACCTAGTCAACACCTAAATATCAACAAAAATTTCGGCTTTAAATCCAAACTTGCAGTCCCAAATCGGCAAAAATCTCCCATTAGAAATGGACATTTCAGAAATTATTTGCATGACTCCTAGTTCCAACACCCAAAATTTAACCAAGTATCGATTTTGTACACAAGCATCGATTCTGTACTAGCTAGAGGTGAATCCGTAAGCCAGGTATCTAACCAAAAGTGAATGGATTTCCCATTACCCACTCTCCAACAAACTCCCTCATCCAAAATAGCAGCCGTGCTCCATATACCTCTCCACAGATGGGAAGCATTTGATTTACACGAGAAAGCGTTGCTACCATATTTACTGTAAAGGATTTGCTGCCAAAGACCATCCTCATGTTTCAACAAATTCCACCCAAGTTTGTTGAGGGCTGCTTCATTGAGAAGTGAAAGATTTCTAATATCCAGGCCACCACACTCTTTCGCAAGCAAACCTGATCCCAAGCTACATAATGAACTTTCCTTTCGCCATCTTTTTTCCCCCACAGAAAGTGTCTATTGCAGCAAAGAAGATGAGACCGTTTGGTTGGGCTTTACTTCCTCTCTCTCGCTCTCGCTTTCCCTCTCTCTCTCTCTCTCTCTCTTCGTAGGGTTTGAAGGGAAGAAATGAGTCCGTTCAATTGCCTTTTGGGTATTATACAAGGACATTTTGGTCCTTTCATCAGTTCCCGTTAATTTTACAATTTCCGTCAGTGTTACAATTTAGTTCAAAACACGAGGTGTCGCGTTGTATATTTTGAAACCATAGGGGGCTTATTTGTATATTAGGTTTAGCACAGGGGGCTTTTTTGTTTTTAACCCAAAAATTTTTGCCAAAAGTCTCCATTATCCATGATATATGTATGAGAGATATTTTACCATATTTTTATCCCTTTTTTTCCCATATTTGTATCTCATGTCTAATCATTGATGTTAATTTGAGGAAGAATATTTTTTATAATAAAATCATTTTGAATTTAATTAACAAGTTGAGATTTTTTTTTAAAAAAATAAAAGTGAAATATTTTGGAATCTTATTTTTTATTTTCCCAAAATTAAAAGATTGTTTTTTTTTTTACCATTTGTTGCCATTAACATTTCATTTTCTAGACTAATTTTTATTAATGTAAAATTAGTTTAGTTAACAATAATTGAAGTTCTGTTGATCCGAGGATTGGCATGCTATTATTGTTATTTTACATGTAAATATACAACTTAAGTAATAAAATAAATAATAGCTACTTAAAAAAGGGAAATAGGTGCTCAATTGATTGCATTCAAACTATGAATTCTGTTAGTGCATAATTGCTAAACTTCGATAAACATTCATTGTTCTCCATCCTTTCTCCAGTAGGGAAGCCGTTGTTCTTGGATGCGACAACGGCGGCAGGCACACGCCCTAGTGTTGCCAGGGTTTGTATGGAAGTAGAATTGGTGAAACCAATCTGTTCTAGAGTGTGGGTGGCAGTGGAGGGTGAATCAGGTTTTCGGCAACATATTGTTATAGAGGAATTGCCTTTGTATTATTCTAAGTGCTGGAGGTTGAGCCACTCAGTTGGCGACTGTAAGAGGAATGTTGAGGACTTTGCAGCTCAGTGGAAAACAAATCACCATATTGGGGAGATACATGCTGCCCAGGCTGTTGCAGAAGAGAACACGCAGCTGGATGTCCTTGCTAAGGGAACCCATGCAGCTACAACTTCACAGGAAGGGAGTCGGGTGCCTGGGACGGGGAATGCAGGGTCAGGTCAAGGAGCTGTGCTCGAGGGGGAGTGCTTCAAGGGGAACTTGCAGCGGACTGGAGTGGCTGATGGTGCGGGTCAAACAACTGGTGCGAGACAGGGTGCTGAACGGTTGGTTGATGTGGGTAGCGCTGCAATTGCAGGTGCCGAGCAAGAGGAACAGGTGTGCGGGGATTGGGTGGAACGTGTTGCGACGGGGAGTCCGAAGCTTGTGCATGAAAAGGAGCCAGGGCTGGAACACGAACAGCTGCTCTCGCAGCCTGATTAGTGAGAGGTTGGTGAGGGGTAGCTTGCTCAAATACCGAACACTACATTGGCCTTGGTTAGCGCTCATGGCCCATTACTTGATGGGGAAGACGGTGGTGAGGAGGGGGAGATTGCGGAGGGTGCTGTTGAGTTACCTATCATGGTGGGCAATTTGTCTCCGAGGATGTTGGTGCGCCATGAAAGAATAGTAGAATCTTCGGTCCAGGCGTTAAGCATCGTCCACGCCAATAATGACATGCAAAATATCCAGCAAGTAAGAGGGAAAGGTGTCCGTGCGCATTTCCCTTCAGATAGGCAATTGCGATCGGCAACATCAACCTATAACTCCTTCCAGGTTTTGCCTTATGATTAATGCAATTTTTTGGAATATTAGAGGGGTTTCTAAACCCCCGAATGTTAGAAGATTGGTAAAGTTAATTCGAATGCATGGTGTTAAGTTTGCTGTCATTTGTGAGCCCAAAACTGATGCCTCTAAAACTGAATCCATTCGCATGCGTCTGGCGTTTGATTCGGTCATTACAAACTTGTCGGACGATCTCTGGGTTTTTTCTTGCAATCCTTTCAGTTGTTCAGTTGTCGGGAACTCAACCCAGCATATATCCTTATCTATTCAACATCCATTGCTACCTGGCCCCATTATTTTTTCATTTGTGCATGCAAAATGTTCTGTAGAGGAGAGTAGGGAACTATGGCAGAATCTTCTAGCTAACAGGCCTAAGCTCTCTTCCATGGTGTAATGGGGGGGATTTCAATGTCATTCTAGCTCCTCATGACAAGCACGGGGGTCGGCCGTTTGGTGTTCATGAGGGGATAGAACTTATGTCTTTCATGGAGGCAGCTGGCATTTTTGAGGTGGGCTTTTCGGGAGCTAATTTTACATGGTGCAACAATAGGAGGGGCAAAGCTAAAATTTGGAAGCGTTTGGATAGACTTCCAATTAATGGGGAATATGCGGAGGTCTCTCCCATCATTTCTGTTAAGCATTTAGCAAGACATCCGTCAGACCATGCACCTCTACGGATCTCTTTTTCTACTCGCTTAGACAACAAGCCGAGGCCGTTTCGATTCTTGAATGTCTGGACGTCGAATGTAGCTTTTTTGGAGGTAGTTAGAGGTGCTTGGGATAGACCAATGAATGGAGCTCCATTGTGCGTCATATGTTTAAAATTAATGGCAACCCGATGGGCTATCCAGGTTTGGAACAAGCAAGCCTTTGGAAATGTCTTTGATGCGATTAGGGAGGCAGAGGCTGCGGTTCAACGGGCTGAAATGGAGTGGGAGACCAATGACTTTAAGGAGTTGCAGGAAGGCCTTCATAAGGCCCAGGCGGACCTCAATCAGGCGCTATTACTTAAGGAACACTTTTGGAGGCAGAAGGCCCGAGTGAGCTGGCTTCAGAATGGCGATCGGAATTCAAAGTTTTTCCATACAGTGGTGAAGCAGAGAAGGGTTCAGAGCGCCATTCATAGGATTAAAAATTCGCAAGGCTCTTGGGTGGAGAAGGATGAGGACATAGCAAGTGAGGTGATTCAGTTTTTCTCGGACCTGTTCTCTGAACATTCTGCCTCTGCACTAGATATGCTTCATTTAATTCCCCCTTTGATCACGGAGGAGGACAATGCGACCTTAGAGGCTATCCTATCCATGGAGGAGGTTCGACGGATGGTGTTTGCAATGGATGGGGAGAGTGTTACTGGATCGGATGGATTCACGGGTAAGTTTTTTACTTTTTCTTGGGATATCATTGCTCGAGATATCTATAATGCGGTGTTGAGTTTTTTCTGTGGGGCCGAGTTGCCTAAGTTTGTCACCTCTACCTCCATTGTGCTTATCCCTAAAGTATCAAATCCCCAGGATTTCTCGTTGTTTCAGCCGATTAGTCTCTGCAATTTTTTTAATAAACTGCTATCTAGAATCTTAGCCGATCGGCTCTTCACCATTTTGCCAAAAATTATCTTCTCCCAACAATTAGGTTTTGTTAAGGGGCGGAATATAACCAAAAGTTATTTGCTCGCCCAAGAAGTGATGTCCGGTATTGGTAAGCCCTCTAGAGGGGGCAATGTCGCGTTAAAGTTGGATATGTCTAAGACATATGATGGGGTGTCCTGGTTTCATATTGTGAGTGTGTTGCAGAGGTTTGGATTTGGAGAGCAGTTCATAGATAGGGTCTGGCGCTTGCTTTCTAATGTGTGGTTCTCAGTCATTATCAATGGTGCCTCGCATGGTTTCTTTAAGTCGGTCAGGGGGCTCTGTCAGGGAGACCCGTTGTCACCAGCACTATTTGTCATTGGAGCTGAGGTGCTGTCGCGAGGTCTAAACAACCTTGCGATACAACCTGGATTCGTTGGGTTTAGGGTTCCATATGGGTGCCTTTCTATCACCCACTTAGCTTTTACTGATGATGTGCTTATTTTTGCAAATGGCTCATCCAGTTCCCTGCAGCACGTCATGTGGATGTTGGAGTTGTATCAGCTGTCGTCGGGTCAATTAGTTAACGCTCAAAAAAGCGGTTACCTGGTACATTCGTTCATGCCTCCATCTCAACGAAGGGTGATTGAGCGGATCACGAAGTTTACCAGGCGATTCTTTCCAACTTGATAATTGGGATTCCCCTTGTACTTAGGCAGGTGTAGGTCATCATTTTTCGGGGAAGTCAGTCAAGCTGTGTTGGGACGGGTACTGTCGTGGAAATCAAGGCTTCTCTCCCTAGGCGGGAAATTAATCCTTATCAAACATGTCCTAGCTTCTATTCCCATACATTTGCTGTCGGCTGCAGTGTTGCCGAATTCGATTTTCACATTGATAGAAAAGGTTTGTGCAGACTTCTTGTGGGGATCAATTGCTGAGAGATCAAAGTTCCATTGGATACGTTGGAAGAAGGGGAAGCAGGATTCCGGAGACTTGGGGATGTTTACAGAGCCTTCTCGTGTAAGTTATGGTGGAGGTTGCGGACCGGGTCTTCGCTTTGGGCAATCTATCTGAATGCCAAATATTGTAGGGAAACACATCTGTGTCAAGTGCCACTGAATTTTTATGCTATGGCTATTTGGAGATGACTGTGGAATGTTAGTCGGCAAGTGGAGTTGTCAATGCTATGGTAGGTTAATAAGGGATCTTGTCACTTTTGGTATGACAATTGGCTAGGTAGCAGTGCTTTATTTCTCAGAGCAACTATTATCCCAGAGCTCACCTTTAGGGACTTTATTACAAATGGGGATTAGGATGTCCAGCTGTTATCTCGAGCCTTACCCCAAGGGATTATCCCCTCAATCTTACAACACTCGCTACCTGAAGTTGGTCGCACAGATGAGGTTATCTGGACGCCGGCGACATCTGGGAAATTTACTTTAGCTACGGCTTTCGGTGAGGTTCGTCAAGCCCGCAATTCTTCTGCTGTTCTATCACACGTCTGGCATCCTCAAATTCTATTAAAGATGTCTTTTTTCATGCTACGATTATTGATGGGACAGCTGCCGTTGGCGGATATGCTAGGTCGGCTTGGGTTCCAAAAGCCTTCGAAGTGTCCTTGTTGTTAGAATCCATCCTGTGAATCTATTGAACATGTGTTTTCTATGGGGCAAGTGGCCATGGAGGTTTGGGGTTATTTCGGGAGTGTGTGTGGAGTAACCTGTGCAGGGTCCTTACTGCGAGCTCGAATGGGTGCGTGGTGGTTCTTTTAGCAGAAATCGAAGAGGAAGTATTTCATGTTTGCAATTCTCCCTAGTCTCATTTGCTGGCATATTTGGAAGGCTCGAAATAAAGCCGTTTTTGAAGGTAAACCTATGCACTCAGCAGCCATCTCTCAAGCCATATTCAGGGAGGTGAAAATGATGGTGGAGATTCATTTTAAGGGCACAGTCGGGGTACATTCGTTTCAGCAACTGTATGATTGGTCCTCTCGACCAGCGCGCGCTTTTGGTTTTAAACTGGTACGCTGGTCAGTGCCGGAGGTTGAGGTGCTGATGCTAAATACGAATGGGTGCTCTAAGGGCAACCCAGGACTGGGCAGTGGTGGTAGTGTCCTACGCGATTCATCAGGGAGCCCTCTATTTGCATTTTCAGCTTTCCTTGGGGAAACCTCCAGTTTACGTGTGGAGACTCTAGCCCTTTTGATTGGGTTTCGCGAGTGTGCTCAGAGAGGTTTTGGCAATGTGTGGGTCCAGTTAGATTCCTTGGTCCTGGTGGGGATTCTTCAAAAGCAGTCTCAGTGTCCTTGGCACATCCGAAGGGAGGTGTGGCAGATTTGGCAGTTGCTAGGCGATTCTTCTCTGCTAACTCATTGCTACAGGGAGGCGAACACAGTTGCTGATATTTTATCTAATGTGGGGGTTTCCTACCCTGAGCAGCAGGTTAGAGTCTATGACCACGCACGCTTGTTGCCACAGTTGGCTCGTGGTGCAATTCGGCTAGATCGGTTAGGGATGCCTTTAGTTAGGAAGCTAAGGATTGGTTAGACTTTGGGGTAAAGATTTGTTCGATTTTTGTAATTTCAGGTCTAGTTAATAAAATGCGGGGTGGCGCCCGTCCCCGTGTACGAGGTTAGTCAAAAAAAATTATAAGAAATCAATATGCATCATATATTGGCCAAGACTAAATTACTGATTACTTAACAAATCATATCTAAACACATGATGTGATATATATTGCATTTGGTCACCTTTATACTCATACCATTTTCCTTTCTTTCTATTTATATTTTAAAGGTGCAAAATTCTATTGTTTATATTAGTGAAAATGCATAAAATCTTTTACAAAATTATTTCAATTTATTTACAAAATATTAATACTTTTAGGAGAAGCAATGCATTGTAGGAATGGTTTACTAATTTTTTAGTAAACATAACTACTACATTAAAAATGTTTTAAAAAAACTTGATTTGTTATACTTTAATTAGGAGTGCTTTTGAAGAGAAGTATTAGGGGATTATATTCTTTAATTCAAGAATTTTTAGAGATTGTAATTATCAAAAGAAAAAAGAATTTTTAGAGATTGTAACTCTCTTATTATTTGATTTAATAAATTTGATATTTTTGCAAGTTTTCATGTCTTTTATTTTCAGTAACAAAATTTGTGCTTATAGTTAGATACAAATATGGTAAAATATCCCTCATATGTATGTCATGGATATTTGAGACTTTCAGTAAAAAAATTTTTGTTGTTCAAATAACTTTGTATCATAGTGCGCTAATTATTTTTGGACCGTTTTATACGTTAACTGAATTTAATTTAAATTATACAATAGATTATATGTGCAAGTGATTTTCATTTAATTGTTGGATCTTATTTTTATGAACAATCTCCCAAGGAAAAAAGTCCGAATCATACTAATTTTTTTATATTAACTGTTATACTAATTTTGTCATTTTTATTGTTATACTATTTCTCATTTTGTTTGGGCTTTAACTCTTATTAATTCTTGTGTTCCAGATGTAAATTTATATATTCATAGGTGTTAAATTATAAAAATTGTGATATATAAACAAGTGATATCATATATATATATATATAATAAAGTCGTATCTTCATTCTTATCGCTTCGTGTTTTCACTTTCCTACGTGGCTTAACGAGACAGCAAGTAGTTTCCTACGTGGCTTGCTCCTTTTTTGTTTGGATTTATATCAATTCTTATTTCCTATATTATATGATTGGTCTGATAAGATATATCAATTCTTAGTCCGATAAAAATTGTTAGTCCGATAAGATATATCAATCATACTAAGATATCATACTAAGATATATCAATTCTTAGTCCGATAAGAATTGTTATCACTACAAGAAGTAGAAAAGTAACTAATTTCAATTAATAAATCATCTTTTCTTCAAAAAAATAGTTATTTGGACGATTGTGGTTTTATTTCCTATAATAATTCTTAATATTATAGGATTCTTATTTTCTACCCAATGTTATGTACTTTAAGCAACTTAAATCAAGATAAACTTACTTTTAATGTTTTTATCAATATTTCTTTATATCCTTATCAATTCTTATTTCTTATGCCTACACTACATATAACCTCTAATATATTGATTTCAAGCATCAAATTCATGGTTAGGTATTTTCAATGCAAGCGGTTGGCACATTAAAACATCGATTTTGAGTTTTCACTCCTCTTGATTATCAGGTATATTTTCTTTCAATACATTTTTTTTAAAAGGCATGTTGATCTTCAATAATAAAATACAGGGATATGTTAAAAGTCTTAGCAAAGTGATGCAACCAGTAGTGTTTGGTTTGTTATATTTGATCAAGAGGCTGAAAGAATAATAGATACAAACTTCCTTTTGTTCTTGAAGAATTTAACAAGATAAACTTATATCTAATTTTTTAAAATATTTTTAATAATAGTAGACAATCCGACACTTAATTATCTCAGTCATTGAATATTCTAACAAAAAAAAATCTATTATGCATTTCATTTTCAGGAAGGATTTAACAATTAAATCTTGTCATCAATTATAAATAAGATCACGTGGAAACCTTTTGTGTTCCAAATCAAGTTGAACAATTACAATCTGGAACAAAGTAGTAATAGATTTACAGTGACTAGATGGTTCCACTGTGATTTTAAGAGGGAAATGCATTTCATGCTTTCACAGGTAATGTGCAATAAATTTCTCTTATATTTCACATATTATATCTCACATAATATTTTTGCCTTTAATTTTGATAAATCATTATCAGATTGGTGGAACCGACAACCAATACCAACCTGAAGTATCTTCTTCCCAGATCCCAATTAGTATAACAGATGATTCTAATCAACAACATTTCAATGCACTTCATATGAATTATTTATCAGAGGGTTCAACAAAAGTCACAGAGGAAGGGAATCCTCATAAAAAGATTTGCATGAGAAGGTAGATTTAATATACTATCAAACTTTCAAACTTTTCAAAAATTCAAAATGATTAAAAACTTATAATATGACAAAATTTTATTACATATTTTACAAGGTTATCTGAAAAGTGAAACTACTTTTCATAGTATTTTAAAATATATAAATACAAAAAAATTTAAATTATACCTATAATCATTTATTATATAGGTATATTACGAGTACTTACTAACTAAGGTATTAAGTTTTAATCATTAATAAAACATCTTATCATTATTTCAAATAAACTTTCTAATACTAGATTGAGATAATTTTTTTTATGTAAAATTGTACATGTATTTCAAAAATCAGTAAGTTTTGATCATTAATCAAATTTACCATGTTATTAGTAAGAATTACTATTTATGTATAAAAACTTACCATTACTTGAACTAAACTTATTCTCTAAAAAGTAAGTTTGGGATATAAAGCAGTAATTTATTTATATAAAAAGTAAGTTTAATCTTTATTCCAATTTACCTTTTGAGGTATAAAAATTACTAATCTATTAAGGTTAACTTACTATTTTAGATGGGAAACTTACTTTCATAGTTTTAGGTGTTATCCTATTTTGGTGAATAGGTCTAACAAATAATCAAATGACCGCTAAAAGTGCAACAACCTATTATATTAGGTAAAAACGGTTTCGTTACCATAACTATCGTTACTAAAGCATTGTGTCAAATAGGCCTTCTAACAAATCTTCAAATCTTGAAAGCAGCGAACAATAGGTAATGTGTGAAATATCTGAATTTTATTCTTTTACTCAAGCAATATAACTCGTAAAGAAGTTTATGGAGATAATTGTTTTTTCTTTCCTTCCGTAGTTTTTGGTTATGTTGTCTCATGTTTTCTTTAGATGATTATGAACTTCATGTCCTGAGCTTAGATGGTTGACTCTGACACTCCATTTGCTTTTTTTCCATATCGAAAGAAAGTAGACAGGATTAGTTCCAAAAGAAAGCGTAAATATATCACTCAGTACCATGAATTCTAAAGAACATATTTAATGCTAAATGCAGGATAAACGATATTCCTGCAAGCATAGGGGAATGCATTTCTCTTGTTGAGGTAAAAGTCTCCTTCGTCTCTACCAGTTTTTCTCTCATTTTTCCTCTTTTTATTTTTTATTTTCTATATACATTCTGTAAAGCCATTTGCCAAACGGCCCAAACCCGAATAACAAAGAAGTAAGCTTTTCATGTTTCCTATGTTTGCTGTTCACAGTTCCCTATCTCAGAATCTCGTCATTTGTTGTTCTGCAGGTTGATCGCTCATCAAATCTCCTGGTAGAATTACCAGAGACATTTGGGAATTTAAAAGATTTGAAGGTCTATCTACTATCCTTTGTTATCTTGGAATTTCTTTATTCTCGTATCCCTCTTTATTTCAAATTGGAAGTAAAAGTAAGATACGGAATACTAACATCAAGCCTTGCTACACCAAAAAGAGGGCAAGTAATGCAATTTATCTTTTTCAAGTATATGAATTTGGGATTTGCCCTTGCTCAGTGAAGCTTGTAGGTGCTTTTAGAACTTCCAGATGTATCAGTAGATTGCCTTACTAATAAAAGCTGTGCAATGTTTCTTAAATTGCCGCGATAGTGACACTCTATATTTGCTCCCATCTTTTTCTGTATTGCAGGCTTTGTATGCAAGTAATAATGGACTGAGATCCCTCCCCAGTACCCTATTTAAAATGTGTAGCCAACTTTCGATTCTGGATCTGCATGGGACAGAAGTAACAATGGATGTTCTTCGCCAGGTTCCTTTTCTTCTCCAAATCATATGTGATTCAGATCCCCTCATTGTATTCAAATTTATGTATGAATCCATTTTGTTTCTTACAGTTTCAAGGATGGGATGATTTTGATAATCGCCACCGCTTGAAACATCAGAAGCAGCTGGATTTCCGAGTTAGTAGGTCAGCTGAATTTGATGAAGGTGCTGACAATAGCTATGGAGCTGCTAGTTGAGACCCTTGCCAGTTGAAGACCTACACAACAGTAACATAGGAAAGTCTTAGTCTGTCCATTCAAAGTTGTCAGCTGCCAACGGATTTTGTTGCCTGATGGTTCCAAGGCTGTTCATAGATTCATTTCCATACTTTCCTGGGCAAAATTAGGCTATATGATTGATTGGAGAAATTTGTCCTTGGAGATCAGTCTTTTGGGCCACCAAATCTGTCCAAACCCAGTTACGTAAAACAAGCGCAGTGAAGGCCATACCAGGGATTTGCGCAAAGGAGCTTGTAGATGAATGGGCCCTTCAACAGCCTTTATCAAGCGACATCTGTCTCTCCAGCCCACAAACAACTGCTGTTGTGGCCCTGGGAGAGATTGAAAAGGATAAATCCCCCCTCCCCCAGCATCGGTGGCAAAGCCCAAAGCATGATATCTATGAATACTTGTATTTAGGTGGTTAGCATGAGGCCCCATTATTAGGTTTGGACAAGCCCCACCCACCACTTGAATAAGTAGCCAATGATTTCATGTTGTTCCTTCCCTTGAACCAATAAATTTTGAATTAATTTTTTAAAAAGAAATTTTCTTGAGTTAATCTTTTTTTAAGTTAATTTTACATACATTGACAGTATGCATATATACAATAACAATTGAATGCATGATATATATACAAATATAAAATTTAAATTCAAATTAATTGTTGTTCATATTTGATTGAATGTGTATTCATAGACTTGTTTCATGAAGATTAATTCATAAACATTTTTTATGTAATAAAAGAAGATAAATTTGATGATGGTACTCTTTTTTTTTTTTGTCGACACGATAGAATTCCTATAACCTAAACTAGCCTATTCTAGAGAGGAAGGGGAGGGGACTCGATGTGAGTAGAAACTCCATCGAAACTGATCAATGAAAACCGTTACATATTGTGACAAATTTTGTGGGAGGCAAGGTTCGAACCCTTGACCTCCCACACCACCAAGCCTAAGAAGGCTTGGAAATTGGAATGACCACCGGACCAAAGGCCCAATGGCTATTTGATGATGGTACTCGGTGCTTCGCGTTTCTCTCAAAACAAAAGAAAATCATCTTGAATGGGTACTCCATGAAAGCATAATTGTACATTTAAAGTTTTATTTCTACAAAATGGAACTACTAGTGAGTAATATCAACAACCATATGTAAAGTATTATCTGATTCCTGCACTTTTCCTATTGGGGTAACAACCTTAATTGCGTTAGAGGCCCCCGCCCAGCCTTGCATTTGCCTGCCGTGTCCAAATAAAAGAAGGAATTTTGCGTTAAACCAAAGAACGAAAAGAAAGCTGCCATTTTCGTGGTTTTTTTTTTGTTTTTTGTACTGTACGCTATTTCACCATCTTTTGTGTGGGCAGGATTGCTTCTTGGTTAGGAGTGTCAACGGATCAAATTTCGGATCGGATTGAAAATTTTGAATTCAGACACGTTTTTATGTAATAGACTCGGACTCGATCTGTATATCCGATGGGTCTTAATCTTAGAGCCTCGAAACCAGGTACGAGAGGTCCTGATCAAGTTCAGGTTTGATTCGAGTTTAAAAGGTACAAATTTAAATATTTTAAAATTAAATTCAAAATCAATCATAAATTCAATTTTCAAACTTAAACAAATCAAATTATAAAATTAAATCACAAATAACTCGCAATAATCAATTCAAAATTAACCACAAATCAATCTATAGAGTCATTACTAAATTATTAATTTGACAAAAGAATGTATCAAAAAATATTTATATTTTATAATTATTAATATATTATTCGGATCCGAGTCAAATATGGCTCGAAATCCTATATTCCACCCTTTTTTATTAGAGTAATTGGATTTGAATCTGAATATCGGAATTATTTTTAAATCCAAATCCGGAAAATTTTGCCGGATCCATTGACACCCCTATTCTTGGTATAATCAGTCCCCATACCCTCAGCCGATCCTCAGCTCCTTTTAGTGTCCAACAATGGCGTGGTCCTTGGCTGCTTGCTTATTTATATTTGTACTCCTCCTGGCGCTCAAAACCCCCGGGTAAAGAATGATTCTCTGATTGATTGATTGATTTATTTATTTTGGGTTCTTTCTGCTAGGACTACTTCAAGTCATCGGAATTGTCCCCACAAGCCTCAAGTGGTGGGGTGAGGAGCAGAGGAAGTGTCGATTACTTGGGACGGAGCTTCTGAAAAAATGAAGCTCTCAGTATTAATAGTGGGGACGGTTTGTTGTTTAATCAAAATGTTAGGATGCAGACAACTAGGCCCGCTTCCCTTGTTTTATCTCATCCTAAACAGTAAACACCACATACTTCAGTTCTATCTTCCGTCTCTCGATATATGTGTTATCATGCGTTTATAGTACCACAAGTACAACTTGTTTGCTCTTTTATTGCTCTGATATCTAGATTCTGCTATTACAGAGGGAGTGTGGAAAAAAAATGTATTTTTTAAGAATCTTTTGCAGTGGTTGTTCCTGCATAGTATTTTGCGATTTTGCCTCAGAAAAAGGAAGACAATGGTGCTAGATTGTGGAGGAGATGAGTCCAGAACTATTAAACAGAAAAAGAAAAAAATGAAAACGCTGCTAAAGTACCCAGATACAGATATTAACTTCTACTGGTACATTAGATTGAATAATCCTTATGTTTGCGACTTGGACAGGGGATTCTGGTGGTTCCAGGGCTCACTTTCATTATTGGCAAAGTGTATGAAATTTGCATAATTTTTGTTTACATAGGAAGGTGGCTGTTTGCTGTTAGAGAGTTTGGTCATTTTTTATGATTACAAATGTGATGCACAAGATTGATACAAGGCGAACCTTTTGTAGAATTATTTTTACACTAACATCACATCCACATTGCAGATTCAAGTCGTCAATCTGGAATCATATCTCTAGCTATTAATTGGTCACATAATTGCTGTTTGTAAGTTGTAACATAAGATTGAACTCGGAAGCCTGACATGCTACTTTAGCACTTGGCAAATATTCCTCATTTATAATGGTTGAAAGTATAATGACTTTCATAGTTTTTCACTCTACATTTCCTTCAAGCTCTTTTTAGAACCCCCTCCCCCCCGCCTCTCCATCCCTTTTAACAGCATTCGCTATTAGATGCAACTTGCATTTCAGATATATAATGCCAATAATCATTCGTAAATGTATTAAGACTCAGTTCTGTGTCTTGTATTCCTCCAAGAATGTGCTTTTTTCAATAAAATTAAATGTAGAAGAAATGGAAGGCATAAATGAATTCAAGTGTCCTCTCTAAAACTTCTACTCTGGGAGATTTTTGTGTATTCATTCTACGTTGTTTCTCTGATTAGTAGCACAAATTAACACTATTACCTTGTGAAGGAAAAGCAACATGATTATGCTGGTCAAGTATATTCTGCTCCCTCATTGAGCAATGAGGAAAAGGAAGTTGCTTGTGGGAGTTTGATGATGAAATTTGATCACATTACTCAAAACTGATATCTTAGTTTCATTTTGCGATGTTGAGATTATATGATGAAGTTATACGACTGCAGTGTTACTCATCTTTCACCCTATAATCTTGTTTCATCAAATTTCTAGAATTTCTATCAACTTCTTTAATGATTTGGAGTTGATTTTCTCTTTCATGTGTTGATGTCTCTCTATCTTCTCATTTTGAAGCTAAATGGTTTGTTCAGTTTTTATTATGAGATCTTTTTTCATTAGAGGTTCTTGCTAAATTACTAAAGAAGAAAACTGAACTTAATTTTTGGCTGTAAGGTTAATATGATTGTTCATTTTATCTATAGTAATCCATCTCTTTACCTATTTATAGTAAATCCTAGTTGTATAATTCCAAATACTATTTTGTTCCACATGACTAATTAAATGGAAATTGGTCAATAAGAGATTAACTTGCATGGGATACTTCAGTTAACTCTGTGGATATCTGGATGACTTAATGTGCGGGAAGTTACTTGCCTACAACAAAGGAATGACGAGGTGAGATGGGATAAGTCACCATCAGATGTTGTATATGTTATTGAAAAAGATATTGTAAATTTAATTGCTTCGGGTTATGATTGCATACTAGTGGTCAATTCTGCTGACAAAAGTTCCTCGGAAATAATATTGTTCATGTCTTTGCTTGTGAATAGGGATTCATAGGGTCATGGTGCTATAAGTAAGAAATAGATATTTTTACTTATTTTCTTCGCGAAGCACTAGGCTTATGTATTATTAACCCCTTCCCTCCTCTATCACATCCAGTCAATGTGTTTCAAGATTTTTGTATTTTAAGATGGTTGGTGACAACATATGTTCAATTGGCCATGCAATTTCATGAATTTTATTTGATAATTGTCTACTAATAATATACTTCGTATGCATTAACTACAAATGAGAGAAAGTCAGTTGTTAAATTCTTACTTCATTTAGATATTGGCATGCCGTCTTGCCTTGTTGTTGTGCTATCTCTCATCAATGGTAGATGCTTTTATCAGTTCTCTTTTCTTTCCTTTGAAGTCATTTATGTCCATCCAAATACCTAATCATTTTTAGAGATCTAAATCATATGACATGTTTGACATGCTGGAGAGTGGTTTCAATTAGACTCTGTATGTTATCATGATTCAGACATTGCTTGTAGCAGTAATGAACACTTGATGTGAAGCACATGACTAATCTAAGTTCTTCTGAAATACCAAATGGCCAATAATTGTTGGATTCTACCCTAATTGCTTGTTGGACTTTACCCATTATTTGACCTCTTTTCTCCTTTGTTATTGAGTTAAAGTGCTACCCCTCAGTGCCGGAGAAAAACTTACAAAGCTCTAATTCTACACATACTCTAACAGATAGGAGGAAGTTCTTTTCTTGTCTTCTTTTTGCTTTTGTTCTACATAACGCCTCTATCTGCCAGGTTTTAGGATTCATATTCACTTCCCATTTCCTCCTTTTTTTTTCCATTTTAGTATTTTAAGATTCTGCACGCAAGTATTTTATGGAATTAATTCTTTAATTTGTTAACTAGTTAAAAAAGATGAAGTGCTGGGAAACCATGGAGAACATATTCTCAAAACCATAATGCAACGTGGTGAATTGTTATCGACAATCATATGTTCTGTTGGATGGCATTTTCTGGTGCAAATTTTAGACTGAAGAGTCATTAGAGTAATTAAAGAGTAAATTTGCATGAATTTAGAAAAGTGACCAATAAAGAAAAAATTTTGACAAAGAGTTCTGGACAGAATAAAATATAGGGAATAGAATAAACTAGGAAAGTAAGCTGCCAATATACTTGCAAATTCTAATAGATTCAGGGTTGAAGTGTCGTTTTGAGTCAGAATGTCTGTTTCAATCAGCAGGTCTACCCCAAATTAAAGTGAGAAGAAAGGTATTCTCTGCTAACAGGGATGCATTTCACTAGCCAGCCAATTGGCCATGATAATGCAGCAATCGTAATGCATGCAAGCCATTGTTCCCAGTTCAGTCTCTTAGTGTTCGCAAACCTCTGCAAGAACTCCACCATAATCACTTGAAGAACCACTGTAATTCCTACTATGCCAATGAATAGTTTGTTCTTCTGTATTCCTTCAAATATGTTCTTCCTCTCCAGCTTTCTTGCATTGAATTCATTGAAAAATTGGCAGAGAACAAAGCTATTGAAAATGATGGTGTCCTTAACCTTCTTGTTCACACCAAAGATTGAGCTTCCTCTAAACTGTAGCACCAATAAGACAGTTACCTGATAAAGAGCCTGAGCCATGAGATTTCTCCACATGATATTGGTTATAAGGGGTTCACTTCGACCTACAGGTTTTTTATCCATGAGGTCATCAGTGGGTTGTTCAGTTGCCAAAGCCAATGCCCCTAGTGTATCCATTATGAGATTCACCCAAAGAAGCTGGATAGCTGTGAGTGGGACTTCACCTGATGATATTGCAGCTACGAAGTTGATAACCAGGGCTGCAACATTCACTGTGAGTTGAAACTGGATAAACTTTTGGATATTGTAATATACACATCTGCCCCACTTCAGTACTGTTACTACGGAATTGAAATTGTCATCCAAGATCACAATATCCGAGCTTTCCTTTGCCACCTCGGTGCCTTGTATTCCCATAGACAGTCCAATATCTGCTTCTTTCAGTGCAGGGGCATCGTTGGTTCCATCACCTGTGACTGCTACCACCTGGCCTTTCTGCTTCAAACATTGTACCATCAGAAGCTTGTCAAAGGGGGTTGATCTTGCCATTACCAAAATGCCATCAATTTTTTCCATTCTTTCTTCTGGTGAGTAATTTCTGAATGTTGCACCTTCAACTATTGCATTGTTCAGATCTTCGTTGGATTTGAGAATTCCACAATCCAATGCTATTGACCGGGCTGTGAAAATGTTGTCTCCAGTAATCATTTTGATGCTAACTCCAGCTTTTCTGCAAGATTCTACAGCAGCTTTGACTTCTGGTCGACAAGGGTCCTTCAAACCCACAAACCCTAACAATGTCAGTCCAGTATCTGGAAGATGTTGACATTTTAGTTGACTTTCTTCTGTAAGCCTTTTGCATGCAAAAGCAATGCAACGTAGGCTTCTGCCTGCCATGCCCTGGATTATTGTTTCAAGTTGCTTTTTCTCTTCGCCATCAATATCTATGAGCATACCACTTCTGACATAATAATTTGAACACATAGCCAAAATCATCTCTGCTGCTCCCTTCCAGTGCACATGAGTTGTCCTTGTACTACTATTGCTCCTCACCAACATCCCGCTCCTTTTTTTCGCAGAATTGAAAGGTTCTACATGGACAATTTCGTTTGCATGCTTCACTTGCTGGATGTTCATTTGCATGTCGGAGATGGCCCAGGAAAGGAGAGCTGACTCAGTTGGGCTACCAGAAATTTCTGGATAAACAGAAGTGGGTGATACATGTACTTCTCCTGTAGTATTTAAGCCAACACCTTGTTTTATCAATTCAGTAACATCTGGGCTGATTTCTAGTGATTCTTTTTCCTTCCATGACTCCTTGCCTAACCAAAATTCAGTGACCTGCATCTGGTTCAGTGTGAGAGTGCCAGTCTTGTCGGTGCAGATGGTTGTGGCAGAACCCATTGTTTCACAAGCAGATAACCTCCGGACCAGGGAATGATCAGCCATCATTCTTTTCATTGAGTAAGCGAGGGTTAGTGTCACAGCCAGTGGCAAACCCTCTGGAATTGCAACTACAACAATTGTTACTGCTGAGGCAATGATACGAACAGTAGCATTCATGATGTGATTGGCATTGGTCTGGCCTTTAATAAACTCTTTTTTCCCACTTTCATCAAAAGTATGTCCTGTAAAGTAACGTATCATCAGAACCATTAGAACGAGGAAAGCCACGAATAATCCTACTTTTCCAATATAAGATGTCAGCTTGTTTAGCCGGGCCTGTAACGGTGTATGTTCATTCACGTTCTGAGTTATCGAACTCATCATCTGACCCCATGTGGTTTTCATGCCTACAGATGTAACAAGCATGTGCCCATAGCCATCCATGACCTTCGTACCTGACAGCAAAAAAGGGTTCTCGGTCTCATCGATCTCAATCTGGTCGCTTTCTCCAGTCATGCTAGATTCATCAACCTTCATTGAATGGCCATCCAAGAACAAACCATCAGCAGGAATATGGTCTCCAGTCTTCAAGAACACAATATCCCCCACAACAACATGGAAGATTGATGTGTGTTGCCTCCGCCCATCTCTCACAACTTCCACCTCAATGTTACTATTCTCGTTAGAAAGCTGCAAGAATTGCCTGCTCTGTTTGAAGTTGCTGATGGCAGAGACTGCAAGAACCAGCACAACAGCAACAAGTATACTTCCTCCATCGTACCACCCTTCTTTTAGGCCATGCTGCTTGATTCCAAAGCTAAGAGATAGAGCCGCACACAAAAGAAGTATGATAATTGTGGAATCTTTAAAGGCTTCTACAAGGAAACTCATAAAGCCTTTAACTGGCGCCTTCTTGTAAGTATTGGAACCATACTCGTCAACCCTTTTCTGAATGCTGCCCTGGTCTCCAGAAATACCATTCTTTTCATCAGTTTCAAGGATTGCTGCAAGTTTCTTGGTTCCGCCATATTTGCTCAGATCATCAAAGTTTTTGTCTTTAACCAAGTCAGCAAGTACGCTTTTGTCAACATCGAGAAAGGGTTCATGATCAAGATGATGACTATTACTGGGATCAATATCGATCGCAACATAGGATTCAGTACGTTGCAAGATAGGGCGAAAAACTAGGGCACTCGTAGAAGCTGCTTTCTTGGATAAAGAAACTACAAAGTATGTGGCTCTAAAAACCAACTGCAATCTCTTCTGGGCATTTTTGTTGCAATAATCTTTGCCAATAATGACCATGGTGTAAGGAAGGCTTCAAGAATAAGAAAAAGAAACAAACTTTGTGATTTGGTGGGGAAAAAAGGGAACGAGTAATGCTCTACTGTTGTGATTTCAAGGGCCAAAAGAAGACGACAAAAAGAGGCTCTGTTAGGCACAGGATGTTAATCGTGTTTTTATAACCGTCCTCCTGAAGAAAGTTCTATGCAATTTCATAGTTTCCTGTATTCTTAACTGTGGTAATTTTTTTTTGGAAGTTTACTTCTTCTTTTCTTTAAGTTACCGACTTGAAAATGGCTCGAGAAATCGATGAAATTTCTTTATTCATTTCCTCGCAAGTTCCAACCCATTCTTACTCAGATGTTGAGCGAGATTTTCGAGGAGTATGGTAGCTTGTAACGTGAGTTGACTACACTTTTGACTTTAAAAGATTTGTTGTCTCTTTTTTTTTTTTTTGTTGGCTATGAATATATCATGAAACTTGAAAGTAACTTCTTTCATACATACAATGAAGTTTCATGGAAAGTAAGTCTAAACACATATCCTTTGCATGTACAAGAACATGAAATTCATTCACAAGTGTTTAACGGTAAAAGTTCATGTAAAAGTGTAATTGAGTTTATTGGAATTGATAATATGCGCGTGAATTACCCACTTATAAAACTTGCAATTTTGTTAAAATTAATTATTTATTGACTTAAAAGACTCTTTTGTGTGACTTGTTCGTTTCATTGACTCACAATTTTTCGTTGAAAAACAAGAGTAACTTCTTTTAAACCGATATGTACAACGAAATTTCTTGGCAAATCCACCTTAAGTTCTTTTTTGAACACGTATTTATTAACATATATAGTCTATGTGCAATGAAATTTCTCTTGCAATATTTATTAATCAATATGTACAATGAAATTTCTTGGCAAATCCATCTTAAATTCTTTTTTGAACACGTATTTATTAACATATATAGTCTATGTGTGAATGCAATTGCCTCCAATTGAATTGTTTGCTGATGTGGCTCTCTCCCATTAGCCGATTGGTGGTAGTCCTCCAATTGATTCCAATTTAATGAGTTGTAGTCTCTTGATTCGTCAATTGGTGATTGTCCTCTCAATTGCACATGAAAATGGTAATGTGGAGAGTTTTGATTTGTCAATTGTATTGAAATTTGGCCTTCTTTTTTTTCCCAACGATTTTTTTTTTTTTTACTTTGGTCAATTGAATTGTTTTGATTGGTCAGATGTGAATGCAATGTCACATTTAATTATCACTTTTTTATTGTTGTTATCGAAAAAGTGCCCTCTTTTGCTATTAGTGGTTCATTAGTTAGCTAATAATTTCGCCCTTTCATTGCCCAACAAATCATCTTCTGAAGGCATGCATTGTGCTAAAATTTGCTCATCTCTTTTTTCCCCCAACAGATCACATTAACACAAAATTTGGCGTGTTTTTTTTCCCACCAAATCGCATCTAATTACCAATCCTTTGCAATTAGTTGTTAGTAGCTACTTAATAATGCCTTTTTTTTTATTGTCATCCAACAAATCGCGTTTGGTTAGCAGTTATTTGCAATTGTTAACAAAAACAATGACTTTTTTTTGTTGTTGCCAAAAAAAAAAACCGCATTTAATTATCATTGTTTTACAGATGCTATCGATAAGTGACCTCTTTTGCGATGAATGCTTCATTAGTTAATTAATAATTTTACCTTCTGATTGCCTAACAAGTCCTCCTCTAAATGCGTGTAGGATTGTGTTGAAATTTAACCTTCTTTTTTTTGGCCGAACGGATCGCTTAATTTTGGCCACCTTTTTTTTTGCCCCAGCCCCAGCGGATCACATTAACAAAAAAAGTGGCCTTTTTTTCTCTTCCACCAAATTGCATCTAACTACCAATACTTTGCAATTAGTTGTTAATAGTTACTTAATATTGCTTTTTTTTTTGTCATCCAACAGATCGCGTTTAATTAGCAATTCCTTGCCATTAATGATTGGTCAATTGTGATGAAATTTGACCTTCTTTTTTTTTCCTCAAAGGATTTTTTTTTTACTTTGGTCAATTGAATTGTTTTGATTGGTCAGATGTGAATGCAATGTCACATTTAATTATTGCTTTTTTTTTTACGGTTGTTATCGAAAAAATGCCCTCTTTTGCGGTTAATGGTTCGTTAGCTAGCTAATAATTTCGCCCTTTTATTGCCCAACAAATCATCCTCTGAATGCATGCATTGTACTAAAATTTGCCCATCTCCTTTTTCTCCCAACGGATCACATTAACAAAAAATTGGGCTTGTTTATTTTTCCCGCCAAATCGCATCGAATTACCAATCCTTTGCAATTAGTTGTTAGTAGCAACTTATTAATGCTTTTTTTTAAATTGTCATCCAACGGATCGCATTTGGTTAGCAGTTATTTGCAATTGTTAACAAAAAAAATGACTTTTTTTGTTGTTGAAAAAAAAAGTCGCAAAAAAAAAGTTGCATTTAATTATCCTTTTTTTACAGATGCTATCGAAAAATGCCCTCTTTTGCGATTAATACTTCATTAGTTAATTAATAATTTCACCTTCTGATTGCCTAACAAGTCCCCCTCTAAATGCGTGTAGGATTGTGGTAAAATTTGGCATTCTTTTTTTTTTTTTTGGCCAAACGGATCGCTAAAATTTGACCACCCCTTTTTCCCCCAACGGATCACATTAACAAAAAAATGGTCTTTTTTCCTCTTCCACCAAATTGCATCTAATTACCAATACTTCGCAATTAGTTGTTAATAGCTACTTCATAATGCCTTTTTTTTGTTATCCAACGGATCACATTTAATTAGCGATTCCTTGCAATTGTTAGCCAAAAAAAAAGACTTTTTTTGTTGCAAAAAAAAAAACACATTTAATTATCAATTTTTTTTACAGATGTTATTGAAAGAATGCCCTGTTTTGCCATTAATGCTTCATTAGTTAATTAATAATTTCACTTTTTGATTGGCTAACAAATCCTCCTCTAAATGCACGTAGGATTGTGCTAAAATTTGGCCTTCTGTTTTTTTTTTTTTTTGGCCCAACGGATCGCATTGACAAAAAATTGAGCTTCTTTCTTTTTCCCAACGAATCGCATCTGATTGCCAATCCCTTGCAATTAGTTGGTAAAAACTAATTAGTGGCAACCAATTTTGGCCTTTTTCTTCACTGTCCAAGAAAGCACATCGATTTTTTGCGGCTAATTCTTATTAATGCCTGATTAATACCAGCAGCTTAAATTAACCAAAAAATTTTCTCCTTTTACTTTTTTTCCCTGCAACTTATGCTTGCCTGTCAAATTTTTATAATTGATTGTTAACAATTAGTTATTGGCTAATTAATACCAATATGTTGGGTTAACAAAAGAAGGCTCCTTTTTTTTGTAATAAGACTTATGTTTACCTATCAATTTTTTGCAATTAATTAATTGCTCGTTCCATTTTTCACTATTGTCCAACAAATTATGTTTAGTTGTTGGTTTTTTCTCTTCATCTTTATTTGTTAATAATTAATTAATTTGTTGGCCTACGTTTTTAACCATTCAAAAAAATGCCGCTCTGTTTATATCATCTGTGCTAAGAAAATTATCTACTTTCGTATCTTTGCCTGGCAAATTGCGCTTACCCATTACTTTGCTTGATTTTAAAATGTACTTTCTATGCATTTTAATCAAATGCATCCTCACACACCTCTTTTGATTACTTTCATTTGGTGGGAAGTTGTTGTATTTTATGCGAAAGATGGGAGCTCTGTTTTACTATATTACCCAGCCTTAGTCTTTTAATTTACTCTTTCTCTCAATGTGGTTTCTCATTTTTGGTTTCTTTATCATGGTCATGTTTGTAAAAATGGAGTAACTGTCACTGTGCAATCCTGCCAGACGTCACTTTTTAGCCTTACTCTGTTCGGGGATAATCCTGCGTTTTTCCTTTGTACAATGGACACTGATATTGCCTGGTTTCTCCTAGCAGAAATTCGGCTACTTATCATCATGATCAGTGGTAAGTGTGCATCTACTGCATTGTTTCTTCTAATCTTTTGCTCTTACTTTTTCACTAGAAAGAAAAAAGGTACTTTATGAGCTTGCTTTTTCACATGCTCTTGCGTCTTTTAGACTTTCCTCGTTGCTAATTTTTTGCATTGGTTTCAACTTGCAGAGTTGCTATTGCTACTGTGTTGCTGGTGAGTGTTCTGCTTCAAGATCATTTTACTTAGTCTCTCTGCATGTGTTGAGCTTTTTAAAAAAAAATAATAATAATTAGCTTATTACCTTGTTATTTCTCTTCTTTATCAGTTTCTTTCTTTTCTCATGCAGTTTTGTCCCTTTAATTTTTTCACTGCTTTTTAAACTATTAACAAGAGTTTATTTTTTCCTTTTTCCCTTTCTTTTCCCTGTTAACTTTTGCATGATCGTTTTTATTGTGGTACCTCCTGCTCTTCTTCGATTCTACTGTGTGGATTTTCTGCAGGCAAACAGGTTGATGTTTCTGGTTCTCCTCTCTTCCCCCTTTCTTTTATATTTTACCATTTAGATTCCATTTCTTTTACATGTATTTTCTGCTACCTTGTTGGTTGCATGTTGTTTCAGTCTTGTTTCATTGACTTTTGAATTGTCGAACCTTGTTTGCTTCTTGCCATTTCTTGTTTGCTACATGTACAAGATTATTACCTTCTAGCTCATTACTTGCTTATTAATTTTAGCTTAGTATTTTACAAACCTGTTCCTTTTTTTTGTTAATTGGTAAAATTTTACCTTTTTTATATAGTCCTTTGACATTGTACACTTTGAACAATTAGAGTGAATGGGTAGATGTTCTACTCGCCACAAAAGGTACGCAGAAATGCCATGCTTAGAAAAAAAAATGAGCTTCTGCGCTATCGAAGAGAAGATAGGGCTGCCAAGAAAAAAGAAAAGCACTTTCTCTCGCGTATTCATAAGGTTCCACTTGATTATGTGGAAACAGGTGTTTCTTTTCCTGAAACTGGCACTATCCCGTGTGATAGTGGAAAGCAACCTTTTATGCATGGCCAAATGCTAGAAAGTGGGGGTTTTAAGAATGGCCACGATAATGTCAATGTTGTTGCTGAAGCATTACAATACATGTCATCTCATGAGTCTGCTTCCTTTAATCTTCACAGTCGTTCTGCTTCCTCTTCTAGGGAAATGCATTGTGCACCAACAATAGTTGTATTGGGAGGTACTATCAGTGTCGCCCTTTCCTGGCCTTTTTCTTTGTGTCCATTTCTTGCTTTTGAAAACATCCTTGTTCTCTTCTCCACTGATTGATCCTTCCATATTGTTGTTCTGTGCAAGTAAGTAAACCTTAATTTGCGACCTGCAGAACTTCCGCTCATTGATACGGCTAATCTTAGGAGCTGTCAACCAACATCCCTCCATGGAAATAGGAAAAGCTTAGGCTCCTATTCTTGTACAGCTACGCCTGATCTTCGTCTATTTAACAAAAAGAATAGGAACTCTGCCTCTATAACAGTATTGATGAACTAGCAAATTCTTTGGAAGCTCCTTACTGTGATAAAGAGATCTAACCTATGCACAATCTTTTTGAACATGTGATTGAATATTGTCTTTTTACTGATCTTTCCATGAATTCTAAAGAGTTGTATTCTCCTCTTCCTGAGTGCCAAAGTTCTGGAACAAAAACTGCTTGCTCTGAACCTCTTATGTTGATTGACCAAACAAGCAGCTTTCCTCATCTGTCTGATGGAACCATGCAGCCCTTTTGCATTGACAAACAAATTTTACCTTATAATGAACTTTTTGAAAATGTTGTTAGGTTCTCTCCTTTGCGTAATCCTTACATGGACTTTGGAAAAAATCAACTTGTCTTGAATGATATCCATAAAGAATTATATTTGCAAAAGAAACTTTTGTCTCTGAGAAGCAATCTTCTGCACCAGCATCTACTTCTCAAGGAATATATTCCTTTGGCTTTTTCCATGTGATTGTCAATTCTTTTTTCCTTGTCCACTTAGATCCACAAAAAAAAATATATTTTTCAGTTCTATTTGGCTGGAACTTTCATACTTTGCTCACTCTATTGACTGTACACATTCAAATGCCCCTGGACCTTTTTATTCAGCTTGTTCCTTTATATAGTTGTAGAAATCTCTTTTGTTCAAGATAGAGAGTCTAACAAGTCTACTAAAAAAAGTGATTTTCAAGGGAAAAAAAGGCGCCATCATAGTTCTTCTGCCTCCTATCTAAAGATCAACCTTCTGGTCAAAATCATGATTGTCGTGAAAGTATGAGGAAGCAGACTCCGGGTTGGCTTTTTATATCTCCTTCTCTTTCTATAGCTTTCCAGATTATGTTATTGATTAGATTAATAAAGGCGCGACTTAGTGCAATTTGCAGCTATAGTTTGAAATTAAATGTAGCGAGGCCTCGCAGAGGTCACTAACAAAGGTCTTTTTCAACTTGATGAGATCCCTCATGAAGCCATTACCCTTCCAGATGCTCTTAATTGTGAACACTGTGGAGCTAAAATGTTCTATTTGGAACCTCCTAGCTTTTGTTGCTCTGGCGGAGAGATCTCTATTGTGGCTCCACTGATGCCTTATGATCTTAAGTGTTTGTTTATTGGAAATGATGAAGAAAGCACTCACTTTAGAAATAATGTTTGAACCTATAATAATAACTTGGGATTTACGTCCTTAGCTGCGAGATATGACCCGAAATTGATCAAAAATACAAAAGTTGTTTATACCTTCCGTGTTCAAGGCCAGATTTATCACTTCCTCAATGGTTTGACGCAGCTAGGTGACAAACCATCTAGAATCTAGTTCTACTTCTTTGACACTGATGAAGAATTAGCAAAAAGAACTGGAAACTGTGAAAAGTTATGCGAAAGCACTTTAAAATTGCTTATGCGCATCCTTTTGAACAATCCTTATACCAAACCTCAGGGATATACCCAATCTTGATAGCTATAAAATCATGCTTAATTGTTACCCTGATTTAGACTAGTGTGTCTATAATCTACCATCTGCCTTGCAAGTTGCCGCCATATGGACTGAAGATGAGAATGAATCAACATATAGGAGTGTTCATATTCAAGTTTATACTCACTCACATACCAGCCATAGGATTAATCATTACTATGGTTGTTATGATCCTCTACAGTATCCTATTCTTTTTTCTAAAGGTGAATGTGGATGGCACCATGGTATTAAAAGACTATACAAGAGGAAAAGAAATGAGGATTCTTGTGAGGGCGATTCAAATGTTGATCCTTCGTCTTGTGGCAAATTCCTTTAGCTTGTGAAAGCTAGTAGAGTTGATCTTAGGTTGTTCCTTGACTTATCAATCAAACCCACTTGATTGTGGCGTCCTCTACCGTTGAATTCGTCCTTGAGTGGTTCAAGTTTGGGTTCAACTCCATCAGTTCCGCAACGTGTCCTCTAAGATCCTAAGTTTGCTTCCGTGCTCACACCAAGACGATGCGCGGAAGCTACTGTGAGGACCTCAAAAATTTCATTATCCTCTGGAAAATTAAATCAAAATATTATTGAAAATATTAAAATTATCCAATAATATGTATTTATATTTAAATAATATTGTTTTCAATCATTCAAATGTTACATTTCAATTTATTTGAATTTTTAAGATTTAATTGACGGTTCGCGTTCGGCAAAACCCTAAGTTGAGTTTTCGCGCACCGACTCGCGAATTAGTCCTAAGTTGAAATGTAGTATATGTAGAGGCTCTAAAAAGGTATAAT
>NC_040037.1:22627905-22781962 GCF_003713205.1 Coffea eugenioides
TTGTCTTGAGTTTCAAAGAAACTCAAGACAAAGAGGGGCAAACTGTAGACACCAAATTTTTGTCAATTTTTAATATTTTTTCAAAATTTTTCTATTTAATGAGTTATTTATTTTCTTGCATTTTAATTTGCATTTTTCTCATTTTTGCAGGTTTGTTTTAGGAAAAGAAGAAAAATTAAAAAAAAACAACAAACAAACAAAACAAAACAAAAGAAGGAAAATTAAGAAAAAAAAAATCATTCTAATCATTTTGTTTCATCAGAACCACTATTAACCCATTTTTACACTCCATCCTCATTAACATTTCTTCCCATTTTGGTAAAAAATTCATCATTGATAGCCCATGCATATTTCTTGTCTTTGAAAGAAAAATCATCATTTGGCCCAACTTAACACTCCTAGTCAAGACATCACTCGGCTCTCTCGGGAAAAATCAGACAGGCCACAAAGAAAAATTCTCCACTCTTCCTCCCCCCCAAAAAATACATCCCTCGGCTCTCTCTAGTTTCAGGAGACCAAAAAGACAAGCCACAAAAAGAAAAAAAAGCACTCCAATCCCTCTGGGCTCACTTGGCAGAGGCAGAAAAAAAAAAAGAAACGCACGAGAGAAGAGGAAGGGAAGCTCTCGGAATTTTGCAGCTGACCCCTCACTCTCCCTCTCTCGGACTCGGGCGGAGGAAACAAACAGAACAAAAAAAATCTTCCCCAACTCCTCTCGGTTCCATCTCAACCTCACACACACCTACATTGAGGTATTTTTTTTAGTCTTTGTCTAGCACATTAAATCAATGCTTCATTGTTTAGTTTTCTTTCATTTCTGCTGGCTGCCTTGTATTGTTGTTGTTGCATTGCTGAAAATTTGGAAATGGCATGAACTAGATGAAGGAAAAGGAAATGATGTCTGTGAATGCATATTAATTGTTTGAAAAAATGCCAAAAAGATTTTTAGGTACTGTTTTGCCTTAATGTAGTCTTTTGTTATTGTTTTCTGGTTAGTTAAAATCATAGTTGTATTGTAGAGGTTATAAGGAGTATTGTCATATATTTTTTATGATTTTTGGTGAAAGATTTGGGTGTTTTAAAAAATAAAAACTGGACTGTATTTTGACATTTTGGCCACTTTTAGATCGTCTTTTGTAAAAACTAACTCCGAAAATGGAGTCTACGCGAAAAATGGAGTGGGGAGGTGTATTTTGAGAATTTTTGGTGACCGGAGAGGTCACCGGCGGTGGCGGTCGGCGGCGGCGGCGGCCGCCAGCTGAAGCTTCTTCAGCTGGCCGAAGAAGAAGGAGAAGAAACGTAGGGGGGAGGAAAGAAGAAAAAGAAAGGAAAGAAAAGAGAGAAAAGAATTGGGCTAATGTTTATTTTTCGGTTGGGCCAAGAGTTAGTTTTGGTTGGGTTCTGGAAATGGGTCTTGGTTTATTTTCTTTTGGGTTTCTGTTGGGCTAAGAGATTGGAGCCCATATATATTTTTGGTCGGGTTTGAGGGATAAAAGACGGGCTGGCCTGTGTGTTTTAGCTTGGGCTTTCAGTTGGGCTTAGGTAGGTTCGGCCCAAGTAAAATAAAAAGGGAGGCCCGATGCCCTTTTCTTGCCCAAATCAGAAACGAACTTGCACTTTAGCCCCTGATCTCTGGAGTACTTTCACTGCGGCCCAGAACATTTTAAATTCCTTTCAACTCGGTCCTTAAATTAATTGCACTTTGCTCCCTGAATTTTATCTTTCATTTAATTTTGACCCCTGAACTTTGGAAAATATAATTTTTGTCCCACAAAAGTTTTCAATTTTTGCAATTCAGCCCTTGGCAAATTTTGGCTCTCTTTATTATGATTGTTTCTTTTCTTCAATAGCTGATTATGTTACTTTAGAATATACTTAACTTGAAATTTTTAGATTTGCTTAAATTTCTTTACGTCTGACATATTAGTGTGAATTTAGTACTTGTATTATTATTTTCTTTTTCAATTAAATTGGTGCCATGATCCTTTTGTTCATTGTGAGTATAAATAGGACAATTTGACTCCATTTAGTCACCACTTCAAATGGGAGGTACCCCTATTTTTATTATTTCAATGTCAATTACGTGCTCTTATGTGCTCTTATGTGTTCCTATGTGTTTATATTTTTATATGCTTTATTTATTTGATTTAAATATTCATTCAAGTTTTCTTACATATGTTTTAGTTAATTTTTATAATGATTCGAGAGGCATTTAAATACCTCAAAATGTAATAGATAGGATAATTAGATTTATTTCATTATATTTTTCCTTTCTAGATTGTAGTTAGGCGCTCCCCGATGTAATAGATAGGTTGCGTGTTTATGTGGCTTATGTGTTATGTGTTTTATCCGCTTTTCTTAGGATTTTGGCATCTAGATATTATGTTTACGTGTTATGTGCTACGTGCTCTTATGTGTTTATTTGTTTTAATTTATGCTTTATTTGTTTCGTTATGAATTGTTAATGCATGACGTCACCACACTAGTCCAACACTAGATGTGGCTTCTCCCTCCGCTTACTTGCTAGTCCAACGCTAGTAAGGATTTTTAGAAATGGGTTAGTCCAACGCTAGACCCTTTTAGGTCGTCTTGCGCTAGATTCATCTTTGTGTGCTATTCACTATATTCTCATGCATATTTTCATTTTTAGGATCTTTTCTCATTTGCATGATATTCCCTATTATATATCCCTTACCCTCTGTAGGTACAAATCATGTCATTTAGAATTGCATCTCATTTAAGCTAGTTCATTTGCTTATTCATGTTAGGATAATTATTTTTCAAACATGGGAAATGGGTGATTATAACTTTTTAGTTTAAATACCCTATTAATCCATGTATAAGAAAATTATGTCACAAGTTTTTGCTTCCCGTACCCTTTATGTTGCATTCCCTTTTTCTTTGATCACTTATATATATGTATATAATTTAATTTCTTTTCTTTACTTTAAATTTATCATTTGCATACTCGTGACACCTTCAAGGAGTTATTTTGGCCTTCGCAATTAATGCGATTGGTTCAATCAAACCCTTGAATGAACATTTTGTCCCTTTCGATATTTTTATAAATTTAGATTTGCATCCATGTATGAAACATCCAAACGTGATAAAATTAAGGGTTAGATTAGGAAAATTTGGACTAAACCTCGCAACTAGCTTAGACTAGGTTGAAAGGGTGCCTTAGGTTTGAATCAATTAAACCTTTGCCTTCCCTTTCTTCAACCGTGACTCCCGAACCTATTTTCTCTTGTTTTCAAAGACCTGGAGTTGTCAAAAAGGGTTTTGATTTATTTTATTTTTGTCAAAAATATTTTTTGGGTGACTTGGTACACCAAAACTCCATACCAAGTGGCGACTCCTATTTTTTCTTAAAAACCCTTTTAGACTAAATTTTTGGACCCAAATTGTTGCATTTTTTAAAGTCCCATTTTAGGTCCTTTTCATTTATTTTAAAATAAAATTACATATTTTGTAAATACCTATATTATTATTCTTATTTTTCCATCGCGAAAAATGGGGCGCGACATGTTGGTTTAGTGTTTAAATTAGTGGAAATAAGTTGTATTGGTGAAAGGAAACTCAAAGGAGGTGATGAGCAAAAATATTTCGAAACTACCCCTATCATTTTTGTGTGCTTTTGAGCACTTTTTAGTGGTTCAATTGACTTGTTTATGATATATATATGTTGTATAGATTGTGTAGAAAGTTTTCACCAAAAATTACGTGATTTGGTTGGCCAAAGGTTGAATTTTTGAAAGCTCTTCAAAACTAGAAATTTGTTCCCGGATTACCCGGGCAGTGTTTTTGTTTTGGCCATAACTTTTGTTTCGATGTCAAAATTGAGTGCCATTTGTGGCACTGAAAACTAGACATTCCCAGCTTTCCAAGGATATAAAATGCATGTCCTGATTCCATCCGAGTGAACCGTACCACTCATTTGAACATGACTATCCTGTTTCGCTAGTTCACTGGAAGCTCTGTTTTGAGCAGCAAATTGATGCTCAAATATGAGCTAGTTGTGGATAGATTTTGAAAATGATTTCTTCTGAGAAATTGTATAGCTTTATGAATCTATTTTGAATGCCATCAACCTATAGGTTCAATTCCAAAGTGAATTGAGTGAGTTATGGCCATATTCGAACTGCATGCATGAGTAAAAAACCCTCTTTTTTGACTAGTAAAGCCTAAATCTTAATTGGACCTGTTGTTTTGAAATTTTTTGTGTAAATCACCCTACAAATATATTATTATTAATTTTTTGGATTTTTCTAGATTTTTTCGTACACAACATGAACCATATTTGAGATGTTTTCTTGTTGGCCAAAATGTTTTTTAAGAAAAGGAAAATGATAGTACAAGGGGGCGGGACCAGATTTGCCTTGGAATCCTTGTGAAATTTAGTGATTTTGTTTAACCAATTTCCTGTACCTATTTTCTATGAAAATTGGCAAGGTAATGAACTCTTATATGTGTGTGATTACCATAATTGGTGCCATTCGAGTCCGTTTAGATGTCATCAAAAGTCCCAAGTTTGCTGAATTAAACCTGAAATTCTTAACCGTTTCACATTTTCACCAACTTTGAGCTACTATATCTTGGTGATCAAAACTCCGATTCTTATTCCGCTTTTTGTGTTTGAAACTTGGACTACAACTCTAATAGAGTTCCAAATTTCAAAGGCTAATTTACAATGTGTGAATTTTGCCAAATTTCCAAACTTTGCTGAAAATCAACCGAAATCTGTCTTGATAACTCAAGTCATTAATTTTGAGCCAATTTTTGAATGTCTTCCACTTGGATTCATTGAAAAGTGTCTTCTAGGAATTTTTAGTACTTTGGAAGAAGATTCCACTGGTACCAAGTTTTCTAATTTTGGACTTTCAGAGAGTGAGTTATGATTTTTCAAAGAATACCCCAAAAATAAAAATTTTTGGCCATTTTGAAAGAAATCCGCGCGGGAAACTGTTCACCAGAATCCGGCCAGTTTCTGGCCGGATTGTGACGTGGCCGTCTGGTCCGACTTCAATCGTTCGTTTTGAAAATGATTTACATGATTTCATACCTACTTGCTTCCATCCAATGATTTTGAGGATGAAACTCAACCTTTTCTTCCGTTTCTGAACATCACTTCCGAGCCTCAATTATGAATAATTATGGTTCAATTCATGAATTCTCCTTAGATTGTACACTAGTACAAACTTTTTTGATAAGTAGGGGTTCTAAGTGATAGTGTATAATAATTGATGGTTATTTGCTCAGGCGCTCAAGGAGACCTTCAAGAGGAACTCGAAGTGGACGCCTAAACACTTATTTGAGTACTTACTCACTTGTTTTGAATAGGTGAGTGTTCCATATAGGATTACATAATTTGAATAAATCTATGACATGCTTATCCCACAGTCATTAAGTGTTAAGTACTACATGTTAAGTATTTACCACACTCATGCATATCTAAGTAAGGTATACTTGAATTACTAGATTTGAAATGCTTGAAGACCATATTTACGTGACTACTTGAACTACTCGATATGAAATGCTTGAAGAGCATATTTACGTGACTACTTGAATTACTCGACATGAAATCCTTGAAGGGCATATTTATTTAATATGTCTATCAATTAACCGTGACTATTTACCGTTAACCGTTAACCGTTTACCGAAATCACTTACCGTTTTCCTATCTACATGATTACCTGGTACTTGATTACTTGATTACCGTAAATTACATGTTCACATGAAATTATCAAATATTGCTTACGTGTTTATGTGTTAATTGTTGCTAGTAATTGCTCATATGAAATTATCCACTATTTTAAGGCGAGTGTGTACTTTATCTCTGTGACAGCCCTACCTTCCCCTAAGGCGAACCAAAGGGTTCGGCGGACCGCCCGCCCAACTCTCGTCGGGATTCAATCATACCTCAATCAAATCCGAAATAAAATCACAAGATCAAACGAAATAACAATCCAAAATTTAAAGTGAAACTTATATACATTGCTGTCTCAAAAGGGAGTACAAACACCGAATATACAAAGGTTCTCAATCCTTCAGACATCCAACCCGTTCCGAAAGGTAGGGCGAGAACCATTACAAAAATCTGAAACTAGTCTAGGCTAGTCTATACCGAACTCTCGTCCTTACTCGCCTTCCCCTGTTAAGGAAAACCAAACTAAAGGGATGAGTAAAAAGCTCAGTGAAGTTCCGAACACATAATCAAATAATAAGTTCAATGCATTAACCATAAATAACCAATAATTCAAGAAACATTTACAATGGAAAGCAATACTAACACATTCATTAAAAGGATACGTCCTCACAGGGAGCCATTCATTCATTCATTCGTTCATTCTCCTTTCATTCCCTTATTTCTTCAATCATTTGAAAATGCATTTTGATAAATAAAACTCCTCATTTGCATTGACATTCGTTCATTCATTTCATTCACCCCCTCCTGGACGTTGGCCAGGCTCCACCAGACTACAAGGTAATACTCGAGTATACGAAACGTTCACCCAGAGTCACTAAATCGCCCGACCGAATCTGCTTCTGGCTCGAGTCGATCAGTAACGAAGGGCAGGACCCAGTTCAGCCAAGAGGATTACATTCATGCACATGTAATCATTCAATCATTGAAAATTTCACATTCATTTAGGTTGAGTGCGATTAAGTACACACTCGCCTAGAAAACTCATTTTAAGCAATCATTGAAACATTTAACATGTTATCATTCATTCATAACAAGTCATTTAATCAAGAACAAGCAACATAGTCAATGAAAATATAACAAACAAGAAACACTCACCTATTTACGCAAAATAACGTCCAAAATATCCCTCCAGATAACAACCTCAGCCACCAATGAAACCTAAGATTAAGCAAGAGAGAATATTACAGGTCATCTAGCAAAAATAATTAGGTGAAATCGAAAAGACCGCCCAACGATGAGTAAAACGTATAAAGATGACTTTAAAAGTGAAAAGAGGCATTTGGATCTAAGGACTGAAATAACTAAGGGTTTCACAAATCAAAAACAAAACGAAACTCAAAAGGGTTGTAGAAAATTCCAACGAAAAACACTTGAACCAAAGACAAATCAGAATCCGACTAGATTAGCGAAAGAAATATGGTTCCGAATCGTTTATGTGGCTCAAAATCAACAAATGTCTTGATGAAAATCATGTGAAAAGGAGGACAAAATACCTTAATTTCACACTTACAACTTCACTTGAAAGTAGTTTTCTTGTGGCCGAGAAAATCCTAATTCATACCTCTTTATTTTGGTAAGAAGTAAACGTTTGAAGTGCCAAACTGAAGAGGTATTATGTTTTAAAATGGTAAAACGGTCGTGATATTCACCAAGTGGAAATATATAAGGTCAAATAGAAATGTACTCCTCGAACACCCTTCGAGAGAACCGAAGTAGTTCTGAACGAAGTATGTCCAACTTGACACGAAAAATACATTTCCAAATCCACTTTAACTCACTCACATTACAAGAAAATAAACGGACGGCATTTCCCCCTAAATTCTTCACTTTCACTCTAAAAATCAAATACCCAATCTCATAGCAATTAACTATTATCACACATACGGTCCATAAGTAATAAAAACACGTCTAATTAGAGCACAATACCCCTTTAATCAAAGCCAATTAGAAGCTTAAGAACCAACCATAAGAAAATCCCAAATCAAAACCCGAAAACTGGAATTTCCGCACAATTGCTGAAATTTTCCGCAATTAACCACAATTCATATGCACAAGCTTCATTTTACACCATCTTAATCTATCAATCCATGGCCAACCCATGATTATCATAGCAAATTAGAAAAAACACCAATAAATCTAAAGTTGAGCAAAACTCTACTTCCAACCATAAATCTTTCACAAACCCACATATGAAGCCACTATAAATCACTAATTTACCATTATTAGAACAAAAGGAAATTTCTTAACACTCACCTTAAGAGCTCAAGAAAGGTAGTAACTTAAAACTTTCCTTTGAAAAACCACTCCATCAATAGCTAGCAATCACCTTAGATGTGAAGTTAATCGGAACAATTTGCAAAACTAACGGTGAAATCTCAAGATTTGAGCAAAGATTGAAGTTAGGAAAATGAAAAATTTTCTTAGTTTTTCTCTCAAGATAGCCAGTCAAGCAAGGTGAAAAGTGAAGAGCAAATGCAGCCAAAACAAGATAAGTATGTAGAAAAACAACTGGTCAAAGGTGGCTGCCGGACATGCCACGTCACAATCCGGCCGGATTCCAGGCAGTGGCGGATCAAAATTTTTTCAAATTCCTCAAGCAATCCGGCCAACAATCCGGCCAGTTATTGGCCTGATTTGCGGCCGGATTTGGTACAAAACATTTTCAGTAAAATTTTTCTTTTCCAAACTCACACGCCGCGTTCATCCGTACGTCCAACAAAGATATATATATAATCTCGCACAAATACACGTAATATACACAACTACACGCTCACATTTATCATGAAACCCTTCCTTAGAAAACTTGGGTCGCAAATTTTTATTTTAAAAAAAGAAATGAGAATAAACAAGAAAAATACGGAAAATATGTGACAATTTTAGGGTTCTCACAATCTCACTCGACCTACCAAAAGAATAAATTTTTACCGTTCGCCAAGTTATTTGATTACTTGTGCATGTTGTAAGCTCTAAGCTGAACTTGGGCCCTGCCCTTGGTTACTGATCTACTCGAGCCAGGACTGGACTCGGTCGGGTAGGTTGGAACCCTGGGCCACCGTTTCGGTATACTCGAGTACTACCACTGGAGGGATAAGGTGATGGCTAGACAAACCAAGGGGATTCGGAAGTTATAAGGTGCAGATGACCGACATGGTTCCACTGGAACACCGTATCCTTCAATGTGCGTTTATTTTGCATAGAGATAACTATTTCATGCAAAAGTGCCAACGTGCAAATCTTGACTCATACCTGTGACATGCTCAAATTACTCGTACCATGATAATTGTCTCATGTTAATGTGTCATACCTGTGATATGGTCAAAGTACTCGTATAATGATAATTGTCTCATGTTCATGAGCCAACGTGCAACCCCGAACCATACATGTGGTATGCTCAATTTCTTGATTTATTAGAACTGCTAGAGTGTTTTGGAACCTCACTGGGCTGTGTAGTTCATCCAACGTTTTTGTTTTCTTTAACAGGATTCGAGACCAAAAGTGCTGGTGAATAGTACTAGATGGCTTTCTTTTGAAAATTTTAAGTTGTATTATAGCGGATAGTTATAGTACATATTCCGTTGGGTTGTACTTAAGCTTGAAAGCTAAATAATTGTAAGTGTGAAATATTTTGGAGTACTTTAATTATGTATTGAAGTTATTTGAAGTATTCCAAATTTTGAATTGTGGATTGTACCGAGTCCTGGCGAGAGTTGGGCAGGCGTCCCGCGGATACCCTTTGGTTCGCCTTAGGGAGAAGTGGGGGCGTCACACCTTAGCTAGCGTCACACCTTAGCTAATGATTTCTTTCTCTCACTTTCCTTTTCAAACTCCCTTTGCAAGCTAAGTTGGTTTTCATGTACTTGTTTGGGTGTAAGAGGTACTGGTATGATTTTCCTAAGTCTATGCATAAACATGTACTTATTAGTAACCCCATCAAAAGTGATTTTTTTACCAAACTGCTAGGACCTACCAAGTATCACATGACTCGCATGCATAAGAACAACATCACATAGAATTTCATCCTCACATCTACCAATTTCAAATGAAACAATACATGTTTGGATACATGAACTTCACTGCTATTATTGAGCCATTAAAGCTTGTAAGGTCACAAGTGATCCATGGTTGCTACCTCCAACTTCTTGACTATCAGTGCGCTCGTCACGTTGGTACAACCTACTTCTTCCTCCATCAATTATCAAGTTACACACTTTGTCCTTGATTAGACATCATGTGTAGAAGATATTCTCACACCGCGCATCATCCTTTCTAAGTTGGGTGGTTAAAGCTTTTCGCGCAACAAGTCTGAGTCCAATTTGTTCATCGATAGCGCATTCTTCTCCCGCTGCATCTTCCTCATCCATGAGAGGTGGCAGCCCTTCATACTCGACCTCATCATTAGACACAATCTTACCATTGGGGAGCATAATCATTGCCGATTGATTGGGGCATTGATTAGCTATGTGTCCCCTTCCTTGACACGTAAGCCATCGAGTGTCTCGACTGCTTCCTTTTTGTTGTTTCAAAGACACTTTAGGAGTTGTCTTTGAGTCTCCCTTAGACGATTCACCCTTCAGCCTTGGAGCTGTTGAACTGACCGATTGCTTATATTCACTCATTGGCTGGTTCAACCTTGTTGTTGGGGTAGAGAAATTGTAGCTCGATCATGGCTGACCCCTCCTCTTGAGCCTCTACTCAATCTTCATGGCCTTGTCAACCATCTTGCCAATCTCTGCATACGGTTGTAGCTCGAGTCTCTTAGCTATGTCCGATCTCAAATCATTGAGAAATCTTACCATGGTGGCCTCACAGTTCTCTTGGACATCTGTTCTCAGCATTGTGACCCGTATTTGCATATAGTAGTCCTCTACGCTACGACTCCCTTGTGATATTGTTTGCAATTTCTGGTATAGGTTGCGGTAGTAGTAGCTCGGGACGAACCTCTTCCTCATGATCCCTTGAAGCTGGGTCCAAGTGGTGATAGCGGGTTCTTTATTTCGTCTTCTACTTGTGCACAACTGGTCCCACCAAATAATCACGTACTCAGTGAATTTGATTACCGCGAGTTTGGCCTTTTGCTCCTTGGTATAGGTGTGATGCTCGAAGATCATTTCCATCTTTCGCTCCCACTTGAGGCATGCCTCAGGATCCGATCTCCCTTGAAATGTTAGAATTTTCATTTTGATCCCTTTGATAGGATCACTCCCTTGATTTGAATCACAGCGTCTGGGTCTTAGCCTCCGTTAAAGGTTAACTTTGTCTCGACGCCCCTTGAATAGTGTTTGAGACAATTCTAGCTTGTCCATCCTTTCATGTAAGGCCTCCATATTGTTAGTGATTTGTCTTGCGAAATCACCAAAAAAAGTTTCAAGTTTGAGTGTGAGGTCCGCTTTAGGTTCATATTTCTCCATCGCTTAGGTACCCTGCAAGAAAACACTAGTATAAAAAGAAATTTGTCCTTTCTCTCTCCCTCATGTGTATCCGCTCACGGTCATGTTTACACTCAAATATTCACTCTATTGATCTCACCAAAAGCTCTCAAATAGCCTCAGTTCCTTCCTTGAATAGGCTAGAGTTCCCTTCAAGTGTTCAATCAAGCGTTACAATTAAGCCCCTTGAGTGTAGCCTACTAATGAGTAGATGTAATGAAACAAAAAATAAGACACGATTCTAGAATTTTTTTGAAAGAAAACTCGACTTTTGGAACAAGAATAAAGTTGGAAATCAATTGGAAATCTACTAAAAAAGCAACTCAACAGCTACTAAAACACAACACAACAGCTAATATAGGTGCGACTCAAACACTAGTAAGAACAACAACAAAAAGCTGGAATTTAGAACTTGAGGATTTTGAACTTTAAGAGGGAGATTAAGGCTAGAAACTATAGCTAGAAACTAGTGGAATTAAGCTAAAAATAATGACACAAAGCTGCTATGGAACCGACACTAGGACACTAGGAATGGATTGACTCAATACTAGTATGTAGTGTAGCAATTAGGAAACTGACTTTTTGGTTGTAATTGTTGGAATAATTTTGGAAATAAACCTCTTTTCTCAATGAGATAAGGATCACAAGGCTGTATTCAGTGAATTTTCCCAAAAGGAATTAGACAAGTAGCCGTTGGTGGAAACAAACTACGAACCTGAATGGAATTTGGATAACCTTTTCTTTCTGTTCAGCCGACTTGGGAACTATCAAAAACACAAATAAGGTGTGATTTTGGCCACTTAAATGGATCAAATTCATGGCTACAAGAAAGTTTTTTCTTTTTCATCATCAGCCAAGAACTTGATGAAACTAGGGTTTCGGGCTGGCAGAATTTTGTAGCTTTGATTGATCAAGATTCGGTCCCCAAAAACCCTAACAAGCTTTGACGTGCACGGGGTATACATATACAATTTAGCTCATCCACAATCAAATTTTACATTTATAAATCCTAAATACCCCATACGCGATTTTTCGTATGTATACGAATTGTTTATTGAGTATAGAGGTATTAGGTGTCGATCCCACAGGAAAGATTTTCAATTATCGGTGATTTTTGAATTCCTTTATTATCTAGACTACCATAAACATAAAAGTAATGAAAATAGCACTAGAAAACTCCTAGAGATATGGAATTCCTTACTACTCTTGTAAATGAGATTACTGGTTAAGTGAATGCTATTATCTTGGTTAGTTATGGCGTAATTTCCTAATGTATTTGAAACCTACTCTTGTAGTGAATCAACTATACTTGTAACTAAATCATACCTACTCTCGTGGTTATGAATTAACTACAAGCTCATTTCTTTTAAGAAATTACATGAAAACAAATCACTAAAGCCACATAGGTGTACCTCTACTCTCGTGAGTGTACTTCCTAGGTTTATCACTTCCTTGAACTAGTGTTTAATTACAATTTTCATTGCAAACTTAACACCTTAGGATAATCACAATTAATGGCCAGTTAATCATGATTAGAAAAATAAAAGTGATAAATAACTTGTTCAAAATAATATCATCAAATAACCAAGTAAACATCACTAACAAGTTATAGAAAGTTTATCCATAACTCTAGGCATAAACTTTAACTAAACATAAAGAACGAACACCAAACTTGTATTATAGCTAAACATGAAATCAAATACAAAAGAGAAAGTGATAGGAGAGATGTCACCCTTGTCACATAAGCTTCAAACTCTCCATCTTTGCTCTTCAATCTTCATCCAAATCTAACTACAAATACAAGAAGGAAAAACTATACTAACTACTCTATATTACCCTAAATAATGAACTAAAGAAATTTTAGTGAAAGCTACATTTTTGGTGAGTTTTACTAACCTTCCAAAGTTGTGAAAATGGTCTCCAAAGGTTGCTATTTATAGAGGATCCAAGAGCCAAATGAGTTTTTTCTAGTTGTCATTTTTTATTCTTGAAACTCTCATGAGTTGTCTTTCCAACTTTCCAACATTTTCTTAATTAGATACAGCCAGAATTGATAGCTAGAATTGAGTTAGAAAATTTTTATGAAAGCAAGGAAAGTTGATGAGCAAGTTACAGAAAACAGAAGAAAACACGCGACCTCGGGAATACACGACTTCATCTCGCGTATTAGATAGTCGCATTTTCACTTCAGCACCACTTCAACTGATATTTTCTCAATGATGGAGGGCAAAATAGATCTTGTGCAAAACATAAAAGTTGTAGTTCTTTGAGTTATATTTCCAATGAATTAAGAATCATCTCATTTGGAGCTTTGTGGACCGAGATATGACCAAAATACGCTCAACTAGTCAGAGCTCTGTTTCAGCATTCAACAGCAGAGTTGTACTTCTGTATTTTGCCTTTTTGACAATGAAAACAACTGAACTGGACTTTGATATCTTCATACCAAATGTAGATATATCTCTTAGCTTCAAAATGGTTCAAAAATCACCTCAATCCAATGCTTGTACCTCACGATATTGCCAAAATACCACAAGGTGTCAAAGCTGAAAAACTTTCTTCTTTTGTTCTTGATTGCATTTCCTCTCTTGCACTTCATATTCTCTTTTTATCACTTTAAACCATCATCAATCATCCAATTATTTTCTCAACTCACTCCATTTGATGATTGAATCATTAAACCTATAAAAACATGAAGTTTTTACCATTAAAATCCATAAAACTACAATTTTTACTCTTAAAACTTGACGGGCGTAGGGTATACATATAACATTAAGCTCATCCTAATCAAGTATACGAAATGTGAGCGAGTATAGGGTATTAAGGGTCGATCCTACAAGGAAAATTGCAATTACCGGCACTACTAAATCTTTTCTATTATTTAGACTATCAATGAATTATAACAAGTAAAACCTACTGAACTTATGCAAGAAAATAACAAATGAAAGGTCTTAGGATGTGGTATCCCTAACTACTCTTACAAGTGCTATATTTGGATCATTGAATACTACTATCTAGGCTAGTTATGGTGTAATTTCCTCATGCATATGAAACCTACTTTCGTAGTGAATCAATTATACTCATAACTAATCCATACCTATTCTCATTGTTATGAAATTAGCTACAAGTTCATTTCTTCAGTGAAATTACACGAAATGAATCACTTAAAACCACATAGGTGTACCTCTACTTTTGTGAGTGTACTCCCTATGTTTAGCACTTCTTGAACCAGTGTTAAATCTCAATTTTCAATGCAGAAACAACACCTTAGATAATCACAATTAATGGTACCAGATTAATTAAGATTTAAAGAGCCAAAGTGCTAAATAATTTGGTCAAATCATAGCAATCAAATAACCAAATAATAAACACTAACAATCATAGAAAGTTCAACCAAACCCAAGGCATAAACTTTAAAGATACATATTAAACACAAAATCCAGAACTTGTATATTAACTAAACTTGGAATCAAGTACAAAAGATAAAGAGTTTGGAAGGAATGTAACTCTTGTCACATGAGTTCATCTTCTTGCCTTCTTCATCCTCCATCTTCATCTTTGCCTAGCTAACAAACAAGACTGGATGAAATGTCTAAACTACTATCCTACACTAAGAAAAATGGAAAAGCTACATTTTTGCAGTCCAAGTTCTTTCCCGTAAGTCTCTCCTTTTTCCATCAATCTTGCAAGTTTTAGCTATATAAAGATAAAAGAAGTCAAGAAAATGAGGCCTACACCACTCTTTTACAGCTGCAAAGTAGTTCTCACATGTCTGGCATTGCATGTGACTTGTTGGAGGTGAAAATAACTTTTTTGAGAAAAGAGTAGCCTTCTTTGACCTAATCCGGCCAGAAATCCGGCCAGGTTCCGGCCGGATTGCTACAGTGACATTTTGGTGCACTTTTGTTCAATTTCCAGCTCTGCTCCGATTTTGCATCAATTTCAACTGAACTTTTCTTGATGATAAAAGCTAATTTAGCTCTTGATCAAAAACATAAAACTTGTAGCCCTTTGAGCTAACTTTCCAATGCATCAAGAATCACCTCATTTGGATCTGTGTCGGCTGTGAAATGACCGAAATACCCTTAACTGCTCACTGCCCTGTTTCAGCTTCGACCAATAGAAATTAGCTACTGTAATTTGGCTTTTTGACCAAGAAAACCTTCAAACTGGATTCAGATGTTTTCACCAAAGTTGTAGATCTATCTCTTATTTTCAAATTGGTTTAAGAATCATCTCAATCCGATCATCGTAACTCAAGTTATAGCCAAAATACGAAAATGTGTCAAAACTGTCAAAATGCACAAAATTCAAGTAAAAAGCGATAACAACCTCATTTAAATATTTAAAAGCATTTTTCACCAATTATAGCCAAAATGATTCATTTTCTTCCAATAATATACCCAAAATGACTAAAAATAATATAAAATATCATACAATTATTACGTAAATTAGTCACTTATCAAACTCCCCCACACTTAAATCATTGTTTGTCCTCAAGCAATCCACACATAATCAACTACAATGATTCAAGAGGTGAAACAATATATGCACTTTGTCAAATTTAATTCCTCAAGACTTGGACAATAATCATTATACAATTGTTCAAATTACACTAAATACTTATAATATCAAGTAAAGGAAAGATAATTATGCCCTAAATTCAACAAGTTAAACTTAATTTCTTACCCCAACCTAATTTCACAAATAAGTAAATCTCATAGTCAATTTATAGCATTTCTCCTCCTATAATCATCCTTTTTTTCTTATATCTTACAACTAAGAGGGATTTTTTCACACTAATTTTACTTAAATAGTGAAAATGCCTTTTTACGCGAAAATAGACACTTTTAGGTGAAGATCCCCGGTTACTCAACATTTCACTTGTTTAAGTTGCTATGCAAACTTTTAATTCAAATACCTTTTTACGCAAAAAACGACATTTGTAGATGTCAACCCCCGGTTTCTCGGTACGAGAATCATTGGAGTAGAACAATTTTTATTTACTTTCTTTTCTCCTTTTTTTCTTTCTTTTTGTTTCTTTATTTTCTCTTTTTGAAAAATAAAGGACAATAAATAGATATTTCCTCTTAGAAAATATATAAGAATAATCAAAGGAGAAGTATAACCTTTATCGACTATATCAATCATTTACTTGCAAAATTAAGTAAAGAGGAGAAATCTCATTAAACATGTAAAATTATAAGCATAATTTTCTTCATTTTACCAAATATACTTTCTAAAATGTAAAAAATCCTAATTGCAAAATAATCATTTCCAAGTTAAATGAGGACTAAACCTTCCAAAATACACATAAAGTTTCAACAATTGGAAGAATTTAAACATTTAAAGTTGGAACAAATTAGCCCTTTTTGAATAAAAATGCAAACATTTGAAGAACTTTTGGGCCATAGTGAAATATTGAAAAAGATTTTAGAAAAATTTTTACAGAGTTTCTCCTTATAAATGGATCAAAACTCCCTGCCAACAAACCCAATTTCAGGCAAATTATCCACATCGAAAATAATTCAAACACAATTCAAACATTTCTAAGCATTTAAATCCACAAAATATCATCACATAGCATTAAAATGCAAGTTTAAATATTTCCTCCCCCACACTTAAACTTCACATTGTCCTCAATGTGAGAAAAGAAAAATAAATAAAGAGTAAAAGAAAATACTCCCCTTATGACTTGCGCGATCCAAATCCATGGCAATGAGATGAATTTCCAACCGTATTTGAGAAAGAATGGAGAGTTCACTTATTGCACCCTGAAAAAGACAAAATCAAAACAAATAAATTTCTTAAAAATAAAAGGTTGCAATCAACAAGAAGAAAACATGCAAGTCAAGGAAAAAGGAAAAATGATCAAGCATGTGGAACCATACAATGTTTATGGGATAAAAACATGAAATGAGCTAATCTTTACTAATCAAATATATGCATCAGTATCCAAAGCAAAGGGAAGCTAATTTCACACAATAAATCCACAATCATGAACAAAATAAGTTCCATTTATACATTTTGTCATCAATGATCAAGTCCCATCAAGTACAAAAGTAATCTCAAAATGGAGGCAAACACACCAAACCAAAATATAAATAACCTTCACGATAATTCATGAAATACTAAAAATCATTGAACCACAGAGATTATAAGTGCATTTATGAATTTAATAAATTAAGGTCATCTTCAATTCACCTCTTCTTTTAGAATTACCTAAGAATTCAAAAAATCATTCAATCAAGCACCTTTTCATTCATTAGTTAATCTAAATCACTCATATGAATATCAAAAACTCCCACTAAGCTAATTAAAATGCTACATTTGGCTACTTAATATGCAACTTTGTTACCAAACCAAATTAAGCATTCATCTAGCAATAATTCACCAAATAAATACAATAAATGTAAATCACAAAATTTATTTATCACTAACAATCACCAATAGCATCAATAAACTCAAATAAATACACCTAACTTCACATATAAAAATTGCCTAAATATAGAAAATATTCAATCATGGCAAATTTCAAATAACAAAGTTTGGTGGAGATTTGTTACCACAAGGTGGTTTGGTGATGTTTAGAGATGAATATGATGTGAAAACCCCAAGAAACTTACTCCAATTTGACCTTAATTGAGTGATTTCAAGAAGGTAGAACCCTAACTAATGGTAAGCTTAAAACCACTTTAGAGTTGTTTTTGCAAGAATATGAACTACGAAATTCACTCTAGAGGATGGGAGAAAGTGATTTGGTGAAGGTTATTTGAAGATTAAATGGTGAAAAGTGATGTTTTAGTGAGTGGTGTGTGTTTGAGGTGTTAGTGTGTGAGTTGGATTGAAGAAGAAGGGAGAAAAATTGTGAGGAATCCGTGAAACGGATTCATCTTACGTTGGTTACTCTTCATAATCCGGCCAGAAATTGGAGGGATTCGTGGAGGCATTCTGGCCAGTGAGCCAGAAAAATTTTTTCGTCCTCCCCTGTTAATCCGGCCCGAATTTCTGACCGGAATGTGCTACAAAAAAAATTCTGATTGCAGAAGTGGATCCGAGCTCGGATCCATTGAATCTGCACTTATTGCACAAGTTTATGCAATTTTCAGTTTGACCCCAATTTGAAACACACTCTCCAATTCGTGCTCTACGTTGAAGTTTTCAACAATTCAACACTTCATACACATGGAAAGTGACTTAAACATGAATCTCAACATCTCAAAACAAATCAAAAACATGAGGAATACAAATTGAGAGTTGAGGTTCTTGGATCAAATAGTTCCCTGGACACTTCCAATGCACATGGTAGTGCTCAAATTGTCAAAAGAGTGCAAATTGGTCATGAACGCATTTAAACACTTGAATTCATTTCAACTTCATGCAAATGACTAACTTAACCTCATAACATGAAATTAAGCATTGTAAACTCAAAAATGAAGGTTAAGCTTCCTTTTTTCACATCGTTCTCCACTCCTTATAAGCTCATTTGCACTTGAAATAATTAGCATGACTTCTTGGGATTGCTACCTACAACACATCCAAAAATACTAATCAAATAACTAAAACCTACTAAAAACAAGAAATCATTGGGTTGCCTCCCAACTAGCGCTTGTTTATAGTCATTAGCTTGACTATTCACCTCATTTTTTTAAGGAGGCTTAGTTAACGAATAATCCATCACTTTAGGCCATTGTGGATCATTAAAAGGTGGCTTTATAGCAAAAGTCACATGTTCTAATGATAAGAGAGATGGAAGTGGCTTACCTATCTCAAGTGATTTATAGAAATTACCTTGGATGTGTATCACCTTAGAACTTACCAATGGAACGTCCATGAGAGTATCTTGGGCAGCAATACCCTTAGAACTCATACCTTCAATGCACTCCTCAAGAGGGGTGAAAAATGAGTCATTAAAACTCACCTCTTGAGGTTCAAAGTTAGTCCAAAAATATTATCATGTTAAACGGATATTTGTTCATTGAAACACAATTGAGATTTATCATTTTCATCAAAATGCAATCCATTTTTACTTGCAACATGCTCGTCATTCATGCCAGGGTCAACTTGCATATCATTACAGGAAATAACTTCACACAATGCATATAATTGGTCTTGTATTTTAACAAAGTGAGAAGCCAATTCATCCAACCTTTCCTCGATCCTAGCAAAACGATCTGAAGTCGCATTAGCTAGCTGTTCTATGGCCAAATCAAATTGATTAGAACATTTTTCTATGGCTAGCCCCCAAGATGCATTAGAATCATTAGTTAATGGTTCACTCTCTAGTTCCAAAGGTAAAGATGCATTAGCTAACCTTTCTATTGCCAACTCCCAAGATGGTTTTGCTTCATATAGGACGCATTTGGATGGATAATCACAAAAATATAGAGAATCACTATAAGCACATTGATTATCCCAATCATATGCATAAGAATTGCCCCAAATAGGACCATATTGATCAAAACAAGGATTGCAATGCCCCAATTCATCATAATAATCCACATTTTGTGCTTGCATACATGTATGAGTAGCATGATAAATTCCACACAAGTCACAAATTACATGATAAGAATTAAAAGTATTGACATTCCTCCCTTGCTCAATTTCATGCATAATTGTGTCCATTTGAACTTGTAACATCATAACATCAAATTTAGTCTTTAAGCACTTTAAACCATCTTCAAAAGACATACATTCAGTAAATTCTTGGTTATCTCTGTTGAAGGAGCTTTGCACTTGGTAACCATCCATTGCCAAACTTTCATTTCTCAAGCATTGTCCTCCAAATTGACCTACCCTCCACATTACCTAAAATTGCTTTTAAACAACTTAAGAGCAAAATTAGCAAGAAGAATATGTTATAAAACACATACAAACAATAAACACTAAAATAACAGAAAATAAAATTCACACTATAACTAATAAAATGTTTAAACTAATAAAGTTGCTCTTCACACCGACATTGCCAAATCTTCCCCGGCAACGGCGCCAAAAACTTGACGGACGTAGGGCATACATACAACATTAATCTCATCCTAATCAAGTTTTACATTTATAAACTCCTAAATACCCCACACGCGATTTATCGCAAGTATACGAATCGTGAGCGAGTATAGGATATTAAGGGTCGATCCCACAAGGAAGATTGCAATTACCGGCACTACTAAAGCTTCTCTATTATTTAGTCTATTAATGAATTATAACAAGTAAAACCTACTGAACTTATGCAAGAAAATAACAAATGAAAACTCCTTAGGTTGTGGTATCCCTAACTACTCATGCAAGTGCTATATTTGGATCATTGAATACTACTATTTAGGCTAGTTATGGTGTAATTTCCTCATGCATATGAAACCTACTTTCGTAGTGAATCAATTATACTCATAACTAATCCATACCTCTTCTCATGGTTATGAAATTAGCTACAAGTTCATTTCTTCAGTGAAATTGCATAAAATGAATCATTTAAAACCACATAGGTGCACCTCTACTTTCGTGAGTGTACTCCTTATGTTTAGCACTTCTTGAACCAGTGTTAAATCTCAATTTTTATTGCAAAAATAACACCTTAGATAATCACAATTAATGGTACCAGATTAATTAAGATTTAAAGAGCCAAAGTGCTAAATAACTTGCTCAAATCATAGCAATCAAATTACCAAATAATAAACACTAACAATCATAGAAAGTTCAACCAAACCCAAGGCATAAACTTTAAAGATACATATTAAATACAAAATCCAGAATATGTATATTAACTAAACTTGGAATCAAGTACAAAAGATAAAGAGTTTGGAAGGAATGTAACCCTTGTCACAAGAGTTCATCTCCTTGCTTTCTTTATCCTCCATCTTCATCTTTGCCTAGCGAATAAACAAGACTGGATGAACTGTCTAAACTACTATCATTCACTAAGAAAAATGGAAAAGCTACATTTTTGCAGCCCAAGTTCTCTCCCGTATGCCTCTCATTTTTCCTTCAATCTTGCAAGTTTTGACTATATAAAGATGAAAGAAGTTAAGAATGTGGCGGTCCCACCTCCCCCTAAGGCGAATCAGGGGGTTCGGCGAGTCGCCTGCCCAACTCTCGCCGGGACTCACTCACTCAATCATCTAACATCATCAAATATAATTCGTAAATAAACTTTACTTCTCGCATAAGCCAAGTACTTAAACAACCGTACCATTCAACTTACTCTGTCCAAAAGTACAATTTCAAGCATCAAAGAAAATGTCTAACTTAAAATACTTAAATTCAACTTAATTTAGAATTTAAAATTCCTAATCCAGGGCACAGAAGCACCACAGGATTCACATTTTCCCAAAGACACAAAAGTCATCCAAAAGATACTAAAGTTTTCCCAAAGTACATATACAAAAGTGGGCATTCAAAATATAACATTTCTTTTCTAGTTCTCCAAGACTTCATGCAACTCAGAACCTGTCAAGGAAAACAAATTGGAAGGGATGAGCCAATAGCTCAGTGGTGCCTTGAAACATGCAATTCACATAGGGCAATTTAACAAGTACAAATGGACAAGTAAGCAATTAACAATTTAGGAAATCGAAGTAACATGACAAGAAAAGGATACGGGGCTCTCAGGAGCCAAAGTCCTCGCGCTTGATCAGGTAATTTATAGTAGTTGACACTCCGTCAACTTTCACTATCTAATCTCCATGTAGACATTTCCCTAATCTACACGTCTCCTAGCAACGACTTCCCCCTTATTTTCGGGCCCAACTCCAACACGAATTTTGCAAGCACCTTTACCAAGACGGCAGAGAGGTACCTCCCACTCTATTAGAGCGTGGTACGTGCATCCGTTTGGTTTATTTAGTCGACGAGACCACGCTCCAATCGACCTTGCAACACTTGTACTTGTGGCATTTCACGCAATCACATATCATATAACATTTCATGATATCTCTAACAAGTACTTTTAACAAGTAGTTCAACTAACAGTTAAACACGATTCATGCAAGAGACACTCACCTCAAGTGAAGAGTCTAGAATTCCAAACTTTGATCGAGATTGTGCTCTTCACCAACTCCTAAAATCATACAAATAATTCACATAAATTTTCACTTTTGAGTTGGCGAATTTAACTCGAGTCAACTAGCATTTAATTTCACTCAAAAATTCCAAACTAGTATTAATCGTTTTCTCAAAGTGAAATCCACAAATTTCGAGTGAAATTAAATTTTGAGGTTTCTTTAAAACAAAAAACTTGCTAAATTCGTCAAATATTCCAATAACCAGGTTCTAGAGTCATATAAGCAATTAACGCCACTTTGGTGTCACAAGTTGAGAAAAATCACATTTAACCATTTAGAGGAATTTTCCCCTCTAATTTTCCCCAAAAATATCTTGGGAAATTCCTTTAAGAGGAAATCATATAAACCAAGTAAAACTAGTCGTTGGAATTTCTATAAAATAGAAACTCCTTAAGTTTACCAAATTCCATTGACCAACTTGGTTCAAGGATTTTCATGAAGGCAAAAACTTGAGTTTTCAAGAAAATTTCCAAATTTGGCATATTTCTCGAAATAGGACATTTGGTCTAATAAAATTCAAGGTTATTGACTCGAAGTGGACCTAGTAACAAAAGTTAATGCTAGAAAATATTTTCGGGACAAATTTAGTCCACGTTTAACCAAAACGAAATCCAAACGTCAAAATCATTTCTAATTTCAAACAAAATTTCTGTTTTGGGTAGCTTCGTGAAGAATAAAATTTTGGTCCACTTTTTGGATGTAAACTCTACTAGATTTTTGTCCCAAATAGAGCTATACACACCCCTTAACTAAACACAAGTCAAATTGGGTTCATGTTAACGTGAAAATCATTCAACATGTCTCATGCAAAGCTGGACAAATTTCCAAGTGCATTCGGTACAAGCAGTCCATTTTCTCTTCAATTTGTCCAAAATTTTTCAACTACTCAAAAGCTACATTTTTACCCAAACAATACTTCACATATAGGTTAACATGTTTACAGCTCAAATGGTTCAAAAACATGTCAAAATCAAACCCCAAAATTCGCCCAAAAATCTGGAAATTTCCAGAATTTTTTTTTCGGACAGCTCAAGGGGCATTTTTCTCTTTGATTTTTCAATGAAATTTCCCATTGTACCAAAGCTGCATTTTCACCAAAACTACTCTACACATATAGGTGAACATATACATGATTTAAATAGCTCAATAACTTCACAAAATCCAGCTCAAAAATTTGGGTAAAAAAAAAAGAAGAAAATCAAGCCTGTTTGTGCGGCTATAGCAGAGCAGAAATTTGCTCCTCTTTTTGCTCAACCATTCTCAACTTATAACTCATACTTTAAGTCCATAACAATCACAACTAATCAGTCTATCCTCCCAACAAGCAATCCAGTTCATTACCTAAGCAAAAATTGCAAAACAACAACCGGTAACAAAGCTGGAAAATTGCTTCCTCATCCGGCCAGCACCCCATTTTCATTCTTAAAAATTTTCCAACATTTAACCACCACAAAACACACATATAAACACATAAAACACCTTTAGCTTCATCAATCATTAGCTTAGAGGATCAGCAACCCAACAAGTTTCACCAACGCAAGCTAAAATTTCAAGAACCAAAAGCTGCAAAAATCTGAAATCCTGCTAATTGCTAGGCGGAAGTTTTTGGGTTACCTTCAGGTGGTTGTTTACTAACTAAATGAAGTGCCTAGTTCCCCAAGTTTGCTCCTAGAATCAAAGAAGTCAGTCGGCACCCTTGCACTCTGTTTTTTCGCTTGTCTGACCTGTCACCGCAGCAGCATAGCAGTGACCGAAGATGAAGAGGGCTGGGGTTCTGGGGTTTTTGGTGAGCTTGGGGTGGTTCTGTGGTTGGTGGAAGGAAGAAAAAGGAAGCTGATTTTTCTCCTTCACCCTGGTCCAGCGGCAGGAGCAGCGAGAGTAGCAGCAGCAACAATGATCTTCTCCTTCCTCTTGATCGATCGAGGCAGCAGCAAAGAGTAAAGGTTGATGCTGGAAAAGGAAGGTGAAGGTAGGAGTTGAAGGTTGGTGAAGATGGAGGATCGGTGGAAGCTGTGGAAGAGCAGCGGCTCCTGTTTCTTTCTTGCACCCGAAGATCAGAATTTGGAGGGAAGATATGGACGTGAAAGCTGGGATAAGATGGGTTGAAAATGAAGGTAAGCTAAAGGTATAGGTTTGTTGACTTTTGGGCCTGCCATTAAGGGTGGGGAAATTTTGAATTGAATCGCGTTTACGCGCGAGAATTTTATCTACTGGTAGGAATTCCCCATTTAACATTTCTTCAGCTTAATTGTACATTTTTATAACCTCTACATACCCTACATTTCAACTTAGGGCTACATTGTGCGTCAGTGCGCAAAAATTCACCCTAATGCGTAGCCGAGCGCGAACCGTCAAATAAATTTTTAAAAATTCATGTAAATTAAAATATAACATTTATATAAGTGAAAACATCATTAATAATATAAATACACATTATTTAATAATTTCAACATTTAAATAATATTTTGATTTTTAATTTTCAGAAATTAATGCAATTTTGAGATCCTCACAAAGAAAATGAGGCTTATACCACCTTTTTACAGCTACAAAGTAGTTCTCACATGTCTGGCATTGCATGTGACTTGTTGAAGGTGAAAATAACTTTTTTGAGAAAAGAGCAGCCTTCTCTGACCACAATCCGGCCAGAAATCTGGCCAAGTTCCGGCCGGATTGCTACAGTGACATTTTGGTGCACTTTTGTTCAATTTTCAGCTCTGCTCTGATTTTGCGTCAACTTCAACTGAACTTTTCTTGATGATAAAAGATGATTTAGCTCTTGATCAAAACATAAAACTTGTAGCTCTTTCAGTTAGTTTCCAATGCATCAAGAATCACCTCATTTGGTTCTGTGTAGGCTGAGAAATGATCGAAATACCCTTGACTGCTCACTACCCTGTTTCAGCTTCGACCAATAGAAATTAGCTATTGTAATTTGGCTTTTTGACCTAGATAACCTTCAAACTGGATTCAGACGCCTTCACCAAAGTTGTAGATCTATCTCTTATCTTCAATTGGTTTAAGAATCATCTCAATCGATCATTGTAGCTCAAGTTATAGCCAAAATACGAAAATGTGTCAAAACTATCAAAATGCACAAAATCCAAGTAAAAAAGTGATAAAAACCTCATTTAATTACTTAAAAGCATTTTTCACCAATTATAGCCAAAATGATTCATTTTCTTCCAATAATATACCCAAAGTGACTAAAAATAATATAAAATATCATACAATTATTACGTAAATTAGTCACTTATCAAACTCCCCCACACTTAAATCATTGTTTGTCCTCAAGCAATCCATACATAATCAACTACAATGATTCAAGAGGTGAAACAATATATGCACTTTTGTCAAATTTAATTCCTCAAGACTTGTCAAGAGGTGAATAAACTACAATGATTCAAGAGGTGAAACAATATATGCACTTTGTCAAATTTAATTCCTCAAGACTTGGACAATAATCATTATACAATTGTTCAAATTACACTAAATACTTATAATATCAAGTAATGGAAAGATAATTATGCCCTAAATTCAACAAGTTAAACTTAATCTCTTACCCCAACCTAATTTCACAAATAAGTAAATCACATAGTCAATTTATAGCATTCCTCCTCCTATAATCATTTTTTTATATATATTTTACAACTAAGAGGGATTTATTCACACTAATTTTACTTAAATAATGAAAATATTTTTTACGCGAAAATCGACACTTTTAAGTCAAGATCACCGGTTACTCAACATTTCATTTATTTAAGTTATTATGCATACTCTTAATTCAAATACCTTTTTCCGCAAAAATTGACATTTGTAGATGCTAACCCCCGGTTACTCAGTACGAGAATCATTAGAGTAGAACAATTTTTATTTACTTTCTTTTCTCTTTTTTTTTTCTTTTTTTTTGTTTCTTTTGTTTCTTTTTAAAAAATAAAGGACAATAAATAGATATTCCCTCTTAGAAAATATATAAGAATAATCAAAGAAAGAGTATAACCTTTATCGACTATATCAATCACTTACTTGCAAAATTAAGTAAAGAGGAGAAATCTCATTAAACATGTAAAATTATAAGCATAATTTTCGTCACTTTACCAAATATACTTTCTAAAATGCAAAATATCCTAATTGCATAATAATCATTTCCAAGTTAAATGAGGACTAAACCTTCCAAAATACACATAAAGTTTCATCAATTGGAAGAATTTAAACATTTAAAGTTGGAACAAATTAGCCCTTTTTGAATAAAAATGCAAAAATTTGAAGAACTTTGGGGCATAGTGAAATATTGGAAAAGATTTTAGAAAATTTTTTACAGAGTTTCTCCTTATAAATGGATGAAAACTCCCTGTCAACAAACCCAATTTTAGGCAAATTATCCACATGACAAATAATTCAAATACAATTCCAACATTTCTAAGTATTTAAGTCCACAAAATATCATCACATAGCATTAAAATGCAAGTTCAAATATTTCCTCCCCACATTTAAACTTCAAATTGTCCTCAATGTGAGAAAAGGAAAATAAATAAAGAGTAAAAGAAAATACTCCCTTTATGACTTGCGCGATCCAAATCCATGGCAATGTGATGAATTTCCAACCGCATTTGAGAAAGAATGGAGAGTTCACTTATTGCACCCTGAAAAAGACAAAATCAAAACAAATAAATTTCTTAAAAATAAAAGGTTGCAATCAACAAGAAGAAAACATGCAAGTCAAGGAAAAAGGAAAAATGATCAAGCATGTGGAACCATACAATGTTCATGGGATAAAAACATGAAATGAGCTAATCTTTACTAATCAAATATATGCAGTAGTATCCAAAGCAAAGGGAAGGTAATTTCACACAATAAATCCACAATCATGAACAAAATAAGTTTCATTTATATATTTTGTCATCAATGATCAAGTCCCCTCAAGTACAAAAGTAATCTCAAAATGGAGGCAAACACACCAAACCAAAATATAAATGACCTTCATAATAATTCATGAAATACTAAAAATCATTGAACCACAGAGATTATAAGTGCATTTATGAATTTCATAAATTAAGGCCGTCTTCAATTCACCTCTTCTTTTAGAATTACCTAAGAATTCAAGAAATCATTCAATCAAGTACCTTTTCATTCATTAGGTAATCTAAATCACTCACATGAATATCAGAAACTCCCACTAACTAATTAAAATGCTACATTGGGCTACTTAATATGCAACTTTGTTACCAAGCCAAATTAAGCATACAACTAGCAATAATTCACCAAATAAATACAATAAATGCAAATCACAAAATTTATTTATCACTAATAATCACCAATAGTATCAATAAGCTCAAATAAATACGCCTAACTTCACATATAAAAATTGTGACAGCCCCACCTCCCCCTAAGGCGAACCAGAGGGTTCGGCGGGCCGCCTGCCCAGCTCTCGCCGGGACTCAGTCGCTCACTACAGTCCTCAACCCAATTACAATATAAAACTCAAAATTTCATCAAAATGATTACATATTTCAAATGCAGCGGAAACTGATTCCAATCGTGGAACGTATACTTACATCCATATCAATTTCAAATATTTATACAAGACCAACTCGTACACAAAATAGATCCAAACTTAAACTGTACACGATATAAGCCATCCAATCACGTGAATAAGCACTCCCAGCTTTTCTTCGCCTTGAGCCCTGTGGGGGGGGAAATAAAACATTTTTGGGGTGAGCTAAAAGCTCAGCGAGTAACCATTAAAATCAGTAATCAAATCGGTTTCACAATAGTTCATTTCAATGATGTCATATATCAAATGATAAATCCAGAAACAACTACAACATTTGCAAAACAGTAAATATGGATTATCAATAATTCAAGAAACATTTACAATGGAAAGCGATAGTAACATTCATGAAAGGATACATTCATTCTCCTGACATTTCCTCGCTCATTTGATCATTTATTTCATTTCATTCACCCCGTCCCTGGCTTTTGGCCAGGCTCCACCAACCTACATAGGTAATACTCGAGTATACCAAACGTTCACCCAAGTTCCTAATCGCCTGACCGAGTCCGCTTCTGGCTCAAGACGACCGGTAACAAGGGGCAATGGCCAGTTCAGCCCAAAAGGCTTACATTCATGCGCAAGTAACATTTCAATCGAAAATTTCACATTTATCGAGGTCGAGTGCGATAAAGTACACACTCGCCCCGAAAACTCGTTTTGGAAATCATTATAAGCGCTTAACACGTTATCAACCAAAATACAAGTCATGAAGTCAAGAAATATAGCAAACAAGGCACACTCACATGCCAGCACACATGATATGCAAGAAAATATTTTAAAAGTAACTTTGGAAACAGTTCAAGAGTAAATAATGTAAGAAACGGTTCATAAATAACTTTAGAAATAGTTTGAGGTCACTCACCTCCACGGCTTCCATCATTCAAGTCCAAGCCTTTCACATGAAACTTAAGGTAACCAACGCTATTAAAAATCGGACAGCATTTCCCCATAAATTCATCCTTTCCATCCTACAATCAAACCCAAGCACAAAGCAATTAACCACAATTGCTCAAAACCAGAAAACAGTTTTGACGTCCTTTTGCGGTAATGGCACCAAAGGTACTACGAGTATCGGATGAAGGTGTAAGACCCACCATTTCGAAGCTAAAAGACAGGGCTACAACATCACAGAAGGTCACTCAACCCAGTTTTGAGTGTAAACAGGTCAAAAATGCAAGATACTACATCAAAACGTAAAACAGATTCACCAAAACGCATTCTAGCGGAAATATCATAACTCAGGCTCTACAAGTCCAAATCCAGAAATTCCAAAGGCATATGGTAGCTAAGACATCAAGCTACATTTCATCAGAAGACCTCAAAGGCCAAATCGTGCATTTTCATGGTCGAAAATGGAAGACTACACGAAAACAGAAATCTGGGCGCGAAACAGGTTTCAAAAACAGTCAAGGGTATTTCGGTCATTTCACATGTTACAGTGGTCGGATCAAGCTGAAAATTTACAGGAAACTAGTTTATAGCCTTGGATACAACTTTCATGTTTTGGCCAAAATCTACTTCGGTGAGGATCAGGGTGAAAAGTCACGGTCAAATTGAGTGAAAAGGCAACCCTGTTCGCAGCACCCCTTCCTAGACCAGTCTCAGTATTTTCGACTTATCTCATTCTAAAATACTCCGATTGACCTGAAATTTTGTAGGCGCCTCTAAAATGTCATTCCCTAAAACTTTTATGTTTTAATCCAAGGCCAATTCGGCCTCTAACTAGGACCTAAAATTTCGGACAGAATGAAGAACCAAGGAACCCTAATTTTCCAGATTTCTTCCAAAACAGAAATTGATTGCAATTGTCCACTTTTTCCACCTCCTATAGTCGTTAGAAACCATATCCAATCATCATAGATAACCACACCATCATACTTATATTAAAACAGAAAAATCCCCAAAATTACCAAAGTTCATAAATTCAACCAAGAATCACAATATAATCCATAAAGTGGCACCTTATACCACCATTAAGCATCACTCAAGCTTCATTAAGTGTAGGAGAAAGTTCAAACACCACTTACCTAGAACACAAGAGAGGAAGAGTTGTTGGACACCTTAGCTTCTCCAAACACTTCACCAATCAACTCACCACCACCAAAAGAAGGATTTTTATGGAGCAATTCTAAGTTTAATTGGTTGGAAAGGAAGATTGAGCTAGTTGGAAGCTTGAAATTTGGAGAAGTTTTCTTTCTTTTCCTAGAGAGAGAGCCAGCCAAGAAGATGAAGACAAGAGTGAATTTTGTTTGATTTTTGAGATATTTAAGCAATTGGTCAAAAAAGTCAAGAAAATGAATAGTTGTCCTACAAGTGCCACCACTCACCAAGTGACACTTGTCACTACATTTAAAGCATTTCTATCCCTTAAGTCTCTCTCACATCAATCACATCTCAACCTCTACTTATCTCTTAACACGCGATAAATTTCAACCAGTATCCAAAACTTAACCTAATTGGCCGAATTTTTCCGAACTTTTCGCACTAGTGGGTCCCACGTCCGATATATATCCTTAATTTTTCAAAAACTCTCCAATACAAGAAAAATCATCTAAAAACTATAATTACTCATAAAATTCACCAGGAAAATTTCCTAAGCCAGAAAATACAGAAAACATGCCATTAAAGGGGATAAACCCTAGGAAAATTATTAAGAGGAATTTTACGGGTTCTCACAAAAATTACCTAAATATAGAGAATATTCAATCATGGCAAAATTCAAATAACAAGGTTAGGGAGAGATTTGTTACCTCAAGGTGGTTTGGTAATGTTTAGAGATGAATATGATATGAAAACCCCTAAGAAACTTACTCCAATTTGACCTTAATTGAGTGATTTCAAGAAGGTAGAACCCTAACTAATGGTAAGCTTGAAACCACTTTAGAGTTGTTTTTGCAAGAATATGAATTATGAAATTCACTCTAGAAGATGGGAGAAAGTGATTTGGTGAAACTTATTTGAAGATTAAATGGTGAAAAGTGGTGTTTTAGCGAGTGGTGTGTGTTTGAGGTGTTAGTGTGTGAGTTGGGTTGAAGAGGAAGGGAGAAACATTGTGAGGAATCCATGAAACGGATTCATCTTATGTTGGTTATTGTTCATAATCCGGCCAGAAATTGGAGGGATTCTGGCTAGTGAGCTAGAAAAAATTTTTCGTCCTCCCCTGTTAATTCGGCCGTGAATCCGGCCAAAATTTGGCCGGATTGTGCTGCAAAAAAAATTCTGATTGCAGAAGTGGATCCGAGCTCGGATCCATTGAATCTGCACTTATTGCACAAGTTTCTGCAATTTTCTGTTTGACCCCAATTTGAAACACACTCTCCAATTCGTGCTCTACATTGAAATTTTCAACAATTCAACATTTCATGCACATGGAAAGTGACTTAAACATGAATCTCAACATCTCAAAACAAATCAAAAACATGAAGAATACAAATTGAGGGTTGAGGTTCTTGGATCAAATAGTTTCCTGGACACTTACAATGCACATGGTAGTGCTCAAATTGTCAAAAGAGTGCAAATAGGTCATGAACACATTTAAACACTTGAATTCACTTCAATTTCATGCAAATGACTAACTTAACCTCATAACATGAAATTAAGCATTGTAAACTCAAAAATGAAGGTTAAGCTTCCTTTTTTCACATCGTTCTCCACTCCTTATAAGCTCATTTGCACTTGAAATAATTGGCATGACTTCTTGGGATTGCTACCTACAACACATCCAAAAATACTAATCAAATAACTAAAACCTACTAAAAACAAGAAATCATTGGGTTGCCTCCCAACTAGCGCTTGTTTATAGTCATTAGCTTGACTATTCACCTCATTTTTTTAAGGAGGTTTAGTTAACGAATAATCCACCATTTTAGGCCGTGGTGGATCATTAAAAGGTGGCTTTATAGCAAAAGCCACATGTTCTAATGATAAGAGAGATGGAAGTGGCTTACCTATCTCAAGTGATTTATAGAAATTACCTTGGATGTGTATCACTTGAGAACTTACCAAAGGAAGGTCCATGAGAGTATCTTGGGCAGCAATACCCTTAGAACCTATACCTTCAATGCACTCCTCAAGAGGGGCGAAAAATGAGTCATTAAAACTCACTTCTTGAGGTTCAAAGTTAGTCCAAAGATATTATCATGTGAAATGGATATTTGCTCATTGAAACACAATTGAGATTCATCATTTTCATCAAAATGCAATCCATTTTTACTTGCAACATGCTCGCCATTCATGCTAGGGTCAACATCATTACAAGAAATAACTTCAGACAATGCATATAATTGGTCTTGTATTTTACCAAAGTGAGAAGCCAATTCATCCAACCTTTCCTCGATCCTAGCAAAACGATCTGAGGTCGCATTAGCTAGCTTTTCTATGGCCAAATCAAATTGATTAGAACATTTTCTATGGCTAGCTCCCAAGATGCATTATAATCATTAGTTAATGGTTCACTCTCTAGTTCCAAAGGTAAAAATACATTAGCTAACCTTTCTATTGCCAACTTCCAAGATGATTTTGCTTCATATAGGACACATTTGGATGGATAATCACAAAAATATAGAGAATCACTATAAGTACATTGATTATCCCAATCATATGCATAAGAATTACCCCAATTAGGACTATATTGATCAAAACAAGGATTGCAATGCCCCAATTCATCATAATAATCCACATTTTGTGCTTGCATACATGTATGAGTAGCATGATAACTTCCACACAAGTCACAAATCACATGATAAGAATTAAAAGCATTGACGTTCCTCCCTTGCTCAATTTCATGCATAATTGTGTCCATTTGAACTTGTAACATTATAACATCAAATTTAGTCTTTAAGCTCCTTAAACCATCTTCAAAAGACATACATTCAGTAAATTCTTGGTTACCTCTATTGAAGGAGCTTTGCACTTGGTAACCATCAATTGCCAAAACTTCCATTTCTCAAGCATTGTCCTCCAAATTGACCTACCCTCCTCATTATCTAAAATTGCTTTTAAACAATTTAAGAGCAAAATTAGTAAGAATAATAGGTTATAAAACACATACACACAATAAACACTAAAATAACAGAAAATAAAATTCACACTATAACTAATAAAATATCTAAACTAATAAAGTTGCTCTTCACACCGATATTGCCAAATCTTCCCCGGCAACGGCGCCAAAAACTTGACGGGTGTAGGGTATAGATATAATATTAATCTCATCCTAATCAAGTTTTACATTTATAAACTCCTAAATACCCCACACGCGATTTATCGCAAGTATACGAATCGTGAGCGGGTATAGGGTATTAATGGTCGATCCCACAAGGAAGATTGCAATTACCAGCACTACTAAAGCTTCTCTATTATTTAGACTATCAATGAATTGTGTCGCGCCCCACTTTTTGAAAGGTGTGAAAGTAGTGTGTGATATGTATGTGAACGTGTGCACAAATGAAAATAAAAGGCCATGGGACTTGAAAATGCGACGGTTTGGCCAAATAAAGTTCAAAAAGGGTTTTTTAAGGGAAAATGGAGTCGCCACTTGGTATAGAGTTAGGGTGTACCAAGTCACCCAAAAAGTGATTTTTGAAAAAGCAAAGTAAACAAACCCCTTTTTAAGAACTTTTAGGTCTACGTAACCAAAGAAAGGGATCGGGGGTCACATTTGATAAGGGAGAAGGCAAAGGCAAAGCCTAAGGCACTCCCTTACCCTAGTCAAAGCTAGTTGCGCGATTTAGCCCTACGTTTCCTAATTTCTTTACCCAAAATATGCGTTGCATGTTGGATATGACTAATGAATATGAAAAAAGATGCAATCCTAAATCTAAAATGTCTCGTATGAGGCTTTTTGGTCCCAACCACATGAGTTGTGGTGGCCAATAAGGAAAGTCCTCATAGAGGTCGCGAATGATGCAAATGAAGATTCAAATATGAGTGCAAGTGTGAAAATGTAAGAAAACGTGCATGTGTACAAATGTAAGACAAGTGCATGTGTGCAAATTGAGAAAATAAAGATGTTTGTGTGCAAATGGATGAAAATATGATAGTAGATACATATAAGTGCAATTGGGTGCAATTTGTGAGGTAGAAAATAAATGATAAAAGAAGAAAAATGTGCAAACATGGCACGTGAATTGAGAAAAATATAAGTAGTGAGAAAATGTGAATGAAAGAGTGAGGAAGTGATATGATCAGAATGAGAGTGCATGAACCTAGAGGAATGCATCAGGTCGGGTACGGGAATGACTCCTAATTTCACGACTTTAATTTTCCTTTTGATTAGAAGGGAGAGCTAGCGTGCTAAGGCTATTTGGTAGCCACACTCGCTCGTTTCCCTTATCGAAAGGGGACACTCAAGCAAATGTACCCTATAACTAGCATGAAGACGCAAAAGCCTAAAATGAAGGGGAAAGGATTGGAGGAGCATGCCAAATGCTAGAAAACTAAGAAAAATGCATGAAATGTAGTGAAACATGCAAGTATGAACTAGCGAGGGAAATCCCTAAGGGTCTAGCGTTGGACTAGCCCATATCTATGAATTCCTACTAGCGTTGGACTAGTGGAAAACGGGACAATGAGCCACAACTAGCGTTGGACTAGTGTGGTGACGTGCATTCATCCATTACATTCATCTATGACTATAGAAAGCAAGTAGACATGCCAATCACCTATAAACACGTAGCACATAACACTTAGCATGCTCGACTAAATGCAAGAGCCTAATAAAGCAAATTAACACGTAGCAACAAAAGCAAGCAATCAATCTAATGAACCTATTACATTTGCTAACTAAAACAAAAGGGGAAGGGGAAAAATGGACAAAAATGCTCGCCAAGCCCTATCTATTACAAGCCAAGAGGTGTACACATACCCCATAAATAAATAAAAGAGAGACTTAATAAAAAAGCAAAAGTAAATGAAACAAATGAAAGGTATTAAGGAAAAGCAAGGAAAGCAAAGTAGACATGCAATTCTCACTTAGCACGTTGGATCACATAGGAGAGACAAAAAAGGGAAAAAGAAGTTATACCTCCCCCGTTTGTGATGCTAATAAAGTGAACCAAAACTTAACTTGGGCTAGAGTCGCCAAAATAAAAGATAACTTGGGCTAAAACCATCAAAACAAGGGATTAACGCACCACTTTAAAGATGAATAGAATGAAAGGCCAAAAGGAAACTTAAAACACCTTAGAAACTTCAAAAGGGGTACAAACAAATCACTCAAAATCTTCCCTAATTGCGACTTAAATGTAGTCAAAAGACATTTAAAGACCAAGAAAACAGAATGACCCGTCCAATTTCCAAATGTAGCATCTACTAGGAACAAAAAAGCAAAACATTACTCAATCATTTGAGTCCAATCAAAACATTTAAGAACGTCAGAGGTTCAAAAGCCAAGAATGGGTCAGGTAATCACAAATAATCACATAAATGTTAAAGCATTTTAACAACTTAAACATCCATGTTCGCAAAGCTGGGCCTAATTGAAAGGAAAAAGAAAGATTGAAGGGTCATTTTGATGGATTTTTCAATTTCTTGGGCCATAGTAAAATAAAGGGATACTTGGGGCCAAAGTGCAATTTTCAGAGAATTATTTCATGCAAATTCATGCAAGCTACGTAGAAGTTTTTCTTTAGCAAACATTCACATGCGATTCTGCAACTTTCAGTTGCGCACCTTTCGGATCCACGGCAACATCAACAGAGCAAAAGCAGGAACTATGGCATGCCATTTTTAACGAACAAACCTTCCAACCAAAGAATTAACTACCCCAAATCTGGTAAACAGAATTCCAGAACAAGAAGCACGCAAATCTGGTCTGAGAAAAGAAAAAAAATGCAGCGAGAGTTTCTCTGCAACTTCGCACCTCTTGCTGCGAAATTGCAGCTTATCAAAACACAAACAATCCGCAGCAAGGAATCTTATTATTTTTGCTTGAAAACATTAAGCTACAACATTCAAGAAAGCCAAACCATGAACTCCTCAGGAAAATATAATGTTGACCCACAAGGGACAGCTTGAAACAAACATTGCTCATGTTAACAGCAAATAACAACGAGGGTATCAGATCAACTACCAGCTTCAGTTAAGAAGGAAAGAAAAATCTGCTGCGTCAAATCGATTGTTTCAAGCTTATTGCAGCAGACCTTATACACAAAATTCAGCCCAAGGAAAACTGAACCAGAGCAAGAGTATCATCGAACATTCTAATGGCTATCAAACCGAAAGGTCAAGTAAGGAAAAATATGAAATTTCTCGTGACCAAAACAAACCCGTTTGGTAAGACTGCTGCAATACTTTTCTGCAATTTCATTTCTTTGACCCAACCGAGAGGTGTTCATGCTAAAACAATTTTTCCACACTTACCCAACAAACATCTCCATCAAACATCAACCTTGCTTTTAAACCAGGAAAAACAACAACATTCAAACGTGCAAATATACCAAAAATCAGTCCAAGAAAATGCAATCATGCAAGTTCCGGCAATGCTACATACAAAGAAAATTCAGAATTTTCTTGTTTTCTGCTGCACTTTTCATTCAACAACTTTTGCAGTTCCAAGAAACTTTCGGCCAGCATGATTCATGCCAAGCCTTGATTTATTTCTAATCCAACATGGCTACAACTTAATAACAATGAGATTCCCGGAAGGCTTTCATGCAAGTTCATGCAAAGTAGTGCAAAACAAGCTTCTGCAAATTTTCCAGCCATGTTTCCTGCAATTCTTGTATTCATTCTAATGCCATTTTCCATCCAAACCAAGCTAATATTTTTAACCCAAACATCAAAGCCTCGATTCCAAAACAACAAAATCACAACAATCAACGTCCAAAACAGACCAAAAATTGGGCACTTACTCCATTTAACACTGAAACTCAACATCAAAGTTTACACAAGCAACAAGACACGGAGAAGCAGCAGTCAAGGCAACATTAAAACAGACTTGCCGAAACCTCGTGCTATATTTCTGAGTTATGTTTGTTCAGCATACAAACATTAGCCATAAATTCAAACAAGATGCAAGAAGCTGATGGCTTTTAGCTCTAAGTTTCTATCAAAAGATTTTGAACAGAATTTTGGCAGCAGGACATTCATGACCTCTCAGTCAAGTCACGCATACAACAAACGTCAAACGAACCACCATTTCAGCCACCAAGGAGCACGGACAATCAAAGCAAGACTCGGAACAAAAACAAACAAAACCAAAAAAAGAAACTTACAGTGCTTGTATTCTCCCTTGGTGAAGATCCGTGACTGATGTTGGCTTAATGAGATGATAACAGCTTCTTGTGAGGGTCAATAGTCCTAGTACCTTCTTCGTTCCTTGAGGAAACAGCACCAGATCTCTCTTTCTTTCTCCTTGCTGTCTCGTTTTGCCTTGCTTCCCCTGGTTTCTGGATTTTTTCTTTTGCTCTCCCCAAAGCTCCTCCGTCCGCCGCCCATTTCTTTCTTTTCTTTCCCTTGGTTTTTAGACGAAGTTTTTCTCTGCTTTTTCCTTTCGCTTTTGCTTTCAGGCCGCTCCTCCCTTTCCTCTTGGTCTCTCCCTTTCTTACTCTCCCTCTGCCCTCTGTTTCACCGTCCCCCCCAGCTCTCTCTCTCGGTCATTTTCAGTTTTTGTTCCAGTAGCCGCCCCTCACTCTTAGCTCTCTATCTCTCGGCTCTTTCCCCCAGCTCTCTTTTGTTTTTTTGTTTTTTTTTTTTTGCTCAAACCCCAGCCGTCCCTCTCTCTGCTTTCCTTCTCCGCCGTCAACTTGGATCCTCTTTCAATCTCCCCAACTTCATGGCTTTATATAGGCATCAACCATCCCTCAACCTAGCATCTACGGTCCCCTTTTTCTGCATTTTCTGTGACCCTCCGTGAGCCATTAGATGGCTTTTGCATTCCAGGATTTTGAGTTGCCGGATGAAGGGTCAGATCCTTGTACTATGCTAATCCGATGGCGCAAAATATTGAGTAAAAATGTCCGGAAAACCCACTGGAAGAAAACTGCATTTTTGTTTCTTGCATTCTGGCATGCCGCGTATTTTTTTTTTTTTTTTTAGAATAATAATTTAACAAGATCAATAATAAAGCTAAGTAATAAAAACAACAATTTAAGTAACATCACATCAAAATATACAAACTAAAAACAACAAAGTTGCCATTTTTCAATCTTTTTTCTTCATTTTTCACTTTCATCTTTTTCTTTTCTTTTCCCTCTTTTTTTTTTAATCAAATTAGTAAATAAAATAAATGCTCGTAAACTAATTAAAATACGATAAGAGGCACGAAACAGGAAACAACCAAAATAAACCTAAAATTGAAACAAATAAATCTAAAATTAAACTAATTAAAAAAAATAATATTCGAAACCAAAAATTTGGTGTCTACAAATTGTAACAAGTAAAAACCTACTGAACTTATGTAAGAAAATAACAAATGAAATCTCCTTAGGTTGTGGTATCCCTAACTACTTATGCAAGTGCTATATTTGGATCATTGAATACTACTATTTAGGCTAGTTATGGTATAATTTCCTCATGCATATGAAATCTACTTTCGTAGTGAATCAATTATACTCATAACTAATACATACATATTCTCATGATTATGAAATTAGCTACAAGTTCATTTCTTCTGTGAAATTACATGAAATGAATCATTTAAAACCACATAGGTGCACCTCTACTTTCGTGAGTGTACTCCCTATGTTTAGCACTTCTTGAACCAGTGTTAAATGTCAATTTTCATTGCAGAAACAACACCTTAGATAATCACAATTAATGGTACCAGATTAATCATGATTTAAAGAGCCAAAGTGCTAAATAATTTGCTCAAATCATAGCAATCAAATAACCAAATAATAAATACTAACAATCATAGAAAGTTCAACCAAACCCAAGGCATAAACTTTAAAGATACATATTAAACACAAAATCCAGAATTTGTCTATTAACTAAACTTGGAATCAAGTACAAAAGATAAAGAGTTTGGAAGAAATGTAACCCTTGTCACATGAGTTCATCTCCTTGCCTTTTTCATCTTCCATCTTCATCTTTGCCTAGCTAATAAACAAGACTAGATGAACTATCTAAACTACTATCCTACACTAAGAAAAATGGAAAAGCTACATTTTTTGCAGTACAAGTTCTCTCCCGTATGCCTCTCCTTTTTCCTTCAATCTTGCAAGTTTTGGCTATATAAAGATGAAAGAAGTCAAGAAAATGAGGCCTACACCACCCTTTTACAGCTGCAAAGTAGTTCTCACATGTCTGGCATTGCATGTGACTTGTTGGAGGTGAAAATGACTTTTCCACGTAAAGAACAGCCTTCTCTGACCACAATTCGGCCAGAAATCCGGCCAAGTTCCGGCCGGATTGCTTCAGTGACATTTTGGTGCACTTTTGTTCAATTTCCAGCTCTGCTCCGATTTTGCGTCAACTTCAACAGAACTTTTCTTGATGATAAAATTTGATTTAACTCTTGATCAAAGCATAAAACTTGTAACCCTTTGAGTTAGCTTTCCAATGCATTAAGAATCACCTCATTTGGTTCTGTGTAGGCTGAGAAATGATCGAAATACCCTTGACTGCTCACTACCCTGTTTCAGTTTCGACCAATAGAAATTAGCTACTGTAATTCGGCTTTTTGACCTGGAAAACCTTCAAACTGGATTCAGATGTTTTCACCAAAGTTGTATATCTATTTTTTATCTTCAAATTGGTTTAAGAATCATCTCAATCCGATCATTGTAGCTCAAGTTATAGCCAAAATACAAAAATGTGTCGAAACTGTCAAAATGCACAAAATCCAAGTAAAAAGTAATAAAAACCTCATTTAATTACTTAAAAGCATTTTCCACCAATTATAACCAAAATGATTCATTTTCTTCCAATCATATACCCAAAGTGACTAAAAATAATATAAAATATCATACAATTATTACGTAAATTAGTCACTTATCATAAACCACAAAATGCATATTTTTTCATTAGAAACTTAGTTAATTAGTTCTAAAAATAGTTAAAACACACTAAAACTAACTAATAAAACACACTAAAAACACGTAAGATATATACTTATCAAGTTTCAAGAATCTCAGAAGGATGTATGAAGGTGTTTCCAAGATTCAAGGAACAAGGAAAATTTGAAGATTAAACCCCCAGCAGCCCACCTAATCCTCGGTTTCAAGTCAGGTTTACCAAGACAAGAATTTGAGGTCATACAAAGTTTCAAGAATCGAGACTTAAGATCTCAAGAAATTCAAGATTGTGTCTCTTATCAATCTGGAACTCAAGAAATCAGAGGTATTAATTCAAGATTCCAAGAAACATCGTCAGTCCACTTTTTTCCCAATTGCAACAAGGTAACTAACAAGAACCCTTGAACAAGAACTCGGGTTCCTTCAAGAACAAACGACGAAACTTCTGTTTTTTTTTTTTTACTCAAAACCCTAACTAAATCACGAAACAACAATAACACAAGACTCTTGAAACAAGAAATGAAGAATAACAAAAGAACAAATTCAGACAGCAACAAGAAAAAATCTAAACCGTAACGGTTCCACGACAAAAATCCTAGCAACTTCAATATTTTTTTCTTTGTTAGAACAATTTCATGAATAACCAACACTAATTGTCTCAAAAATGGACAGAATCAAGAAGAAATAAGCAACTAGAATTTTCAGACAGATTGCAACAAATAAACGAGTGGAAATAAGTGACTAGAAACAATGGTCTTACAACCCTAAGACGCGATGATCACAACCCTAGTGACAACTAGAAAACAACAACGGATTGACTCAAAGCCAGAAAAACTAACGAATTGAAGTGAAAAACAAGAAGCTATAACCTAGAAAATCACCAACTAGCTATGATAACAGCTGATACGAATCCCGTTGAAGGCAAAATTTGATATCAAACAAACCCTGGATCCATGGTGATTGACACAAGTTTGGATTGCAGAATTCCTACACGGTCCCGTCTAATCCCTGTGGTTGCGAACATTGATACAATCTTGACTCACAACCAAATGAACTAGTGAATCCAAGGAATGGTAGCAGGTGCCACAATCAAGGGTAATGTTTTGATTGATAAGCCAAATGAACACCAACAAAACTCGAAGTGTTCAAGGGGAGCTCATAGAGCCAAGAGAGCTAAGAATAATTTCTGAAAAATTTTGTATGTTATTGATGAAGCAAGAAACAACGTTTTCAATGTGTTTTTGCACAAGAACTCCTAACACAACTTGGACAAACAAGACAGACAAATTGGACCTCTTAACACAGCCCATAAAACCCTACTTAAGGTCGGATCCAAGCTCTAAAAGGTGGTCAGTTTATTAGCTTAAAACCCAAACCAAAAAACAACTAACTAAAGCTAAGATAACGACTAAACTAGTAACTCCATAAGATGGAAATATTCGGCCATCAACCTCCTTCTTCAACCTCGACTTGAAGTAAGGTAGCGAGACTTGAATTGCCTTCTTGGACTATTCTAGGCACTCCAATTGAATGTTGAACAACTCGAACCATGGCTTGTAATGACTCGTTAAGTTGCTTGGCTCGAACTCGCGTTATTGGACCAATCGGAACTACCACGGGATCGACTTGAGCATGATGATCAGCTTGAGCAACTCCATCAGGGTGCCAAACATCTCTTATTACATCAATAAGAATCATAGCCATAGCTACTAAACTATTCCATAATAGGGATTCAACTACATCAACTTCCCGCGAAATACGGACTAGTTGCCATCCTCATCTATGTATTCTAACTCATATTCTTCATTACTATCTGCAAAATGTTAGGAGTGGAGTAAGCATTCACATGCCCAGCAAGTAAACCACCCTATGCTTACTGAATCACATGAGTTTTCATAGATACATACATATACATGTATATATACGTAGAATTGCATAACAATATTAGAAATCAATACTTTAAACACATCATTCCATAATAGTAGTCATACGATACAATGTTCAATTACACAATTCATAATTCCATAATGATTCGATTTCCTTGATTAGGGGACCATGCATTCATCGGTCTTTGTGTACACAACCCAATATTTACCTCCACTAGGGAAATGTGAATACGATATGATATCTAGTGTTTAACCCCCTAACCCCCATTAGAAGGGTCAACACAATGCAATACAATAAAAATGCCGAGTATAGTCATGCTCATAATCAAAGTTGGTTCTTATTAATTCATAATGCACTACAGAATGCATATCCATTTAAGTCATACAGTTCAAAAGTACCATTCAAATCAACACATATGATTTGGATTTCATATACTAAAATAGCATTTAACATTCACAAAAACGTTGGTTTCCAAAACTCAAAGGTAGTGAGGTTCATTCATCTCAACTTTGGAAATCCATACTCTGATTACTACTCCTCGCAATCCCAGTCAAACGTGAGTCGACAGTATCATAACAATATCATTTAGTAATCCAAATTAAGTTTCCTAACCATGTGGAGTCATGTCAATCTTGTACCCCAACCATTACACATGTACTATACCTAAGAAGAATTTTTCAGATTTGATCACAATTCAGTGTTTTAGTTATAACTGAAAATGAATATGTTGAATTTACAAACAAAAGATACTTCCAGAAAGTAGACTCAAAACCCCTTAATTTCTATGAAGACAACTTTTCCAAAATATTTATCTTTCTAGCTCAAAAATCCACATCAACTCTGACTAGAGAACAAATGTACAATCTATCCATTACTTTCTTTAAAAATCGTAACCATCGTGACGCATTCAATTAAAGATTTAAACTCACATCCCATTCAGCATCTTAACACATCTTTTTCACAAGCTTAGATTCATGAAAAATCAATTCTCTTAATGTAGTCCATGAAATTCTAATCTGTGACTCACACAAGTTACCCAAAAGATTTTTAGATCTATTAAGTCATATACTTCTTGTGGAACACATCTTAAAATACATGACTTCATGCCCAAAATTTCTAGATTACTCATATACATATGATATCAATGTTGTTAAACTCGGATTGGATAGCGACTCGGCAAAACTATTAGGTCAAGGGTCAATTGGTCGGATTGGTCGGGCCGTTATCAGAAACCTGCTAACGTCAGTATGATGGTGTAATTATTTTAAATTTTTATAATTTTCAGAAATATTGAAATGAAGTTCTTGGTTATATTTGGCCAATCATGAAAAATATTTCAAAAATATTAGACTTGTAATCAAATATACACCTAATAATTGTATATAAAAATATAAATTCATGGTTAAAATATATCCATTTTTCAAAACTACTTGAAAAACTAAATTAAAACAACTTAATGCAAGTTGGCTTCACTGATGCTAAATTAATGAGATCATAGGGATGAAAACATCTTGATTTAGAAATCATTTAGGAAAGTGAGTGATTTTGATATTTACACTAAATGGGTGACTTTTTATTATTCCTATTAATAAATGAAAGTGTTACAATTTAGGTAACTCAAATATGTTTGGGAAAAAGAAGAAAGAAAGTTTGAGAACCGGGTCAGCCAGTCGAATCAGGTCACTGGTTTAGTCGATTTTTGATAGTTTTGACTGATTTTTGACCAAAGCATTTTTATACTAACGGTCGTCGGACCAATCGAACCTGCTGGTCCGGTCCGGGTCTAACAACACTGTATAATATTCTATTCTATGGTTAGCTTTTATAAAATCTGTCACAAAATTCATGACTTAAGCCTTCAAAAATCAAGCTTCCAAATCTATCTAGCAATCTGACAGATTAGGATGCTAGTTTTTCCAAATTCATGAAATATATTGAACACTTTTCAAAATTATTAAATTTGCACAGTATGATCCCTTAACGCCTTAGGAATGTTGTGGTTAATCTTTCTTGAAAAAATCAATGGTTAAAAGAAACGTTTCTTGACATATACACTACCTTCACCAGATACACTATGAAATTTCAAATGGCATCTTAGAGTTTGAATTTCCCATGAAAATTTATACAAAAACCCTACATACACATACCTATAATCAATCAAGATTTTTTTGAAAACAAACACTTTTAGGATTATTAACAGATTCAAAAAATTTCACTACCGTGACCTGTGAAAACCCTAACTTTTGTTTCTTGAATTTTAAATGAACGGACTTTCTTGATAAATTTTCTCTAAATACGTAATATTGATAGATCTCACTAATAGGACAAGATCAAGATCACCAGTTTTTTCAATAAACTAAAATCCTAAACCCATAATTGTTTCCTGATACTTCAAGTATTAGAGGTGTACCTCATCTATATATAAGATCTTGATCTCCTTGATCTTGAACTACTTGGGCACCGTGACCTTCTCAATTATAGCCGTCACTTGTTCTCCTCTCTCCACCCATTTTCCTAAAAATTTTGCAAAAAGAAATGACTTAACTTCTAACCCTAGATATATTTATAGATAGCACTCAAGCCACAAATCCCTCTTGGGTTAGGTTTTCCTCTTCTATTTTGTTTCCTTATGTTAGTTGACGCTAAGGCGTCCAATTCCCTTTCGAATACAACCCATAAACTTGTCCAAATTCTTTATCTTTCTTTCCAAAAAATTCTCCATTTCCAAATTCCCTTTCGAATACAACCCATAAACTTGTCCAAATTCTTTCTCTTTCTTTCCAAAAAATTCTCCATTTTATCCAGCCGATTTCCCCATTTTCTTTTACAATTCGGCTATCCAAAGCTAAAGGTCCGACAACCCTAATGAACTCGTGCTTCTAAAACAAATTTTTGATATTAAACAATGCATTGCTAGCAATAACATCCAATACAAAATTGATTCTTTCTAGTAGAAGAAAATTATTGCACATTATATAAAATTTTGATTAAATACCAAAATAGTTTGACTGGTAAGAGTTGGATTTTCAGAAGGATTATTTTCTTAAATAATTACACTTCAAGACATATTTGTACTTTGAAAACACATTTTTGAACATTGGTTACTTTGTAAGACATATTTCACATTCAAAATACATTTCCTTTAAACAAACAACTAAATCAAAAGACTTTTCAAGGAAAGCTATTAGGCTTACTTCGAGAAGCACTCTTACTAAGTACTCCCTTCCTTTTTATTTTAATAAAAACGTATACATACACAAATAGATATACTATACAACAAACCAATTTTGGATGTACATACACATTTAAAAATCACATATCATCAATTTAAAGAAAGAAAAATATTTCTCTGGGATGATTAAACCACAATTCTTTAAGAAATCATTTTATTTGAGAAATCACTTTATTTGATCACCAAAGGTGCTTTCTTTATCTCCAAAAAAAAATCATAACTATAATAAACACTTCAGTTTTATGGAATAAAATCACACATGCTATTTTTTTTTTGAAACAATAAACTATAACTTTCCTTAAGGAAAATCAGATACATTTTGTTTTTAAAGAAGCAAACCAATTCATTGTGTCAAATAAAACCATTTGGCAAAGATACATTTACGTAAAATAACCTTATTTTACTAAGAGTTGGCTTCCTCTAAAACATATTACTATTTGTTAAAGTCACATCCTTTGATTATGTTTCTTTCAAATAAGAAGTCAATGTTGTGATTATCACTATTCAAAGTCAACAACCCTTATTGAAGAAAAATGCGAGTTATTATACCCATAACTATGAGAAACAAACGTTCACAATATCCAAAACCTGACAATAATTATTTCTCAGTGTTTAGTAGTTGAAGATCTTCTTAATATATACACACTGTCAAGGTAAGTAAGTTATTTTCTATTCTTTTTTGATTGATCAGCATATTCTTATGGCCTTTGGAAAATCTTTAATAATAATGATTAAATAAATTCCATATCATATGTTTGATGAAATGTTAAGAATGTAGGGAGGGATGTGTTGGGTGATATGCGGGGAGGGAGTGTAAGCGAGAGGTCTCGGGTTTGAATCCTCTCACTTACACTTAAAAGAAAAAGAAATGTTAAGAACGAAATGAATAAGAAATCTTAGGCACACACACATATATAGATACATATCATGTCTTATCCTAATATTTAAGCATTTAAATTTCATTGCATTATAGTTTATCAATAATCTAATTGCATCAATTGAGTTATTGAGAAGTTTTATATATTTGATTGGGTTTTGGCTAAAAATACTACTAGTATTGTATACCTTGGACATTTTTGGTATGTTGATTGCAATTTTTAACAGTATATATTGTTGATTTGGGTAACTGTTAAATCTAGGTGACACAAGCTTAATGTTCAATTATGCAAATTTTTTAAAGTGAGAATATATAAGAATTCTAAATAACTACATGTCAAAGTTTGTGTGAAATTTTTTATGGGGTTGGGAAGAAAAATATGCATCAAGGAAGAATAAAAATTCATGGCTTTTCTTTTTCTTGTTATTTTCTATTCTACTTTCCACCAAAAACTTTGTATGTTGTCTAACTTTGTAATGACTACTTCTTTTGAGTTAGACATAAGCAACAGATTTGACAAATTTAAAGAATTCGCAAAGATTTATAATAACAAGGTTGATAGTGGTAGAATTTGCGTTTTAAATAAATTATACGGGAATTATAAAAGCTATATTATCTTACTTATTCTCTACAAAAATAGAATTAAAGTCTCTAAATTTACTTCCCCAAGAGTTACAAGATTGAACTCTCATTTTGTTGTGATCCAAAGTGGCAGATTGATGTGGCAAAAAAAAAATCATTATGGGGATAAAATTTGGGATTGAATCACTTTACGAATATTTAAAAAAAAAGAGGTTTATTTTGAAAAAAAAAACTCGAGAATCATGTGCAACTCTTTTTATAAGTCAAAGGTGATACAGCAATTGAGTTAATCATAATACATTCAACTTAAAATTCAATTAAGAAAAATGCAGATTAAACAATTGCATCATTCTTACTCCTCAAATTGTAAGAAAAAGAAAACCTAAAATATTTTTGTTTTTAATCAAAATAAATTTATCGAAAATTCAATTAAACAAAATGAAAAATTAAATGACTAAGTTGCATTTTTCCTCCTCAACATCATGGCAGAAAAAAGAAATAGTAATTTTGATGAGGATAGAATACATTCAACTAGAGAAAGAGTGCTAAGAGCACCAACCCAAGTGCCGTATACACCAGTTCAAAAGAATTTGGGGGGTCCACACCCCAATATGAGAGAAGTTTTGGTTAAACATCAAACCAAAAGAAGTTAGGTTTCTGGGTTTCAAGTTTTGGATCGTTGATGACAATAACAAACTATCAGAGTGAAGAAAAACAATTCCCCGTTGGAATTCAGTTGAATTTTGAAGAAGTGATATTTGACTCGTTGGAACTCGTTGATGGTTTTGTGAAAAAGGTGGAACAAGATTACTATATTCATGATTTTTTAGCTCGTTGGGATCTATTGAACCTTTTTGTGAGTTTTGGCTCGTTGGGACCTGTTGAGCATTTTTTTGCATCTTGGTTCGTTGTTGGCTCGTTGAGGTTTGCTAGAATTTTTGTGGTTTGCTGTGATTTGTTGGGACTTTTATGGAGAAGGTAGAGCTTGTTTACTATTTGTCTACTATTTATCGATATTAGATACACGCCAATGTGGAGATTTGTTGAATTTGTCTTTGTATCCCACACAAAAGTTTACAAAGAAATTTCTCCTTTTGGTTGTTATAAATATAGTGGATTTAAATGAGTTTAAGTGTATTAAAAGCACCAGTCGAAGTTAGTTAACTTGGCAATTGACTATTGACTGCCACAATTCTTCTTCCTAAGTAGAAACGTCAAAGACTCAAAGTAGAAAATAGAAACGTCAAAGGCTTGAGCCCTGGCCCCTGAAGAACTTTCTCCTGTGAAGGTTTGAAGAAACTTTCTCCTGTGAAGACCTTCCCCCGCTGGCTAAGGATTGTACATTTGTACCATTGCATTTTGCATGGTCTAGCCATCTAGGTAATTTTTTTTTTAACAATTGGAGGGGTGTAAAAAATTTTTTTTTTTTACGTAGAAATCTATTTAGTGAAATGTGGGTGTAAAAAAGTTCGCCCGCTAGTTGTTTGATGAATTGATCGAGAGGGACTTGTATTATTTTTCGTACTTGTAGCATTGAGTTTTATTGGGCAAATAACTTGTCGCATTGAGTTTTAGTTGTCTGCTTGTCATTTTACTGATTTTATTTTATCATTGCTTTATTTATCATGGTTTTCCAGACAGCAAGCAGTAAGACCTCCTGAATATTTGTTCCTCTAGAATTGTCTATCTTTGTTTCTCGACATTGTGCTGAGAATTTGCTATGCAATTTAAAATTGTACATATTTATTATGATTTATGGTCGGTTTCCGTTTATACTTTATAGTAATGCTTGTTTAGACTATAGAAACTTTTACTGGCATGGATAGTTATTGTTTACTCTGCAATTAGTAAAACCTATATCAATTTGGCTCATGCTTACTATGTCTTAAGAGGAGGGAGTGAGGGACTATAGGCATGCAATAATTTACCTAAGGAATAGATATATATATAATTGTATACTTGTAGTACCAATGATTTTGAAAATATCACGTCTGCAAATAAAAAGAATGAGTAGTACGCATTTTTATTTGTGTTTATACATCCAATTTCATAAGTGAATGTTCACATTCCATATGCGGATATACAAGTGAGGAATTTCTAGAACTTTTTATTATGACCAATCGTATGCAATAATTTGGTTAGGTGCTGTAATATATGAAAATGACAAAATATTTACTACTTTTTGGTGTAGAATTGATTGGAAATAAACAATATATATACTTCTTTTTGGTACGGAATTGATTGAAAATATGTTTCCCTTCTTCATAGGAATTAGAGGGGTATTACTAAAGTATAATTAGATAGCCATTTATAAGAAAATATACTTTGAAATTTATAAACAAGAAGAAGATCTATATACATTCAGACACATATACATAAAAAAAAAATAGAATACTTTCACCTAGGGAATAGAGAAGAAAGTTTTGCAACATGGATCATCGGAGGAAAAGAAACCAATATAGCTCTTTAAATTGTATCTTAATTTCTTTGAACTTTGTTATTCAATTAATCAGAGGACAAAATGGAGAATGGTTTGTAATTTTCAGCCGATTTAATAACAAGCTATGAAAACTTCCTTGAGATATGTTTGAAATGAGAACTTGTTCTGCTCTAATGGAGATCTTTTATCATTTGTTTGCATTTTATTATTGAATAATACTTTGTGCATGTCACTTATGTCTACTTAGGTTGCAAATGTTCTTGCTGCTTTTATTCCATCTCTATAGGCCATAATCAGCATTTCTCAATCAATTTTATTTCGATTGCAGGTTGTTGTTTGTTGCAAATATAGTGGTAATGGCCAACAGGACAATTGATTCTTTTTTCAAGAAAAGACGTCTAGAACCAAGTGGAAGTGGTGAAATTCCTTGTCCTCTTCGTGATTCTTCTCCTAAGCATCAAACAAAGAAATTTTGTAGAGCTGAATCATTAGAGTTTGATATTTCATCCATAGAACGTGATCTTGGAAAGAGAAAATCCATTTGGGAATATCTAGAGCATCAAAGGGATGAGGTACGGAGAGCATATATTAAGTTTGGGCCATACCAACCTGAGCTTCCGATTGAATCAATGGTTGTTGACAAGAAGGGCCGACATTTCCTTTTCTCTTGGTATAAATTGTTTCCAGATTGGTTGGAATTTTCTCCAACAAAGAATGCTGCCTTTTGTCTTCCTTGCTCACTTTTTTCCAAGCCAACGGACCGTTTTGGATCAATGGCCTTCACAACTAGTGGATTTAGATCATGGAAGAAGGTAAATGATGGAAAAAATTGTGCTTTTTTAAATCACATTGGAAAAGATCCTAACTCATCACACAAAGTGGCAATGCAATGCTATCATGATTTGGGAAACTCATTGCAACATCTTGACAAAATTATTGAGAAGCAAAATTCTGAGCAGGTTGCAAAAAATCGGTTGCAACTTCAAGTTTCCATAGATGCTGCAAAATGTTGTGCATTTCAAGCGGTGGCTTTTAGGGGTCATGATGAAAGTTTAGATTCTAACAATCGAGGTAATTTTATTGAGTTGATCAAGCATGTGTCTTCTTATAATGAAAAAGTGGCTGCTGTGGTTCTTGATAATGCTCCTCGAAATGCATCTTATACTTCTCCTATGATCCAAAAGGAGATATTGTCCATTTGGTCGATCAAGATACAAAAGCATATTCGAGAGGAGATTAGTGATTCAAAATTTTCTATACTTGTTGATGAGGCTCAAGATAGATCAAAAAGAGAGCAAATGGCTATTGTTCTTAGATTTGTGGACAAGCAACGCTATATTCGAGAGAGATTTTTTGACATTGTTCATGTGCACGAAACCAATTCCTTGACTTTGAAGAAGGAGATATGTGATGTCCTTTCTCGCCATAATCTTAGTGTGCAAAACATTCGTGGCCAAGGATATGATGGAGCTAGTAACATGCGTGGAGAATGGAATGGACTGCAAGCATTATTTATTCAGGAGTGCCCCTATGCATATTATATTCACTGTTTTGCTCATCGACTGCAATTAACATTGGTAGCAACATCTCAAGAGGCCTAGGTAATTCCTGTGGAACAATTCTTTACAAACTTATCTCTTCTTATAAATTTAGTTTCATCTTCTTGCAAACGGGTGGACCAACTTAGAGTTGCTAGAGCTGCTAGAATTGCTGAATTGATTGCTATTGTTGAACTTGAGACTGGTAGGGGTCAGAATCAGATGGGTACCTTAAAACGGCCAGGGACTACAAGATGGGGGTCTCATTTTAGTTCTATCTGTAGCTTATTCACAGAATATGAAGACATTTGCTCTGTCCTAATTGATGTTATCAATTATGGAAATACATCAACTCAAAGAAGTGAAGCTAACAGAGTTTATGATTTCATGACATCCTTTGATTTTGTTCTTGTTATGCATATGATGAGGGACATTTTAGGATTTGCACAAGTACTTTCTCAAGCTTTACAATGCAAATCTCAAGATATTTTGAATGCCCTTAAATTGGTTTCAGTAACAAAGGATCGACTTCAAAGTTACAGAGATAATGGATGGAATGAATTGTTCACCAATGTAAAGACATTTTGTGATGCACGAAATATAGAGATGCCTGATATGAATGTCATTTATAAAGCAGGTCGAGGAAGAATTCGAAAACAAAATGATCCAATTACCATGGAGCATCACTACAGGATTGATGTGTTTTTGGCAACGGTTGATTCTCAAATACTTGAAATGAAGAATAGGTTTAAGGAAGATGTAATAGAGTTGCTTATTCTTAGTTCAGCATTGCACCCCAAAGATAATTTTCAGGCTTTCAATATTGAACAAATTTGTCAACTTGCAAACAAGTTTTATTCAGCTGACTTCACAGATCAAGAGAAGTTACACTTCAGAACTCAATTAGAGCTTTTCCAGATTGAGTTTTCCTGTAATTCTCAGCTTCAAAATTTGTCATCACTTCAGGAGTTGTGCCAAGTGTTAGCGAAGACAAGAAAGTCAATGTGCTATACTCTTATTGATAGATTGATTCGTCTTATTTTGACTCTTCCTGTTTCAACAGCTACAACAGAGCGTGCATTTTCTGCTATGAAAATCATCAAGACTTGTTTGCGTTCTAGGATGGAGGAAGACTTTCTTGCCAACTCTATGATAATGTATATTGAGAAAGAAATTGCTAGAACTTTTGATGTAAATTCAATCATTGATGACTTTGATAAAATTAAAAGTCGTCGTGCACAATTTCATATGTCTCACACAGTCAAATAGATTTGTAAATATGATGATATTTTTGTATATGTGAAGCGTATAAGTAATTTTCATTCTATATAAGGTTGTTTCTAATCTTGTGGTATATATGTTCACATTATTTTTTTTTGTAAATATATTTTACTTTCATTGTTATAGACTCGCCCCCCAAAAGTTAATTCCTAGCTCCGCCACTGCCGTATGCACCAATTCAATAGAGTTTTGGGGAGCCCATGCCTTAGGCATCAAACTAAAAGAGCAAGTTATGGGCCTTTTGACCATTAAGGTAAAAAAAAAAAAAAAAGTTAAAGTAAGAAAAATTGAAAATTAAACAACTACAGTACTTTCCGACCTCTAAATGTTGGTGCAAAAAAGACAAAAAAATTAGCATCTTCTACTCTATATATGCACTTGATCTAGCCATTTCAAATTAAAAAAATTTCTTGACCCCTTTTCCAAATTAGCAATTGAACAAGAGTTAACTTTCAAAGTGAACGCATTAAAAATTGAAAATTAAACAACTACAGTATTTTCCCTCTTCTAAATGTTCGTGGAAAAAGGACAAAAAATTAGCATCTTCTACTCTATCTATGCACTTGATCTAGCCATTTCGAATTAAAAAACTTCTTGGCCCCTTTTTCCAAATTAACTTTCAAAGTTAACGTATTAACAAGAGTAACACAAAGAACAATTTAAATTGCATTCTGAATTAATGATTTCGTAACATGTTAGGCATTTAATTTGTAACTAATGAATGAGGTAACTTTAACATTTCACATAAACATGAAATAACAATTTTTCTACTACAACAAAGTTGAAGTGACATACTGTAATTTACCTGAAAGCTGAAATTGAAGTAACGGCCGAAAATTTTCGCTTGGTGACAAATACTTAATATCCAAATAAAACTATACAACATATGCTACTTGGTCTTTTTTTCATTTAATTACTCCATTTTCTCGTCAATTATTTGCATAAGTGACCTTTTTTTAGTGATAAATTTTTCATACCTTCAATAGCCATTTTTTTTTAACAACTTTACCACCTTAACCTTTTATTATTTTAGGTGACGGGATTTTTTTTATCAATGCAAGTTTAATTCCGATTTTACACCCGTTGGACTGCAAGTATACAGGTCGTAATTGTAGTACGAGATGTGTATCGGGTCGATCCCACGAGGAGCAATTTAAAACAATTATTAGATACTAATTTACTCTATTATTTAGACTCACCATTAATTTGAGCAGAAACTTCAGATTTTAATTCAACTACAAAAATTCTTAAATAGATAAATGCAATATCTCAAGGGGAGTAGAATTCACTAAATATTAAGATCTAGGGATGTAGATTCCACTTATGAATCAAAAGATCTAAAATGAATTAATTCAACACTTGTTACTGCTCTTGTTTAACCAAGGATTCATTTCCAGAAATACCAAAATCACATTCTCATGATAATAATGGGTTAAAACAGATTAGTTTTTCCTAATCTCTTGGTAAATACTAAATCTGTTCTTATTTACACATGAAATGCAGATTTCATCCACTTGAATGTATTTCTATTCTCATGAATATACAACTCAAGTTCTACTTGTGTCATTCCATTATTTTTACCATTTCTCAATGAGTAAAAACAACTATAAACCTGCTATTGGTGATCAAGCAACAACAAGTAATCCAACATACACAAGTAGATAAGTTAATACAAGATATAACAAGCATAAATCACAATCACTTCATATCATTTGGCCATAAGCTTCATCTACTCCCTAGATAAGGGAAATTAGCTACTCATGAATGATGAAACACTCATAACTTCATTAATGTAAATCATCAGGAATTACAAATACAAATAGAGTAAAGAAAGTCTTAGCCAAGATATGGTAAAGCCTTCCAAAAATCTCCTTTGTCTTGAACTAAGATGATTACAAGATGAAACCTCAATTGCCCCTTGCAAGTACCTAGCTAGAGAGACTATGTTTTTCTGTAAGAAGCTAAGCTACGAATAGTCCTCCAGATCTCTCCCCATATCTCTGCATAAAAAACACTCAAATGCTCCATTTTTCCAAGTCAAATTCTATCCTTTGATTCCCAAATCTCCACTTTGTTAGCATAGTCAAAAACCAATATTTTTGACTTGAAAATAAGCCACTTTTCTTGCCCTTTTGTCTTCTGAAGCATGTGCACCGAATTCCCTTGCATCTTATAGCTGGAAAGTGGTATGAACACAAGAGAATTGGCTGAGTCAAATTGCAGAATTTCGGCTATAAAACGCGCCTACACAAAACGCGGTTACAAGTCACGTTTTGTGTACTCGCGTATTCACTTTGGCCTTACTTCATCTGCGATTTTCTCTATCATAAAGGCCGAACTAGCTTTTGTGCAAAACACAAAAGTTGTAGCCCTTTGAGTTAGCTTTCCAATGCTTCAAGAATCATCCAAATCGGAGCTTTGTAGCCTGAGATATGATCGAAATACTGTCACCTGTTCAAACCTCTGTTTTAACTTCCGACCACAGGGTGCAGCTTCTGTATTCCAACGTTTTGCCCATGAAGATGGCAGAAATGGATTTCGATGTCTTCATACGAATTGTAGGTCTCTTTCTTAGCTTTAAAATGGTATAAAAATCACCTCAATCCGATAAGTGTAGCTCCAGATATGGTCAAAATACTGAAAAGTGTCAAAACTGACTTGTATTGCATTTCCTCACTTGAACGTTTTTCACTTCATTCTTCTTGTTGCCACTTAAATTCATCACCAAATCTCTATTTTTCACCTCAATTGACCTCCTTTGGTGATTGATTCATTATTCCTGCATAAAAATGAAGTTTTTACTATTAAAATCAATAGAAATGCAATATTATCCACTTTTACCAAAAATATATAATTTTACCAAAAACCTCTTTATTTTAATTATAAAACTAAATAATCAACTCAAAATTAACTAATAAAATGCACTTAAAAATACGTAAAATAAACTCTTATCAAATACCCCCACACTTGAATCATTGCTTGTCCTCAAGCAATATAAAATTCCAACCATCAATGATCCAAAAATTTGAAATAAACATATGTAGTATTTCAACTCCATTTCCTTGAATCAAGGTAAATAACCCTTATGTGATCTTTCCATTAAGTTCAAGTACTCATAATATCAAGCAAAGAAGAGCCAAGTATACCATAATTTTACCAATTCAACTCAACTTCTTATTTTTATCCAATTTCGCAAGCAAGCAACTCCTATAGTCAATAAAGATGCTAACTAATCTCATGATCAACTTCTTATTTTTCTTAAAGAGGGATTTAATTTACTTTTATATATATATATATATATATATATATATTTTAAGGATTAAATATTACTTAAGTTGTGAAAAATGCCTTTTGACGCGAAGATCAACATTTTTAGATGCAGATCCCCGGTTACTCAACATTTCACATACTCAAGTTGCTTTGCATACTCTTAATTCAAGTACCTTTTTACGCGAATGTCGACATTTGTAGATGCCAACCCCCGGTTACTCGGTACGAGAATCATTGGAGTAGAATAACCATTTTTTTTTTCTTTAACAATATATAATAAAATTCCCTCTAAGAGTAATCATGAGAAGAGTATGACACTTATTAACCATATTAATTTCTTATCTTATAAAATTAGATAAAAAGAAGAATTTTCATCAAATATACAAAATGTAGGCATAATTTTCTCCACTTTACTAGATATACTTTCCTATAGATGTAAAAATTATAATCACATAAAAATCATTTCCAAATTTCATGAGAAAAGAAGTATCAAAACCGCATATATTTATTTCAAAAGGATAAGTGACAAAATTTTATTTATTTATTATAGTTAATAACATATATATGTATAAGGTTTTGGAAAAATTTTGACAGAGTCTCCCCTTAAAAGTGGACTAAATCTCCCTGCCAGCAACCACAAGAAACACCATTTAAGCACAAGAATTATATCAAACACAACTAAAATCACAAGTACCACACATTTCTTCCCCCACACTTAGAATACACATTGTCCTCAATGTGTAGGGAAAGAAAAGAAAAGAAACAAAAGAAAGGAACAAGTGACTCCCCAAGTGAGATGACTGCAGTCCAGTGAAGCCTTGAATCATGAGTCATCGACCGCTCAACCATCCACAGTCAACGATCTACTAGTTACTGCCACAAGTTCCAATATTCAAAATAAGGAATGTAAGTTAACATTTTTCAAACAAAAGATAAAAATAACAAGCAAACAAAAGAAAAGCCAGCCAAAAGGGAAGCCTCAATCATCCTCTTCATCGCCATCTTCATCATCATCGATGGGAGGTGGGCGTGTGCCTAAATGATCTTCAATTCGGTCCAGGCGAGTATCCATTCTGGCTAAATGATGGTCGATGTCGTCCAAGCGACCGAAAAGCCGCTGCCAGTTGGTCTGTGGCGGAGGAGGAGGTGGTGCTGCAGTAGATGGTCCAGCTCCATCGCGACCATGTCTAGCCTTTTGTCTCCGCTCCTGAACAGGGCGTGGAATGTCTCCCGTGCCAATACCAAGGCGGCGAAGAGTAGTGATAGTCATCTCAGCACGTGGTGGAACATACTCCCGCCGCATGCCTTCCAAGGGAACTTCAAAACGGGGGAAGATTAAAGTCAGTAGACGAGGAAATGAAAGTTTGAAAGAAGTTGTCTTACGCCTCGCCGTAGACCTAATGTGGCTGATGATGATGTTCGGCAATGAAATTCGAGCATACGGGGAAGTTCGGTTGTGGAACATGTAATCAAGGAAGTAAATATCGCTCTTGCGAACCTCCGTGTGCCCCGTCTTCTTTGGGATGACATTGTGAGCCATCATGTAAATGATAAGCCGATGACGAGGTTCGAATACATTTGCCAATATAGTCTCCTTTCTGGTAGAGCGAAAAGGTTGGTACTCGAGACCAAACCTAGCCATGGCCAATGATGGATCCCACCTCCTATTCGGGGGAACAAACTCCTTCTTCAAGTCTACTGGACGTCCGTCATCCATACACCCCAAAATAGCAGCCAAATCTTGCCGTGACAAGGTGATTCGTCTTCCACGCACCCAGGACTCAATTATTTCTCCACTATGGCGCGCCTTACTTTCAATGTTGGCGTAAAACTCGCGCACCAGGTCTGGGTAGTAATGGTTTGGAAGGGTGAGAATCGGAGCCCATCCTAGCTGAGCAAAAGCTTCTGAGATGTTGTACATCATCTCAACTGGTGGACTGACGTGCATCTCAAACAAAAACTCCAAATTAGCACGCGCCTCATGCCACTCCTGATTCCTGCGAGTGTTGAACCTAGCACTGTCAAATACCGATCTTCCCGCTCCACGGGAGGTGCCCTCACCAGGTCGACGGTTAATTGGTGGAGGAGAAGGTGAATTCTCCTCTTCAGTCACCTCCATCTCTTCATTAACCTCCCTCTCCTCACTACTAGAGGATGAAAGTACCGCTCTTCTTCCTCTTGGCATAGTACCTAAAAAATATTTCAATTATTCACATGTACTACAACTCATTTTTTTGGCAACAAAAGTTCAGCATTAATCCAAATAACCTCAAATACAATTGCTCAAGTTCTAATCATTCAATGATCGTACAAGACATATTTTCTGCCTAAAGTTGCCCAAAATCACCAAATTACACAAGATATGTATCAATTATAATTCAATTAGTGAAAATAGGAGCAATTATGATTATAACTATTTAGAATTAACAATAATAATATGCTTTTAGCTATAATCATGTTTAGGCAAAAATTAAACTAACTAACTCACCAAATCAACCAAATTACTCACTATACACAATGCACATGCTTAAACATCATCAACTAACCCTTTTTAACCATAATTTAACATCACCAATGGCTCAAAAACATCCTAGTTCCTTTTTCCAATTTCATCTAAATATAGCAATTGTGAATTTTAAAGTACTTGAAAACCAATAAATTGCTACATTTAAACATTTAAACATGCTTAAACAATCATAATAATCATGAATAAAATCAAAAATAGCCATGAACCTCATCAAATTTTCGAAATTAAAAGATGTCAGATAGCTCAGGATAAAAAATATGAACTTCTAAAATCAAAAGATTTGATGAAGAAACTTACCTCAGTCACGTAGAAGGATGTTTGGTGATGCTAAAAATGCAAAAAGCCCTATGAAACAACCTCCAATTGACCTCCAATTGAAGAAATTGGAGTTTAAGAACCCTAACCTTCAATGCTTCAAAAACCTGATTTTAAGTGTTTTTCTTGAATTTTAATCGGTTAAAAAGGTTGTATGAAGCTCAAAAGGTGTTGGGGTGATGATTTCTAGCAAGATTATGGAGTAAAAATGAAGATTTGTGAGGTGGGTAGAAGAGAAGAAGAAAAACGCGCCTGAAAAATTAAAAAGAGAGGAAAAAAATGAAGCTGAAATCGCGTTTCTGAAGGCTATATTCAGACACACAAAACGCGACTCAAAACGCGCCTTCAACTCGCGTTTCTGAAATCGCGTTTTCTTCCCAAATCTTGCAGCACTTAAAACGCGACTGTGTTTGAAAACGCGACTTAGAGTCGCGTTTCAGAAGTCGCGTTTTTGAGCCTTGATCCAGGCTTGAAAACGCGATTTCCATTAAAACGCGACTTTGGATCGCGTTTTGAAGGCGCGTTTTCTTTTCTGCAGTTGCAGAATTGAAAACGCGATTCTGAGAAACGCGACTTGTAGTCGCGTTTTCTTTGAAAACGCGTTTTCTGCTTCGATTTTTAGCAGAATTTCAACTTTTGAAAAATTACAAAAGGTACCCCAATGACTCAAAATGCACCATAGATCATTTGTTTGCCAATTTTAATGACTGGAACAAATGTAAAACATTAAAAACATGCATTTTACCCCTTTATAATGAATCAAAAACACCTTTAATGCAAATCGAGGGGTTGAGTTGCTTGATCAAAATTTGCCCTTTTCACCTCAAATGGTCATTCTTGCTTCCATTTGCCAACCCTATCACACAAAAACAACAAATTAACTAAAACACTTATTCAAATCTAAAAATCACAAAAAATTAACACAAATAACATAAACATTGGGTTGCCTCCCAATTAGCGCTTTTGTTTATAGTCGTTGGCTCGACTGAAAGAGTTAAATCACTTTAGAGCATTAGGGAGCGATTTTCTCCCCATGGGTCGAAACTCCCGAACCAATCCACCATGTGGTGAACCATGCATTGATCTTCATAGTCCAATTTCCTCAATTGCCAAGGAGGAATATTAGACTTGTCATAGAGAGGCTCAACTTCACCTTGGAGTGGATTTTGCTTGTCTTTTCTGAATTGGCTCAACTGTTCACCATTTTCTTCATGGAATGGCGAATTTATTAAGCCAACTTCCATCCTTATCTTCTCCTCCTTTGTTCCTACACCATGAAAGTTAGTACCAAGGACATTTATAAATTTAACTTCTTCGGTCCTTTCTTGGTTAACCTTTTCATCATATGGCATATTAGAAACAAGAGCAGTAGGCTCTATACTCCCTTCTTTATTATCCAAATTGAATTCCAATTCCTCACCATTAACCCGTAATATAAGCTTACCTTTTTCTACATCAATTATAGTTCGTGCAGTGGCTAAAAACGGTCGTCCTAGAATAATTGGCATTCTCACATCTTCTTCAATATCTAAGACAACAAAATCCACAGGTATTATAGATTGTCTTACCTTTATGAGCACATTTTCCAAAATACCCATGGGACGTGTGATTGACCGATCCGCCAATTGCAATGTAATATTGGTAGCTTTTAGCTCTTGAAGTCCCAATCTCCGGGCAACCGATAACGGCATAAGTGATACACTTGCACCTAAATCACATAAAGCATTAAAAAAATGCAATTGACCAATAGTGCAAGGAATAGAAAAACTTCCCGGATCTTTCAATTTAGGAGGGAGTTTATTCTTAATCAATGCACTACACTCTTCCGTTAATGCTATCATCTCATTATCTACAATTTTCCTCTTCTTTGACATGATGTCTTTCAAGAAACGTGCATAAGAGGGAATCTGTGTTATAGCATCAATGAAAGGAATGTTAATGTGCAATTGTTTAAACATTTTGAAGAACTTTTCAAACTCCCGATCCTGTCCATCTTTCTTCAACCTGTGAGGAAAAGGTATCACATTAGAATTTAAATGAGAATTTAATTTGGGATGAAGTGCATCAATATCAATGATAACATGATCATTTTGACTTTCTTGCTCCCCTTCAATTGCTTGCTTCTTGTCTTTTTCACCACCTGAATTTTCAAAATCGAATCCTTCAACCGTTTTACCGCTTCTAAGAATGATTGCATTGACATGCTCTCTCGGATTCACTTCGGTTTTACTTGGTAATTCACCAGGGTTTCTATTGTTGATCACATTGGCAATTTGACCAATTTGAACCTCCAAGTTTCTGTACATCCCAGCTAATTGGTCCAACCGCCCCTCAACTCGCTCGAATCTATCCGAAGTCACCTTAGCAAGTTTTTCCACCGCGATCTCCCAACTTGGTTTAGTTTCAGCCTGGGGTTGCCTTGGTTGAAATCCCGGCGGATTGGTTGGCCTTTGTTGATTGCCTTGATCTTTCCATCCAAAGTTTGGATGATTTCTCCACCCCGAATTGTAAGTATTCGAGTAGGGATTATTTGGAGCATTTCGGTTGTAATTATTAACAAATTGTACCTGCTCAGAATCAACACACTCATTACTATCATGTTCACCTCCACATATAGAACAACACGCTACATGTGCATTAGATGAACTTGGACCAACTCCACCTTGTCTATTTAGCAACTTCATCACATTATTCATTTGAGCACTCAGCATATTGAGAGTGTCCATTTCTATCATACCTGCGTGACGTCTTGTATTACCTCTCTCATTGGCCCATTGGTAGTTATTTGCTGCCATTTCTTCTATCAAATTATGAGCCTCTTGGGGTGATTTACCCATTAAAGCTCCACCTGCAGCTGCATCAATCATAGTTTTAGTAGAAAAAACTAAACCATTATAGAAGGTTTGTATGATTAACCACTCCGGCAGTCCATGATGTGGACATTTCCGAAGCAAATCTCTAAACCTTTCCCATGCTTCATATAATGATTCTCCTTCCATTTGACTAAAACCAGTGATATCCATTCTAAACTTAGCAGTCTTACCTGGTGGAAAATACTTATTTAAGAATGCTCTTGATAGTTCATCCCATCCAGTGAAAGTATTAGGAGCATGAGAGTGTAGCCAAAGTTTGGCCTTATCTCTCAATGAAAATGGGAACAATCTTAGCCTTATGGCATCATCACTAACTCCATTCATTTTAATTGTATCACAAATTTCCAAGAATGTAGCTAAGTGTGTATTAGGATCTTCTACTGCATTACCTCCAAATTGAGATTGTTGAACCATTTGGATAAGTGATGGTTTAATCTCAAAATTGTTAGCATTTACCGTAGGCCTTACTATGCTTGTTTGAGATCCTTGTGTTCCCGGTAGAGTATAATCTCGTAGAACTCGCCTATTTGGGTCATTTTCGGCCATTTCTTCTTCAAATGGTAGTTCTATCAAAATTTCCTCTATCGGTTGCCAAATCTCTTGTTCCTCTTGCTGTTGTGTGTGCCTCCTTTGTCTACGTAGTGTCCTCTCAATTTCTGAATCGAAAGGTGCGACTTCTCGAGACTCCCGGTGCATACACTACAAACAGAAATAAGGGATATTATGCAACTTCAATGGTAAAAAAAACTGATTACAATATAAGATTAAATATAATCTAAAAAATAAAGCTGTCTAAATTAATAAAGATGATTAGGCTCTAATATTGCCGCTCCCCGGCAACGGCGCCAAAAACTTGACGGGATTTTTTTTATCAATGCAAGTTTAATTCCGATTTTACACCCGTTGGACTGCAAGTATACAGGTCGTAATTGTAGTACGAGATGTGTATCGGGTCGATCCCACGAGGAGCAATTTAAAACAATTATTAGATACTAATTTACTCTATTATTTAGACTCACCATTAATTTGAGCAGAAACTTCATATTTTAATTCAACTACAAAAATTCTTAAATAGATAAATGCAATATCTCAAGGGGAGTAGAATTCACTAAATATTAAGATCTAGGGATGTAGATTCCACTTATGAATCAAAAGATCTAAAATGAATTAATTCAACACTTGTTACTGCTCTTGTTTAACCAAGGATTCATTTCCAGAAATACCAAAATCACATTCTCATGATAATAATGGGTTAAAACAGATTAGTTTTTCCTAATCTCTTGGTAAATACTAAATCTGTTCTTATTTACACATGAAATGCAGATTTCATCCACTTGAATGTATTTCTATTCTCATGAATATACAACTCAAGTTCTACTTGTGTCATTCCATTATTTTTACCATTTCTCAATGAGTAAAAACAACTATAAACCTGCTATTGGTGATCAAGCAACAACAAGTAATCCAACATACACAAGTAGATAAGTTAATACAAGATATAACAAGCATAAATCACAATCACTTCATATCATTTGGCCATAAGCTTCATCTACTCCCTAGATAAGGGAAATTAGCTACTCATGAATGATGAAACACTCATAACTTCATTAATGTAAATCATCAGGAATTACAAATACAAACAGAGTAAAGAAAGTCTTAGCCAAGATATGGTAAAGCCTTCCAAAAATCTCCTTTGTCTTGAACTAAGATGATTACAAGATGAAACCTCAATTGCCCCTTGCAAGTACCTAGCTAGAGAGACTATGTTTTTCTGTAAGAAGCTAAGCTACGAATAGTCCTCCAGATCTCTCCCCATATCTCTGCATAAAAAACACTCAAATGCTCCATTTTTCCAAGTCAAATTCTATCCTTTGATTCCCAAATCTCCACTTTGTTAGCATAGTCAAAAACCAATATTTTTGACTTGAAAATAAGCCACTTTTCTTGCCCTTTTTTCTTCTGAAGCATGTGCACCGAATTCCCTTGCATCTTATAGCTGGAAAGTGGTATGAACACAAGAGAATTGGCTGAGTCAAATTGCAGAATTTCGGCTATAAAACGCGCCTACACAAAACGCGGTTACAAGTCACGTTTTGTGTACTCGCGTATTCACTTTGGCCTTACTTCATCTGCGATTTTCTCTATCATAAAGGCCGAACTAGCTTTTGTGCAAAACACAAAAGTTGTAGCCCTTTGAGTTAGCTTTCCAATGCTTCAAGAATCATCCAAATCGGAGCTTTGTAGCCTGAGATATGATCGAAATACTGTCACCTGTTCAAACCTCTGTTTTAACTTCCGACCACAGGGTGCAGCTTCTGTATTCCAACGTTTTGCCCATGAAGATGGCAGAAATGGATTTCGATGTCTTCATACGAATTGTAGGTCTCTTTCTTAGCTTTAAAATGGTATAAAAAATCACCTCAATCCGATAAGTGTAGCTCCAGATATGGTCAAAATACTGAAAAGTGTCAAAACTGACTTGTATTGCATTTCCTCACTTGAACGTTTTTCACTTCATTCTTCTTGTTGCCACTTAAATTCATCACCAAATCTCTATTTTTCACCTCAATTGACCTCCTTTGGTGATTGATTCATTATTCCTGCATAAAAATGAAGTTTTTACTATTAAAATCAATAGAAATGCAATATTATCCACTTTTACCAAAAATATATAATTTTACCAAAAACCTCTTTATTTTAATTATAAAACTAAATAATCAACTCAAAATTAACTAATAAAATGCACTTAAAAATACGTAAAATAAACTCTTATCATTAGGCTTCAACATTAAAGGTTAATTTTATATATATAGACAGTGTATACATTAATACCCTTGAATACCTGCCACCTAATCCCAATTTGAATTTGAATCACCTAATATACTAACAATTATTACTGGTGTTGTGTAGTTTTCGAGTCAAAAGCCAAATCTGTCCTTCGTTTAACAAAGTTTAATAAGTTTCCCTCTAACCTCAAGCGTCTCTATTTACTTGGTCATTGACCTTATATTTTCATCAACTAAAATTTTAAAAAAAATTAGGAATAAATTTAAAAGTTTATCAGGAGAATATAAAATAAAAAATTAATACACCATTCCAATCATTGACACAACTAGAATTTATTTGATGTAAAAATATTAAGAATTAGGTATTGAAAATGGACTTCAACCAAGAAACCCATTTTGCCTTCATTTGGGAATTTTCTCAAATTCCTCATAAGTGGCTTGATTTTGTTTAATTGTGGTGGTTAATCATGGTATTTCGACTAAAATGATCCTGCAGAAATTATGTTCATTTTGAAGAATTGAGATACATGTCATAAACTAACCATTTTAGCTTGAATTTTGTTGATTTTTTGTTAACTTATAATCAATGGTTGTTAGTTTCATGTTTTACTCATGATGAGGATCATTTGATATGAATTTTGTGAATTATGATGTTAGTTTTGGTAAGAGAAGAAAAAAGACGAAAAACAAAACAATGCCAAAGAACAAGCGTTAAGTGTTCAAAGCACCAGAGGTTAAAAGCAGGGTAAGAGAGTCCATTAACAAAAGTGACCTAAAAAAGGGGTTTAAATGATCAGTAAATAATGTTAGGGACTAAATTATTGGAGGTAAAAAGTAAGACATCGAACATAGTTAACTTAGTTTGGCAAGGACAGATCATTTTCTCACAAAAAATCGTGTGTTCAAATTCCGTTGCCAATGTGAGAGTTATGTTGGTGGGTTGTCGGTAAAAATCTCTATAAGCGATTTATGGTTTCGAAAGTATATCCTATCCGGTGGTGGTGACTAAAACTAAATCCACCCAAACTTTTATTACCAAAAAATATAAATAAATAAATGTAAGATTGGTAAAGTGTTAAAAACCCTTTAAAAACCCATAACAAGGCAAGTTGTTAAAACCTCCAGCTTTAGACTTCTTCTACTTGCCTCTTCAAGTCTGGGCTTAATTACAGAAAACCCCTTGTTATCAGGTTTTAGTGGCACTTTGCTCTAGTGGTGCAAATAAGTTGAGTTTAATTGAATAATTTGCAAGTTTGTTCGGTCAAAATTCGAGATCGAACTCGCATTGACCAAGTTCAAACTTGAGTTCGAATAGTCCAAACTACTTGACGAATTGAGCTTGAACTTAATATGTGAAACTCGAAAACTCATCAAGCTTAATTAAATTCAATTGAGCTTCACATATATATGTTTTTTTATTTTTTAGTATGAAATGTCTATTTTATCCCTTATTTAAAATTATTATAAAATATAAATTTATATTTCTGAAACTCGATTAAGTTCAATCGAACTTGAAATAAGATCGATTTTGCTCAATGAGCACGAGCTCAAGCTCAAACTCGAGTAATGCAAAATAAAATTGAGATCGAGCTCATGCTCAACTTTCAAGAGTTCAAAGAGTTCGAGATCGAGTTCAAGTCAAAGCTTTTTAATTCGAGTCGATCTCGAGTAGTGACTCAATCATACCCTTACTTTGCTCTCTCAAGATGATTTTATCAACAATTTGTACTCTAAAATTATCGCTCATCTAACTTGGTTAATATTATCATTTAAGAACATGACAAAATGTCTTTATACATTCCTATGTTAACTGAAGTAACTATTCTGCCCTTTCTTATCCTTTTCTTCCTTTTTTGGCTCATATTCAATAGATGTAATTCTACTTCCCTTTTGTTACAATTATTTGCATAGATATAGTTTTTGGTTTAACCTTATTGATATGTTGCTATACATCTATTGATCACTGTGCATTTACATGGTTTGATTGACTGATCAAAAGCGCTATAAATTGAATTCTGCATTCTCATTGTACATGTACAAAACATAGAGAAAGAATTCGATTTATTTTACTTTCAAGGTACTAAAGAAGAACTTTTGTGAATGAAATCAGCATCATGACAAGACAAGAAGAAGAAGAAATTGCATTATTATTCACTGGTATTAGTTATTAATTTCCATGTGAAGATTTTTCGTTCCCCCAAACTTTGAAAGTTCGACTTAATGCATAGATGAGTATCAAATTATACGATGAATCACAGTCGGGGTACATTCGTTTCAGCAACTGTATGATTGGTCCTCTCGACCAGCGCGCGCTTTTAGTTTTAAACTGGTACGCTGGTCAGTGCCGGAGGTTGGGGTGCTGATGCTAAATACGGATGGGTGCTCTAAGGGCAACCCAGGACTGGGCGGTGGTGGTGGTGTCCTGCGCGATTCATCAGGGAGCCCTCTATTTGCATTTTCGGCTTTCCTTGGGGAAACCTCCAGTTTACGTGCAGAGACTCTAGCCCTTTTGATTGGGCTTCGCTAGTGTGCTCAGAGAGGTTTTGGCAATGTGTGGGTCCAGATAGATTCCTTGGTCCTGGTGGGGATTCTTCAAAAGCAGTCTTAGTGCCCTTGGCACATCCGAAGGGAGGTGTGGTAGATTTGGTAGTTGCTAGGCGATTCTTCTCGGCTAACTCATTGCTACAGGGAGGCGAACACAGTTGCTGATATTTTATCTAATGTGGGGGTTTCCTACCCTGAGCAACAGGTTAGGGTCTATGACCACGCACACTTGTTGCCACAGTTGGCTCGTGGTGCAATTCGGCTAGATCGGTTAGGGATGCCTTTAGTTAGGAAGCTAAGGATTGGTTAGACTTTGGGGTAAAGATTTGTTCGATTTTTGTAATTTCAGGTCTAGTTAATAAAATGCGAGGTGGCGCCCATCCCCGTGCACGGGGTTAGCCAAAAAAAAAAATTATAAGAAATCAATATGCATCATATATTGGCCAGGACTAAATTACTGATTACTTAACAAATCATATCTAAACACATGATGTGATATTTATTGCATTTGGTCACCTTTATACTCATACCATTTTCCTTTCTTTCTATTTATATTTTAAAGGTGCAAAATTCTATTGTTTATATTAGTGAAAATGCATAAAATATTTTACAAAATTATTTCAATTTATTTACAAAATATTAATACTTTTAGGAGAAGCAATGCATTGTAGGAATGGTTTACTAATTTTTTAGTAAACATAACTACTACATTAAAAATGTTTAAAAAAAAAACTTGATTTGTTATACTTTAATTAGGAGTGCTTTTGAAGAGAAGTATTAGGGGATTATATTCTTTGATTCAAGAATTTTTAAAGATTGTAATTATCAAAAGAAAAAAGAATTTTTAGAGATTGTAACTCTCTTATTATTTGATTTAATAAATTTGATATTTGTGCAAGTTTTCATGTCTTTTATTTTCAGCAACAAAATTTGTGCTTATAGTTAGATACAAATATGGTAAAATATCCCTCATATGTATGTCATGGATATTTGGGACTTTCAGTAAAAAAAAATTTGTTGTTAAAATAATTTTGTATCATAGTGTGCTAATTATTTTTGGACCATTTTATAGGTTAACTGAATTTAATTTAAATTATACAATAGATTATATGTGCAAGTGATTTTCATTTAATTGTTGGATCTTATTTTTATGAACAATCTCCCAAGGAAAAAAGTCCAAATCATACTGATTTTCTTATATTAACTGTTATACTAATTTTGTCATTTTTATTGTTATACTATTTCTCATTTTGTTTGGGCTTTAACTCTTATTAATTCTTGTGTTCCAGATGTAAATTTATATACTCATAGGTGTTAAATATATAAACAAGTGATATTCTATATATAACTAAGAAGATTTGTTGTTATTGTTATTCAAACTTTCAAACTTTTCAAAAATTCAAAATGATTAGAAACTTATAATATGACAAAATTTTATTACATATTTTGCAAGGTTATCTGAAAAGTGAAACTACTTTTCATAGTATTTTAAAATATATAAATACAAAAAAAATTAAATTATACCTATAATCATTTATCATATAGGTATATTACGAGTACTTACTAACTAAGGCATTAAGTTTTACTCATTAATAAAACATCTTATCATTATTTCAAATAAACTTTCTAATACCAGATTGAGATAATTTTTTAATGTAAAATTGTACATGTATTCCAAAAATCAGTAAGTTTTGATCATTAATCAAATTTACCATGTTATTAGTAAGAATTACTATTTATGTATAAAAACTTACTGTTACTTGAACTAAACTTACTCTCTAAAAAGTAAGTTTGGGATATAAAGTAGTAATTTATTTATATAAAAAGTAAGTTTAATCTTTATTCCAATTTACCTTTTGAGGTATAAAAATTACTAATCTATTAAGGTTAACTTACTATTTTAGATGGAAAACTTACTTCCATATTTTTAGGTGTTATCCTATTTAGGTGGATAGGTCTAACAAGTAATCAAATGGTCGTTAAAAGTGCAACAACCTGTTATATTAGGTAAAAACGATTTCGTTATCATAACTATCGTTACTAAAGCATTGTGTCAAATAGGCCTTCTAACAAATCTTCAAATCTTGAAAGCAGCGAACAATAGGTAATGTGTGAAATATCTGAATTTTATTCTTTTACTCAAGCAATATAACTCGTAAAGAAGTTTATGGAGATAATTGTTTTTTCTTTCCTTCCGTAGTTTTTGGTTATGTTGTCTCATGTTTTCTTTAGATGATTATGAACTTCATATCCTGAGCTTAGATGGTTGACTCTGACACTCCATCTGCTTTTTTTCCATATCGAAAGAAAGTAGACAGGATTAGTTCCAAAAGAAAGCGTAAATATATCACTCAGTACTATGAATTCTAAAGAACATATTTAATGCTAAATGCAGGATAAACGATATTCCTGCAAGCATAGGGGAATGCATTTCTCTTGTTGAGGTAAAAGTCTCCTTCGTCTCTACCAGTTTTTCTCTCATTTTTCCACTTTTTATTTTTTATTTTCTATATACATTCTGTAAAGCCATTTGCCAAACGGCCCAAACCCGAATAACAAAGAAGTAAGCTTTTCATGTTTCCTATGTTTGCTGTTCACAGTTCCCTATCTCAGAATCTCGTCATTTGTTGTTCTGCAGGTTGATCGCTCATCAAATCTCCTGGTAGAATTACCAGAGACATTTGGGAATTTAAAAGATTTGAAGGTCTATCTACTATCCTTTGTTATCTTGGAATTTCTTTATTCTCGTATCCCTCTTTATTTCAAATTGGAAGTAAAAGTAAGATACGGAATACTAACATCAAGCCTTGCTACACCAAAAAGAGGGCAAGTAATGCAATTTATCTTTTTCAAGTATATGAATTTGGGATTTGCCCTTGCTCAGTGAAGCTTGTAGGTGCTTTTAGAACTTCCAGATGTATCAGTAGATTGCCTTACTAATAAAAGCTGTGCAATGTTTCTTAAATTGCCGCGATAGTGACACTCTATATTTGCTCCCATCTTTTTCTGTATTGCAGGCTTTGTATGCAAGTAATAATGGACTGAGATCCCTCCCCAGTACCCTATTTAAAATGTGTAGCCAACTTTCGATTCTGGATCTGCATGGGACAGAAGTAACAATGGATGTTCTTCGCCAGGTTCCTTTTCTTCTCCAAATCATATGTGATTCAGATCCCCTCATTGTATTCAAATTTATGTATGAATCCATTTTGTTTCTTACAGTTTCAAGGATGGGATGATTTTGATAATCGCCACCGCTTGAAACATCAGAAGCAGCTGGATTTCCGAGTTAGTAGGTCAGCTGAATTTGATGAAGGTGCTGACAATAGCTATGGAGCTGCTAGTTGAGACCCTTGCCAGTTGAAGACCTACACAACAGTAACATAGGAAAGTCTTAGTCTGTCCATTCAAAGTTGTCAGCTGCCAACGGATTTTGTTGCCTGATGGTTCCAAGGCTGTTCATAGATTCATTTCCATACTTTCCTGGGCAAAATTAGGCTATATGATTGATTGGAGAAATTTGTCCTTGGAGATCAGTCTTTTGGGCCACCAAATCTGTCCAAACCCAGTTACGTAAAACAAGCGCAGTGAAGGCCATACCAGGGATTTGCGCAAAGGAGCTTGTAGATGAATGGGCCCTTCAACAGCCTTTATCAAGCGACATCTGTCTCTCCAGCCCACAAACAACTGCTGTTGTGGCCCTGGGAGAGATTGAAAAGGATAAATCCCCCCTCCCCCAGCATCGGTGGCAAAGCCCAAAGCATGATATCTATGAATACTTGTATTTAGGTGGTTAGCATGAGGCCCCATTATTAGGTTTGGACAAGCCCCACCCACCACTTGAATAAGTAGCCAATGATTTCATGTTGTTCCTTCCCTTGAACCAATAAATTTTGAATTAATTTTTTAAAAAGAAATTTTCTTGAGTTAATCTTTTTTTAAGTTAATTTTACATACATTGACAGTATGCATATATACAATAACAATTGAATGCATGATATATATACAAATATAAAATTTAAATTCAAATTAATTGTTGTTCATATTTGATTGAATGTGTATTCATAGACTTGTTTCATGAAGATTAATTCATAAACATTTTTTATGTAATAAAAGAAGATAAATTTGATGATGGTACTCGGTGCTTCACGTTTCTCTCAAAACAAAAGAAAATCATCTTGAACGGGTACTCCATGAAAGCATAATTTTACATTTAAAGTTTTATTTCTACAAAATGGAACTACTAGTGAGTAATATCAACAACCATATGTAAAGTATTATCCGATTCCTGCACTTTTCCTATTGGGGTAACAACCTTAATTGCGTGAGAGGCCCCCGCCCAACCTTGCATTTGCCTGCCGTGCCCAAATAAGAGGACGAATTTTGCGTTAAACCAAAGAACGAAAGGAAAGCAGCCATTTTCGTGGTTTTTTTTTTTTTTGTACTGTACGCTATTTCACCATCTTTTGTGTGGACAGGATTGCTTCTTGGTTAGGAGTGTCAACGGATCAGATTCAGGATCGGATTGAAAATTTTGAATTTGGACACGTTTTTATGTAATAGATCTAGACTCGATCTGTATATCTGATAGGTCTTGACCTTAGAGTCCCGGAACCGAGTACGACGGGTTCAGGTCGGATTCGAGTTTAGAAGGTTCAAAATTAAATCCAAAACCAATAATAAATTTAATTTTCAAACTTAAACAAATCAAATTATAAAACTAAATCACAAATAACTCGCAATAGTTAATTCAAAATTAATCACAAATCAATCTATAAAGGCATTACTAAATTGTTAATTTGGTAAAAAAAATGTATTTAAAAATATTTATATTTTATAATTATTAATATATTATTTGGATTCGGGTCCAATATGGGTCGGAATCCAAAGTTTCGAATCTAACCCTTTTTTATTAGAGTAATCGGATCTGGATCCGGAAATGGAATTATTTTTCAACCCAAAACCGAAAAAATTTGCCGGATCCATTGACACCCTTATTCTTGGTATAATCAGTCCCCACACCCTCAGCCGATCCTCAGCTCCTTTTAGTGTCCAACAATGGCGTGGTCCTTGGCTGCTTGCTTATTTATATTTGTACTCCTCCTGGCGCTCAAAATTCCCGGGTAAAGAATGATTCTCTGATTGATTGATTTATTTTTTTTTTATTTTGGGTTCTTTCTACTAGGACTACTTCAAGTCATCGGAATTGTCCCCACAAGCCTCAAGTGGTGGGGTGAGGAGCAGAGGAAGTGTCGATTACTTGGGACGGAGCTTCTCAAAAAATGAAGCTCTCAGTATTAATAGTGGGGACGGTTTGTTGTTTAATCAAAATGTTAGGATGCAGACAACTAGGCCCGCTTCCCTTGTTTTATCTCATCCTAAACAGTAAACACCACATGCTTCAGTTCTATATTCCGTCTCTCAATATGTGTTATCATGTGTTTATACTTTATAGTACCACATGTACAACTTGTTTGCTCTTTTATTGCTCTGATATCTAGATTCTGTTGTTTACAGAAGGAGTGTGAAAAAAAAATATATTTTTTAAGAATCTTTTGCAATGGTTGTTCCTGTATAGTATTTTGCGATTTTGCCTCGGAAAAAGGAAGACAATGGTGCTAGATTGTGGAAGAGATGAGTCCAGAACTATTAAACAGAAAAAGAAAAAATGAAAAAGATGCTAAAGTACCCAGATACAGATATTAACTTCTACTGGTACATGAGACTGAATAATCCTTATGTTTGCGATTTGGACAGGGGACACTTGACTCTGGATTTTGGTGGTTCCAGGGCTCACTTTCATTATTGGCAAAGTGTATGAAATTTGCGTAATTTTTGTTTACATGGGAAGGTGGCTGATTGCTGTTAGAGAGTTTGCTCATTTTTTATGATTACAAATGTGATGCACAAGTATTGAGAGATTGATACAAGGCGAACCTTTTGTAGAATTATTTTTACACTAACATCACATCCACATTGCAGATTCAAGTCGTCAATCTGGAATCATATCTCTAGCTATTAATTGGTCACATAATTGCTGTTTGTAAGTTGTAACATAAGATTGAACCCGGAAGCCTGACATGCTACTTTAGCACTTGGCAAATATTCCTCATTTATAATGGTTGAAAGTATAATGACTTTCATAGATTTTCATTCTAAATTTCCTTCGAGCTCTTTTTAGAACACCCCCCCCCCCCACCTCTCCTTCCCTTTTAACAGCATTCGCTATTAGATGCAAATTGCATTTCAGATATTTAATGCCAATGATCATTCGTAAATGTATTAAGACTCAGTTCTGTGTCTTGTATTCCTCCAAGAATGTGCCTTTTTCAATAAAATTAAATGTAGAAGAAATGGAAGGAATAAATGAATTCAACTCTCCTCTCTAAAACTTCTACTCTGGGAAATTTTTGTGTATTCATTCTACATTGTTTCTCTGATTAGTAGCACAGATTAACACTATTACCTTGTGAAGGAAAAGCAACATGATTATGCCGGTCAAGTATATTCTGCTCCCACATCGAGCAATGAGGAAAAGGAAGTTGCTTGTGGGAGTTTGAGGATGAAATTTGATCACATTACTCAAAACTGATATCTTAGTTTCATTTTGCGATGTTGAGATTATATGATGAAGTTAGACGACTGCAGTGTTACTCATCTTTCACCCTATAATCTTGTTTCATCAAATTTCTAGGATTTCTATCAACTTCTTTAATGATTTGGAGTTGATTTTCTCTTTCATGTGTTGATGTCTCTCTATCTTCTCATTTTGAAGCTAAATGGTTTGTTCAGTTTTTATTATGAGATTCTTTTTTCATTAGAGGTTCTTGCTAAATTACTGAAGAAGAAAACTGAACTTAATTTTTGGCTGTAAGATTCATATGATTGTTCATTCTATCTATAGTAATCCATCTCTTTACCTATTTATCGTAAATCCTAGCTGTATAATTCCAAATACTATTTTGTTCCACATGACTAATTAAATGCAAATTGGTCAATAAGAGATTAACTTGCATGGGATACTTCAATTAACTCTGTGGATTTCTGGATGACTTAATGTGCTGGAAGTTACTTGCCTACAACAAAGGAATGACAAGGTGAGATGGGATAAGTCACCATCAGATGTTGTATATGTTATTGAAAAAGATATTGTAAATTTAATTGCTCCTGGCTATGATTGCATACTAGTGGTCAATTCTGCTGAAACTACCGGAATATTGTGGGACTATAAAACTCATTGATGAGCTTTGACCTTGAGTATATGTCTTTGATCTTGGTGGTAAACTAACAAAAGTTCCTTGGAAATAATATTGTTCATGTCATTACTTGTGAATAGGGATTCATAGGGTCATGGTGCTATAAGTAAGAAATAGATTTTTACTTATTTCTTCGCGAAGCACTAGGCTTATGTATTATTATCCCCTTCCCTCCTCTATCACATCCAGTCAATGTGTTTTAAGATTTTTGTATTTTAAGATGGTTGGTGACAACATATGTTCAATTGGTGATGCAATTTCATGAATTTATCTGATAATTGTCTACTAATAATATACTTCGTATGCGTTAACTACAAATGAGAGAAAGTCAATTGTTAAATTCTTACTTCATTTTGATATTATGGCATGCCGTCTTGCCTTGTTGTTGTGCTATGTCTCATCAATGGTAGATGCTTTTATCAGTTCTCTTTTCTTTCCTTTGAAGTCATTTATGTCCATCCAAATACCTAATCATTTTTAGAGATCTAAATCATATGACATGTTTGACATGCTAGAGAGTGGTTTCAATTAGACTCTGTATGTTATCATGATTCAGACATTGCTTGTAGCAGTAATGAATACTTGATGTGAAGCACATGACTAATCCAAATTATTCTGAAATACCAAATGGCCAACAATTGTTGGATTCTACCCTAATTCTGGCTCATGATTATGTTAAAATTCTCTCTCTCTCCCTTTCTGTACTTCTGAGTATTGTCAATTGAAAATATTTGTGGGGGGACTTGTGAAGAAGAAAGATCAAGTTGCTGCAACTTTTTAGACTTTACCATTATTTGACCCCTTTTCTCCTTTGTTATTGAGTTAAAGTACTACCCCTCAGTGTCGGAGAAAAACTTAGAAAGCTCTAATTCTACGCATACTCTAGCAGATAGGAGGAAGTTCTTTTCTTGTCTGCTTTTCGCTTTTGTTCTACATAACGCCTCTATCTGCTAAGTTTTAGGATTCTTATTCACTTCCCATTTCCTCCTTTTTTTCTATTTTAGTATTTTAAGATTCTGCACGTAAGTATTTTATGGAATTAATTCTTTAATTTGTTAACTAGTTAAAAAAGATGAAGTGCTGGGAAACCATGGAGAACATATTCTCAAAATCATAATGCAACGTGGTGAATTGTTATCGACAATCATATGTTCTGTTGGATGGCATTTTCTGGTGCAATTTAGACTGAAGAGTCATTAGAGTAATTAAAAAGTAAATTTGCATGAATTTAGAAAAGTGACCAATAAAGAAAAAATTTTGACAAAGAGTTCTGGACAGAATAAAATATAGGGAATAGAATAAACTAGGAAAGTAAGCTGCCAATATACTTGCAAATTCTAATAGATTCAGGGTTGAAGTGTCGTTTTGAGTCAGAATGTCTGTTTCAATCAGCAGGTCTACCCCAAATTAAAGTGAGAAGAAAGCTATTCTCTGCTAACAGGGATGCATTTCACTAGCCAGCCAATTGGCCATGATAATGCAGCAATCGTAATGCATGCAAGCCATTGTTCCCAGTTCAGTCTCTTAGTGTTCGCAAACCTCTGCAAGAACTCCACCATAATCACTTGAAGAACCACTGTAATTCCTACTATGCCAATGAATAGTTTGTTCTTCTGTATTCCTTCAAATATGTTCTTCCTCTCCAGCTTTCTTGCATTGAATTCATTGAAAAGTTGGCAGAGAACAAAGCTATTGAAAATGATGGTGTCCTTAACCTTCTTGTTCACACCAAAGATTGAGCTTCCTCTAAACTGTAGCACCAATAAGACAGTTACCTGATAAAGAGCCTGAGCCATGAGATTTCTCCACATGATATTGGTTATAAGGGGTTCACTTCGACCTACAGGTTTTTTATCCATGAGGTCATCAGTGGGTTGTTCAGTTGCCAAAGCCAATGCCCCTAGTGTATCCATTATGAGATTCACCCAAAGAAGCTGGATAGCTGTGAGTGGGACTTCACCTGATGATATTGCAGCTACGAAGTTGATAACCAGGGCTGCAACATTCACTGTGAGTTGAAACTGGATAAACTTTTGGATATTGTAATATACACATCTGCCCCACTTCAGTACTGTTACTACGGAATTGAAATTGTCATCCAAGATCACAATATCCGAGCTTTCCTTTGCCACCTCGGTGCCTTGTATTCCCATAGACAGTCCAATATCTGCTTCTTTCAGTGCAGGGGCATCGTTGGTTCCATCACCTGTGACTGCTACCACCTGGCCTTTCTGCTTCAAACATTGTACCATCAGAAGCTTGTCAAAGGGGGTTGATCTTGCCATTACCAAAATGCCATCAATTTTTTCCATTCTTTCTTCTGGTGAGTAATTTCTGAATGTTGCACCTTCAACTATTGCATTGTTCAGATCTTCGTTGGATTTGAGAATTCCACAATCCAATGCTATTGACCGGGCTGTGAAAATGTTGTCTCCAGTAATCATTTTGATGCTAACTCCAGCTTTTCTGCAAGATTCTACAGCAGCTTTGACTTCTGGTCGACAAGGGTCCTTCAAACCCACAAACCCTAACAATGTCAGTCCAGTATCTGGAAGATGTTGACATTTTAGTTGACTTTCTTCTGTAAGCCTTTTGCATGCAAAAGCAATGCAACGTAGGCTTCTGCCTGCCATGCCCTGGATTATTGTTTCAAGTTGCTTTTTCTCTTCGCCATCAATATCTATGAGCATACCACTTCTGACATAATAATTTGAACACATAGCCAAAATCATCTCTGCTGCTCCCTTCCAGTGCGCATGAGTTGTCCTTGTACTACTATTGCTCCTCACCAACATCCCACTCCTTTTTTTCGCAGAATTGAAAGGTTCTACATGGACAATTTCGTTTGCATGCTTCACTTGCTGGATGTTCATTTGCATGTCGGAGATGGCCCAGGAAAGGAGAGCTGACTCAGTTGGGCTACCAGAAATTTCTGGATAAACAGAAGTGGGTGATACATGTACTTCTCCTGTAGTATTTAAGCCAACACCTTGTTTTATCAATTCAGTAACATCTGGGCTGATTTCTAGTGATTCTTTTTCCTTCCATGACTCCTTGCCTAACCAAAATTCAGTGACCTGCATCTGGTTCAGTGTGAGAGTGCCAGTCTTGTCGGTGCAGATGGTTGTGGCAGAACCCATTGTTTCACAAGCAGATAACCTCCGGACCAGGGAATGATCAGCCATCATTCTTTTCATTGAGTAAGCGAGGGTTAGTGTCACAGCCAGTGGCAAACCCTCTGGAATTGCAACTACAACAATTGTTACTGCTGAGGCAATGATACGAACAGTAGCATTCATGATGTGATTGGCATTGGTCTGGCCTTTAATAAACTCTTTTTTCCCACTTTCATCAAAAGTATGTCCTGTAAAGTAACGTATCATCAGAACCATTAGAACGAGGAAAGCCACGAATAATCCTACTTTTCCAATATAAGATGTCAGCTTGTTTAGCCGGGCCTGTAACGGTGTATGTTCATTCACGTTCTGAGTTATCGAACTCATCATCTGACCCCATGTGGTTTTCATGCCTACAGATGTAACAAGCATGTGCCCATAGCCATCCATGACCTTCGTACCTGACAGCAAAAAAGGGTTCTCGGTCTCATCGATCTCAATCTGGTCGCTTTCTCCAGTCATGCTAGATTCATCAACCTTCATTGAATGGCCATCCAAGAACAAACCATCAGCAGGAATATGGTCTCCAGTCTTCAAGAACACAATATCCCCCACAACAACATGGAAGATTGATGTGTGTTGCCTCCGCCCATCTCTCACAACTTCCACCTCAATGTTACTATTCTCGTTAGAAAGCTGCAAGAATTGCCTGCTCTGTTTGAAGTTGCTGATGGCAGAGACTGCAAGAACCAGCACAACAGCAACAAGTATACTTCCTCCATCGTACCACCCTTCTTTTAGGCCATGCTGCTTGATTCCAAAGCTAAGAGATAGAGCCGCACACAAAAGAAGTATGATAATTGTGGAATCTTTAAAGGCTTCTACAAGGAAACTCATAAAGCCTTTAACTGGCGCCTTCTTGTAAGTATTGGAACCATACTCGTCAACCCTTTTCTGAATGCTGCCCTGGTCTCCAGAAATACCATTCTTTTCATCAGTTTCAAGGATTGCTGCAAGTTTCTTGGTTCCGCCATATTTGCTCAGATCATCAAAGTTTTTGTCTTTAACCAAGTCAGCAAGTACGCTTTTGTCAACATCGAGAAAGGGTTCATGATCAAGATGATGACTATTACTGGGATCAATATCGATCGCAACATAGGATTCAGTACGTTGCAAGATAGGGCGAAAAACTAGGGCACTCGTAGAAGCTGCTTTCTTGGATAAAGAAACTACAAAGTATGTGGCTCTAAAAACCAACTGCAATCTCTTCTGGGCATTTTTGTTGCAATAATCTTTGCCAATAATGACCATGGTGTAAGGAAGGCTTCAAGAATAAGAAAAAGAAACAAACTTTGTGATTTGGTGGGGAAAAAAGGGAACGAGTAATGCTCTACTGTTGTGATTTCAAGGGCCAAAAGAAGACGACAAAAAGAGGCTCTGTTAGGCACAGGATGTTAATCGTGTTTTTATAACCGTCCTCCTGAAGAAAGTTCTATGCAATTTCATAGTTTCCTGTATTCTTAACTGTGGTAATTTTTTTTTGGAAGTTTACTTCTTCTTTTCTTTAAGTTACCGACTTGAAAATGGCTCGAGAAATCGATGAAATTTCTTTATTCATTTCCTCGCAAGTTCCAACCCATTCTTACTCAGATGTTGAGCGAGATTTTCGAGGAGTATGGTAGCTTGTAACGTGAGTTGACTACACTTTTGACTTTAAAAGATTTGTTGTCTCTTTTTTTTTTTTTTTGTTGGCTATGAATATATCATGAAACTTGAAAGTAACTTCTTTCATACATACAATGAAGTTTCATGGAAAGTAAGTCTAAACACATATCCTTTGCATGTACAAGAACATGAAATTCATTCACAAGTGTTTAACGGTAAAAGTTCATGTAAAAGTGTAATTGAGTTTATTGGAATTGATAATATGCGCGTGAATTACCCACTTATAAAACTTGCAATTTTGTTAAAATTAATTATTTATTGACTTAAAAGACTCTTTTGTGTGACTTGTTCGTTTCATTGACTCACAATTTTTCGTTGAAAAACAAGAGTAACTTCTTTTAAACCGATATGTACAACGAAATTTCTTGGCAAATCCACCTTAAGTTCTTTTTTGAACACGTATTTATTAACATATATAGTCTATGTGCAATGAAATTTCTCTTGCAATATTTATTAATCAATATGTACAATGAAATTTCTTGGCAAATCCATCTTAAATTCTTTTTTGAACACGTATTTATTAACATATATAGTCTATGTGTGAATGCAATTGCCTCCAATTGAATTGTTTGCTGATGTGGCTCTCTCCCATTAGCCGATTGGTGGTAGTCCTCCAATTGATTCCAATTTAATGAGTTGTAGTCTCTTGATTCGTCAATTGGTGATTGTCCTCTCAATTGCACATGAAAATGGTAATGTGGAGAGTTTTGATTTGTCAATTGTATTGAAATTTGGCCTTCTTTTTTTTCCCAACGGATTTTTTTTTTTTTTTTACTTTGGTCAATTGAATTGTTTTGATTGGTCAGATGTGAATGCAATGTCACATTTAATTATCACTTTTTTATTGTTGTTATCGAAAAAGTGCCCTCTTTTGCTATTAGTGGTTCATTAGTTAGCTAATAATTTCGCCCTTTCATTGCCCAACAAATCATCTTCTGAAGGCATGCATTGTGCTAAAATTTGCTCATCTCTTTTTTCCCCCAACAGATCACATTAACACAAAATTTGGCGTGTTTTTTTTCCCACCAAATCGCATCTAATTACCAATCCTTTGCAATTAGTTGTTAGTAGCTACTTAATAATGCCTTTTTTTTTATTGTCATCCAACAAATCGCGTTTGGTTAGCAGTTATTTGCAATTGTTAACAAAAACAATGACTTTTTTTTGTTGTTGCCAAAAAAAAAAACCGCATTTAATTATCATTGTTTTACAGATGCTATCGATAAGTGACCTCTTTTGCGATGAATGCTTCATTAGTTAATTAATAATTTTACCTTCTGATTGCCTAACAAGTCCTCCTCTAAATGCGTGTAGGATTGTGTTGAAATTTAACCTTCTTTTTTTTGGCCGAACGGATCGCTTAATTTTGGCCACCTTTTTTTTTGCCCCAGCCCCAGCGGATCACATTAACAAAAAAAATGGCCTTTTTTTCTCTTCCACCAAATTGCATCTAACTACCAATACTTTGCAATTAGTTGTTAATAGTTACTTAATATTGCTTTTTTTTTGTCATCCAACAGATCGCGTTTAATTAGCGATTCCTTGCCATTAATGATTGGTCAATTGTGATGAAATTTGACCTTCTTTTTTTTTCCTCAAAGGATTTTTTTTTTACTTTGGTCAATTGAATTGTTTTGATTGGTCAGATGTGAATGCAATGTCACATTTAATTATTGCTTTTTTTTTTACGGTTGTTATCGAAAAAATGCCCTCTTTTGCGGTTAATGGTTCGTTAGCTAGCTAATAATTTCGCCCTTTTATTGCCCAACAAATCATCCTCTGAATGCATGCATTGTACTAAAATTTGCCCATCTCCTTTTTCTCCCAACGGATCACATTAACAAAAAATTGGGCTTGTTTATTTTTCCCGCCAAATCGCATCGAATTACCAATCCTTTGCAATTAGTTGTTAGTAGCAACTTATTAATGCTTTTTTTTAAATTGTCATCCAACGGATCGCATTTGGTTAGCAGTTATTTGCAATTGTTAACAAAAAAAATGACTTTTTTTGTTGTTGAAAAAAAAAGTCGCAAAAAAAAAGTTGCATTTAATTATCCTTTTTTTACAGATGCTATCGAAAAATGCCCTCTTTTGCGATTAATACTTCATTAGTTAATTAATAATTTCACCTTCTGATTGCCTAACAAGTCCCCCTCTAAATGCGTGTAGGATTGTGGTAAAATTTGGCATTCTTTTTTTTTTTTTTGGCCAAACGGATCGCTAAAATTTGACCACCCCTTTTTCCCCCAACGGATCACATTAACAAAAAAATGGTCTTTTTTCCTCTTCCACCAAATTGCATCTAATTACCAATACTTCGCAATTAGTTGTTAATAGCTACTTCATAATGCCTTTTTTTTGTTATCCAACGGATCACATTTAATTAGCGATTCCTTGCAATTGTTAGCCAAAAAAAAAGACTTTTTTTGTTGCAAAAAAAAAAACACATTTAATTATCAATTTTTTTTACAGATGTTATTGAAAGAATGCCCTGTTTTGCCATTAATGCTTCATTAGTTAATTAATAATTTCACTTTTTGATTGGCTAACAAATCCTCCTCTAAATGCACGTAGGATTGTGCTAAAATTTGGCCTTCTGTTTTTTTTTTTTTTTGGCCCAACGGATCGCATTGACAAAAAATTGAGCTTCTTTCTTTTTCCCAACGAATCGCATCTGATTGCCAATCCCTTGCAATTAGTTGGTAAAAACTAATTAGTGGCAACCAATTTTGGCCTTTTTCTTCACTGTCCAAGAAAGCACATCGATTTTTTGCGGCTAATTCTTATTAATGCCTGATTAATACCAGCAGCTTAAATTAACCAAAAAATTTTCTCCTTTTACTTTTTTTCCCTGCAACTTATGCTTGCCTGTCAAATTTTTATAATTGATTGTTAACAATTAGTTATTGGCTAATTAATACCAATATGTTGGGTTAACAAAAGAAGGCTCCTTTTTTTTGTAATAAGACTTATGTTTACCTATCAATTTTTTGCAATTAATTAATTGCTCGTTCCATTTTTCACTATTGTCCAACAAATTATGTTTAGTTGTTGGTTTTTTCTCTTCATCTTTATTTGTTAATAATTAATTAATTTGTTGGCCTACGTTTTTAACCATTCAAAAAAATGCCGCTCTGTTTATATCATCTGTGCTAAGAAAATTATCTACTTTCGTATCTTTGCCTGGCAAATTGCGCTTACCCATTACTTTGCTTGATTTTAAAATGTACTTTCTATGCATTTTAATCAAATGCATCCTCACACACCTCTTTTGATTACTTTCATTTGGTGGGAAGTTGTTGTATTTTATGCGAAAGATGGGAGCTCTGTTTTACTATATTACCCAGCCTTAGTCTTTTAATTTACTCTTTCTCTCAATGTGGTTTCTCATTTTTGGTTTCTTTATCATGGTCATGTTTGTAAAAATGGAGTAACTGTCACTGTGCAATCCTGCCAGACGTCACTTTTTAGCCTTACTCTGTTCGGGGATAATCCTGCGTTTTTCCTTTGTACAATGGACACTGATATTGCCTGGTTTCTCCTAGCAGAAATTCGGCTACTTATCATCATGATCAGTGGTAAGTGTGCATCTACTGCATTGTTTCTTCTAATCTTTTGCTCTTACTTTTTCACTAGAAAGAAAAAAGGTACTTTATGAGCTTGCTTTTTCACATGCTCTTGCGTCTTTTAGACTTTCCTCGTTGCTAATTTTTTGCATTGGTTTCAACTTGCAGAGTTGCTATTGCTACTGTGTTGCTGGTGAGTGTTCTGCTTCAAGATCATTTTACTTAGTCTCTCTGCATGTGTTGAGCTTTTTAAAAAAAAATAATAATAATTAGCTTATTACCTTGTTATTTCTCTTCTTTATCAGTTTCTTTCTTTTCTCATGCAGTTTTGTCCCTTTAATTTTTTCACTGCTTTTTAAACTATTAACAAGAGTTTATTTTTTCCTTTTTCCCTTTCTTTTCCCTGTTAACTTTTGCATGATCGTTTTTATTGTGGTACCTCCTGCTCTTCTTCGATTCTACTGTGTGGATTTTCTGCAGGCAAACAGGTTGATGTTTCTGGTTCTCCTCTCTTCCCCCTTTCTTTTATATTTTACCATTTAGATTCCATTTCTTTTACATGTATTTTCTGCTACCTTGTTGGTTGCATGTTGTTTCAGTCTTGTTTCATTGACTTTTGAATTGTCGAACCTTGTTTGCTTCTTGCCATTTCTTGTTTGCTACATGTACAAGATTATTACCTTCTAGCTCATTACTTGCTTATTAATTTTAGCTTAGTATTTTACAAACCTGTTCCTTTTTTTTGTTAATTGGTAAAATTTTACCTTTTTTATATAGTCCTTTGACATTGTACACTTTGAACAATTAGAGTGAATGGGTAGATGTTCTACTCGCCACAAAAGGTACGCAGAAATGCCATGCTTAGAAAAAAAAATGAGCTTCTGCGCTATCGAAGAGAAGATAGGGCTGCCAAGAAAAAAGAAAAGCACTTTCTCTCGCGTATTCATAAGGTTCCACTTGATTATGTGGAAACAGGTGTTTCTTTTCCTGAAACTGGCACTATCCCGTGTGATAGTGGAAAGCAACCTTTTATGCATGGCCAAATGCTAGAAAGTGGGGGTTTTAAGAATGGCCACGATAATGTCAATGTTGTTGCTGAAGCATTACAATACATGTCATCTCATGAGTCTGCTTCCTTTAATCTTCACAGTCGTTCTGCTTCCTCTTCTAGGGAAATGCATTGTGCACCAACAATAGTTGTATTGGGAGGTACTATCAGTGTCGCCCTTTCCTGGCCTTTTTCTTTGTGTCCATTTCTTGCTTTTGAAAACATCCTTGTTCTCTTCTCCACTGATTGATCCTTCCATATTGTTGTTCTGTGCAAGTAAGTAAACCTTAATTTGCGACCTGCAGAACTTCCGCTCATTGATACGGCTAATCTTAGGAGCTGTCAACCAACATCCCTCCATGGAAATAGGAAAAGCTTAGGCTCCTATTCTTGTACAGCTACGCCTGATCTTCGTCTATTTAACAAAAAGAATAGGAACTCTGCCTCTATAACAGTATTGATGAACTAGCAAATTCTTTGGAAGCTCCTTACTGTGATAAAGAGATCTAACCTATGCACAATCTTTTTGAACATGTGATTGAATATTGTCTTTTTACTGATCTTTCCATGAATTCTAAAGAGTTGTATTCTCCTCTTCCTGAGTGCCAAAGTTCTGGAACAAAAACTGCTTGCTCTGAACCTCTTATGTTGATTGACCAAACAAGCAGCTTTCCTCATCTGTCTGATGGAACCATGCAGCCCTTTTGCATTGACAAACAAATTTTACCTTATAATGAACTTTTTGAAAATGTTGTTAGGTTCTCTCCTTTGCGTAATCCTTACATGGACTTTGGAAAAAATCAACTTGTCTTGAATGATATCCATAAAGAATTATATTTGCAAAAGAAACTTTTGTCTCTGAGAAGCAATCTTCTGCACCAGCATCTACTTCTCAAGGAATATATTCCTTTGGCTTTTTCCATGTGATTGTCAATTCTTTTTTCCTTGTCCACTTAGATCCACAAAAAAAAATATATTTTTCAGTTCTATTTGGCTGGAACTTTCATACTTTGCTCACTCTATTGACTGTACACATTCAAATGCCCCTGGACCTTTTTATTCAGCTTGTTCCTTTATATAGTTGTAGAAATCTCTTTTGTTCAAGATAGAGAGTCTAACAAGTCTACTAAAAAAAGTGATTTTCAAGGGAAAAAAAGGCGCCATCATAGTTCTTCTGCCTCCTATCTAAAGATCAACCTTCTGGTCAAAATCATGATTGTCGTGAAAGTATGAGGAAGCAGACTCCGGGTTGGCTTTTTATATCTCCTTCTCTTTCTATAGCTTTCCAGATTATGTTATTGATTAGATTAATAAAGGCGCGACTTAGTGCAATTTGCAGCTATAGTTTGAAATTAAATGTAGCGAGGCCTCGCAGAGGTCACTAACAAAGGTCTTTTTCAACTTGATGAGATCCCTCATGAAGCCATTACCCTTCCAGATGCTCTTAATTGTGAACACTGTGGAGCTAAAATGTTCTATTTGGAACCTCCTAGCTTTTGTTGCTCTGGCGGAGAGATCTCTATTGTGGCTCCACTGATGCCTTATGATCTTAAGTGTTTGTTTATTGGAAATGATGAAGAAAGCACTCACTTTAGAAATAATGTTTGAACCTATAATAATAACTTGGGATTTACGTCCTTAGCTGCGAGATATGACCCGAAATTGATCAAAAATACAAAAGTTGTTTATACCTTCCGTGTTCAAGGCCAGATTTATCACTTCCTCAATGGTTTGACGCAGCTAGGTGACAAACCATCTAGAATCTAGTTCTACTTCTTTGACACTGATGAAGAATTAGCAAAAAGAACTGGAAACTGTGAAAAGTTATGCGAAAGCACTTTAAAATTGCTTATGCGCATCCTTTTGAACAATCCTTATACCAAACCTCAGGGATATACCCAATCTTGATAGCTATAAAATCATGCTTAATTGTTACCCTGATTTAGACTAGTGTGTCTATAATCTACCATCTGCCTTGCAAGTTGCCGCCATATGGACTGAAGATGAGAATGAATCAACATATAGGAGTGTTCATATTCAAGTTTATACTCACTCACATACCAGCCATAGGATTAATCATTACTATGGTTGTTATGATCCTCTACAGTATCCTATTCTTTTTTCTAAAGGTGAATGTGGATGGCACCATGGTATTAAAAGACTATACAAGAGGAAAAGAAATGAGGATTCTTGTGAGGGCGATTCAAATGTTGATCCTTCGTCTTGTGGCAAATTCCTTTAGCTTGTGAAAGCTAGTAGAGTTGATCTTAGGTTGTTCCTTGACTTATCAATCAAACCCACTTGATTGTGGCGTCCTCTACCGTTGAATTCGTCCTTGAGTGGTTCAAGTTTGGGTTCAACTCCATCAGTTCCGCAACGTGTCCTCTAAGATCCTAAGTTTGCTTCCGTGCTCACACCAAGACGATGCGCGGAAGCTACTGTGAGGACCTCAAAAATTTCATTATCCTCTGGAAAATTAAATCAAAATATTATTGAAAATATTAAAATTATCCAATAATATGTATTTATATTTAAATAATATTGTTTTCAATCATTCAAATGTTACATTTCAATTTATTTGAATTTTTAAGATTTAATTGACGGTTCGCGTTCGGCAAAACCCTAAGTTGAGTTTTCGCGCACCGACTCGCGAATTAGTCCTAAGTTGAAATGTAGTATATGTAGAGGCTCTAAAAAGGTATAATTAAGTTGGAGAAATGTTAGATGAGGAATGTGAGGACTCGCAATTTATTTCTTTTAAATTCCCATTCTGAGGTTATTTAATTAGTTAATTGTTCAATTATTTCGAATATTATTTTCTAGCCCTATTGGACCCAATTCTATAGCATTATAGCTCATGAGTAATTTTAAGGCAATTAGTTCGCAATTCAAGCCTTGAAAGTTGTTAAGTGTGAATAGTGCCCGTAGGCTCAGGAATAGTAACTGACTTGAGAGTTCATGAGCCCGAATAATGGGAGATTTATACCCTAGTCTTAAAATAGGTATTTTTATGCCTAAATATCCATGTATTAGTTAGAAATGCCATCGTTAGAAGAATTTCTCAAAAATTTCACCTTATTGCGCATAAGTGGGAAATACGCGTTTTACACGCGCGATTTATTTGAAGGACTTTAGAACCTTATTTTGAGGTCATTAAGAGTGAATGATAATTACATGAATATGTGTGCATTAGAGATTTAGTGCACAGTTAAAACAAACCTCAGAGGAAACGGGCGTGAAACGCGCGCGTGATACACTGTTCACGGTTGACTTGGGAGCACAAAAGTTGTACCACACTCAAGCTTCTCAAGGAAGCTTTCCATTTCAGATTTTTCCCTCCCTTTCCCCTCACCATAACCGCCGGTCTCTACTCTCTCTCACACTCCAAATTTCACAATTTTTCCTCCACCATTTTCTTGCTCCAATTCACACCAAATTCACCACACAAGCTCAAGACAACTTGGACAATCACTTGGACAAAGAAGGAGCTGCACATTCACGGATTTTCTTGGGGCTTTTGGGACACCAAAATCTGACCTTTTAGTACACAAATAAGGTAACCATGATCCACTCTTTAATTCTTGTTCAATGAGGGCCAACTCACACAACTCACACTTAAGAGCTTGATTATGCTTATGGGTAGCTTATTATTGTTGGAAATTGTTAAATGTGGGCTCTATGAACTCCCACTTTGAGTTGATGGCTGTGATGATGTTTGATGATGGTTTTATTGTTGAATTAGTGCTTAAGGAAGTAGATTAAAGGTGCATTATTGCTAGAAACTTCATTGAGCTCTTGAAGCAAAAAGTTCTGATTCTGCCCCTGCCAAGACCGACCTTTTTCATGCGAAATTCTGAGGTTTTAACGGCTTGTATTTGATGTTTATGTGTTGTTGGAGTTGTGTGTAAAGTTTCATTGAAATATATTGAGGTTTGGTTGACCAAAGGTGATGAATTCCAAAACCAGCAAAATCTGGAAATTTTTCCCGTATGGCTCAGGCAGCCATTTTGTTTCGATCATAACTCTGCCCTCCGACATCGAAATTGAGTGCCGTTAGCGCCATTAGAAACTAGACTCTTCCAGATTTCCAACGGTGTAAAATTGACGTCCTGGTTCCACCTGAGTGAACCGTGGCAGTCTTTTAAAGTCACCTATCCTGCTCCACTGGTTCACTGGAAGCCAGGATATGAGCTGCGTTTTGTTGCCAGATTTCGAGCTAGTTATGAGTAGAATTTTAAAACGATTTCTTCTGAAAAATTGTATCCCTATGAGTGTAGTTTCCAACGCTACCAACCATGCTCAAATCTAAGTTGAATTGAATGAGATGTGACCAAAATATGAAAACTGCTCTGCTGTTGAACCAAACTGTCCAAATTTTCCCAGTTTGTGTTCGAGTTTTTGATCTGATTCTTGACAAGAAATCGAGCTTCATGGATTGTGTAAATTTTAAGCTGAATGTCTATGGTCATTTGAGGGAAAATGCACCACTTTCGTAGTTGAAATGATGTTGAGGAATTGAAGGAAAAGGAAGGTATATGCTGTCCAAAAAATTCTGGAAATTTTCCAGATTTTAGTCAAATTTTAGGGGTCAATTTTGACAAATTTTTGAACTACTTGGGCTGTATACATGTTAACCTATATGGGTAGTATTGTTTGGGTGAAAATGTAGCTTTTGGGTAGTTGAAAAATTTTGGATAAATTGAAGGGGAAATGGACTACTTGTTACCGAATGCACCTGAAATTTTTCCAGCTTTGAATGATAATTGTGAACCGTTTTCACGATAACTTGAGCTCAAATGATTTGTGTATTAATTAAGGGATTTGTATAGCTCAATTTGGGACAAAAATCTAGTAGAGGTTACGTCCAAAAAGTGGACCAAAATCTTATTCTTCAAGAAGATACCAAAACAGAATTTTTGTTTGAAATTAGAAATGGTTTGATGTTTGGATTTCATTGTGGGTAAATGTGGACCAAAGTTGTCCCGAAAATGTTTTCTAGCATTAACCGTTGTTACTAGGTCCACTTTGAGTTGATAACCTTGAATTTTATTAGACCAAATGCCCTATTTTGAGGAATTTGTCAAATCTGGAAATTTTCCTAAAAACTCGAGTTTTTGCCTTCATGAAAATCATTGGACTAAGTTGGTCGTGGAATTTGGCAAACTTAAGGAGTTTCTATTTTATAGAAATTCTAACGACTAGTTTTACTTGGTTTATATGATTGCCTCTTAAAGGAATTTCCCAAGATATGTTTGGGAAAAATTTGAGGGGAAAATTCCTCTAAATGTTTAAATGTGATTTTTCTCAACTTGTGACACCAAATTGGTGTTAAATGGCTTATATGATTCTAGAACTTGGATGTTGGAATATTTGACGAATTTAGCAAGTTTTTGGGTTTTAAAGAAACCTCAAAATTTAATTTCACTCGATTTGTGGATTTCACTTTGAGAAAACGATTAATACTAGTTTGGGATTTTTGAGTGAAATTAAATGCTAGTTGACTCGAGTTAAATTCGCCAACTCAAAAGTGGAAATTTATGTGAATTATTTGTATGATTTTAGGAGTTGGTGAAGAGCACAATCTCGATCAAAGTTTGGAATTCTAGACACTTCACTTGAGGTGAGTGTCTCTTGCATGAATCGTGTTTAACTGCTAGTTGAACTACTTGTTAAAAGTACTTGCTAGAGATATCATGAAATGTTATATGCTATGTGATTGCGTGAAATGCCACAAGTACAAGTGTTGCAATGTCGATTGGAGCGTGGTCTCGTCGACTAAATAAACCAAACGGATGCACGTACCACGCTCTATTAGAGTGGGAGGTACCTCTCTGCCGTCTTGGTAAAAGTGCTTGCAATATTCGGGTTGGAGTCGGGCCCGAAATTAAGGGGGAAGACGTTGCTAGCAGATGTGTAGATTAGGAAAAATGTCTACATGGAGTTTAGGTAGTGAAAGTTGACGGAGTGTCAACTATTATAAATTTTCTGATCAAGTGCGTGGACTTTGGCTCCTGAGAGCCCCGTATCCTTTTCTTGTCATGTTATTTCGCTTTCTTAAATTGTTAAGTGCTTACTTGTCTATTTGTACTTGTTAAATTGCCTTATGTGAATTGCATGTTTCGAGGCACCACTGAGCTATTGGCTTATCCCTTCCAAATTGTTTTCCTTGACAGGTTCTGAAATGCATGAAGTCTTGGAGAACTAGAACAGAAATGTTATATTTTGAATGCCCACTTTTGTAATTGTACTTTTGGAAACGTTAGTAACTTTTGGATGATTTTTGTGTTTTTGGGAAAATGTGAATCCTGTGGTGCTTCTGTGCCCTGGATTAGGAACTTTAAATTGTAAATTAATACTAAGCTCGACGTTTTCGTTGGTACTTGGAATTGTGTTTTGGGCTGTATAAGTTGAATTGTATGAATTATTTAAGTACGTGACTTGCTCGAGAAGTAAGGTTTATTTTCGATTTATATTTGGTGAAATTAGTTACTAGAGTGCATGAATCCTAGCGAGAGCTAGGCAGGCGACCCGCCAACCCTTTGGTTCGCCTTAGGGAGAAGTGGGGCCGCCACAGCTACCTTTAGACCTTAGAGGACACATTGCGATTTGATGGACGCCACAATCAAGTGTGTGAGGGGCTTTTATCCGTTCATTGTTTCTTTTCCATCCTTATTATAACTCCCAAAGGAACTAAACGATAAGGCTTTCTTTCAAGATCCTTTTTTTTTCCACCCTTTTCTATCCATCCAAATGAAGCCTTTTTTTTGTCAAAATATAGCTTACTTTTCTATTAATTAATTAATGCCTTTACAACAATATATAAAAAGGGAGCAACTGCTCCATCAAAACTGTGATGCTCATTTGAGCCACAGGAGGAAGGTTCTTTCCCAGTTAACACCATGTATCAATTTGGTTGCAAATTTTGCAAGCTTAAAACTAACTCTATCTTTCTGCTGACTAACTAAAGAGAATTTACACTTCCAAAAGGATGCTTGAAGTTGCTTTATATCTCTAATGATTACTGCTAGCTGGGATTCTTCTTCAACTTGTGCTAGTTCGAGTAACCCTCATGAAGTGGAATTCAATTGTTTGCTACCTTATATGTTGGAAGATAAGAAATTGTGTGTCATGCAAGATCCCAAAGCTGTTGATGACCCCTCGCGCTTAATGGACTTAGAACACAGAGGCAAGTAAATCACTTACTGCTTCTAAAAATATAAATTTTCCATACCTGTGGGCCTAGGAAAATCTCTTAACACAATGTTAAATTTATCATCTTATTTCAATTAATCTTATTAAAACTACCACTTTCCTGTGGGCCAAGTGAAAATTTTAACAAATTAATTGCTTACTTAATTAGATGTTATTCATTTAATCACTAGATATTTATATGATTAAAATTTTAAGCATCAAGTATATAAGATGTTGTGGCTACTCTTAAATACAAGATGCAAAAATCTTTATGATAACATCTAAATAGGTGACAAAAATAAAAGGTTGAAAGATGTGACAATTTATACCTTTAAATAATTAGGCGAAAGTGCAGCAAACAAACAAACTGCTGATGCCAATTATTAATCTCAATTTCAAGAGGCATTATTTAAATAAAACTCATAAAGTGCCCCAAAAGCAAAGTTCAACTTTTATGATATTTTAGTATACAAGATGCAAAGTCAAAAGGCATAAGTTTACTAACCATAATTCCTGCAAGATATAATTAGTTATGTTGTCATATATAAGCATAACCAAATGAAGGTCAAATATCACACTAACAATATATGTATGATACATACTTATGTTAGGGTATCAGGCCAACTATTTGAAATAGAAAAAGAAAAAATTAACAATTTAATAGAAAACAATATCTAGCACGAACAATGAGCAACGCACAAGAATTAATGTGGTTCGGTTTAATCACCAAGCCTACGTCCACGGAGGGAAAAACTTGTTCTTACTATGAGAGAAAAAAATACCACAAGATTACAACTTGATTCCCAAGTCCCAACTCTTGCATAATCCTCTCATCTACTAAGAACTCTGTCACTGCTTTTTTGTGTGTCTTTGTAGTATGTCAATCTACCTATTTATAGAGAATATTACTAGGCCAAAAAACCAAATAACAATTGGAAATCAATACTAATTCCTAGACTTATACAAAATAGGAAATAACATCTAAATCCTAAATCGAATAGGAATTTCCTTGACTACTACTTCAAGTAACTAAAACTAATTAGGAAACTAGTTACTTCCCACACCAAATAAGGATCTTGACTAAAAGAAATTAAGTCAATTTCCTAACAACTTGCATGATCAAATAAATCATCACAAGAATGATACATATACAAGGGATTAGCCATTAATTCTCAATCATTGAGATAATGGATACATAGATCCCATGACAAATTGAATTTGATTGATTTAATATTCAATGAATCTGTGTAGGTTTTCTCGGATTGCCAACAAACCATGAAATTATATGTTAAACAACAATATTGACTACATTATTAAACATGATTGAATTGAGAAATATGCATGGAATTAGACTTACATAAATTGAGTATAATTAGCTTGTTTTATTTGGTACTTCATTGTGTTTGGCTGAGCTTTAAAATGGCTATTCCTTCGTCTTGAGTAGTAAATTATTTTGAGTTTATTTTTGTGTTTTTGGATTGTTGTTAGAATTGATTACTCGAGAACAAACAATAGTTCAAGCATGTGAGAATTAATTAGTACCCAATTTGCATGTGTTTGAATTGTTGTTTATGTCCATTTGTTGTGTATTTGCGAAAGTTCCTCAAATTAGGGTTTTTGTTGTGTTTAAGTGCAGTTTGTGAGAATGGCAAAACTAGTGCAGGCATGCAATGTTTGATTTTTATAATTTTTGGAGCAAGTTTGATGATGTATTTGAGTTGAAAAAGGGTGGGATAAGACCATGCATGAAAACCAAGAAGAAAAGTGCAAAAATGTGCTAAAAGAAGTTCCAATCAGCTCACAGATTAAGACCCTCAAAACTGGTTACGTAAAATGAAAACTCTCAGAAGTTTACATAGAGAGCCCTTTACCAACTCGAGCCAAAATAAAGCATCATACAGGTTGGACCAGCCGATTGTAGAGGTAGCGCAGGAAAGTTCAAGGCATCCAGGGTTTATTGTTTCTTGTTTCACGACAGCTTTTGTGTCACTATAAGTAGGGTCATTGAAGATGGATTGGGCAGCTTCAGGCATAATTAGGGAGCAGTTTTAGCTTCAAACACATTAAAATTTTTTGTTGTGACTCGGAACATGCCCCGACTCGAGTTACTTAGGACCCAAGTCGACACACTAAACCGGAGGATACGCCACGGCCCCCTATAACGCACTCAGGTTAGACAAGGGGGTTTAAATCTAAGAAAAGATTCGAACTCAGGATCTCATTCAGTCCAAGAGTCCGCTTTACCGCTAAACTGTCCCTGAGGCCCCATTAGTTTCTTTAGCCTTTCGCTTGTAACTTTGAAGATTGTAAGGAACAAGAAAGGAGATCGGGTTAGGATGTAACCAATTATTCTTTAATTTATGATGTACTCATGGTTAATCAATAAATCTTATGTGCATGCTATTTCATGTCTTTGGTTTTCATCTTTGTTATTAGAATGTCCTTTAATTGTAAAGCATCTAAGGTATTGTTTGAAAGACGAAAATTATTAATCAATGCTAGTTGGTAAAAGCATAAACTTTTATGTCTATCTCACAAAAATAAGGAAATACGTAAATCGTAATTTGCATAACGTCAAGTTCTTAACGACTCATTAACTTATACGTAGGAGTGGTAATTCAAGACCTGATAAAACGGTATGAACAAGACTCAAAAAGTACCTGATCAAAACATGATCAATGTTTTAAAAACCGGATCATTAATTGAACTGGTGAAGTGAAAGGGTCGAGGTTCAACCGGTCAGACCGGTTCAACCTTGGTTCAATGAATTTTTAAAAACATAATTTATATAAATATATATATATATATATGCACAAAATAAGACATGTAATTGACTAATTTAATACTTTACATGATGAAAAGTTTACTATTTTTGAATAATTTGGATTTTTAAAAATAAATTATTTATTTTTGAATTATAAGTTAAAACAAATAAATTTCATCTCAATTTCAATTATATCTACCAAAAAATCTTAAATCCAACCCAAAAATATCACAATATTTTGAGATTATACAAAATTAACGTCTATGAGAATTTAGACATTGTGAACTTAAATTTTAATTTACGTTTTGGGATTTAGAGATTGCAATTTAAAAAAGAAAGTTTGGAGTTCGAAAGAAGTCAAGAAAATCAAAAATAGAAATGCAAATTTGATAAGAAACAAAAAATGAGATAAAAGTAAGTGGTTGTGACATTAAATAATTTGGGTTAAAAAAATAATTCTTTTTTAACTTTTTTAATTTAATGGACAAAAATAAAATTAAAAGATGTAAGAAAACATCAATAAATTAAAAATAAAGATGTTTGATTAAAAAGGAAGTGACAAAAGAAAAGAGGATAGAGAAAGAGAGAGAGAGAGTTGAAGAATAAAAAGAAAGAGCCATGAGAAGATGAGATTTTGTAAGAAAAATAGAAAAAAGAAATATGAGTGTTTGTTTTATATAAATAAGTTACAAAAAAAATTAATAAGATGTGATAGTGCAACGGTTACTATATTGGTCTTCTATTACAAAGGTCATGAATTCGAATCTTGAAAGATACATTTTGCAAAACGTAAAAAAAAAAAAAGAGAGAGGAAAACTCTGAAAGACACATTTTGGAAAATGAAAAAAAAAAAAAGAAAAAAAAAAGAGGAAAACTCCAAAACTGAAAAAAATCGGTTCAATTCGGTTTCGACGGTTTCACAATTGGACTGGTTTTTGACCGGTTTTCTGGCATGGTCAACTCTAACATAGAATCGGACCGGTGTCATGGCCGATTCAATCTGTCGAACCGGCTAGTCTAGTCCGATTTTCAAAACATTGAACATGACATGAAAGAATTTGTGTCCAAAATAGGTCAATCACGATTATGACACGAAAAAAAATGCGTTGTTGACGAATGACATGTTATTAATCCTTTAAAACTTATGGGTTGATATGTTAATCCGAAACATACAACACGACATGTGACATGCAGCATGGCACAATTGTAATTTGAAGTACCATTTGTATTAGGGAATTTTATTTCTTTTGATACCTCTAGAACATACACCAAAACTAAAACTATATGACTAAAAAATAAAAACCAATTACTTGGTTTTCTTCCATACATGAACCAAATTTCTTTAAATTCGCTTCTTAAAAGTTTCCTTGTAATCAAAGTATTAGAGCCAAATAAAAAAAGAAAACAGAAGCCATTTAAAAATTAAGAATTCATACCAATTTTTTTTGGACAAGATTAAGATCTTTTAAACAAAAAAAAAAAGCATGAATTGGGTTCCTTGCATATCTATTTATATCAAATTTATTTTTTTAATTTCCCCCTAAATCTGTTGTGCAAATAGTGTATTCCTTTCTGAGTAGAGTACCCAAAAGTCTAATTGTTGTTTACGCTAAATTTCTTTACAGTATCTCCTAAATTTACCGGGAACTTAACTTATTGTTCGAGTATTGGAATCAAAAGATTAAAGACTTAGAACCTTTGAGAATTCATGTCAAAATTTTCAACCATAAATCAATAGTTTTGACTAAAAGTAGTTAGTATTTTTTTTTTCATATGAAAGAGCCTTTAATATTTGAAGCACAACTCCTGAATATTGGATACAGTAGTTGAATCTTCTATATTATTCTCTCTCTGACTTTTGGACTATGATTGAACAAAACTTAACATGTCGTAGAATTCCAAAGTAAAGTCAAGCAGAGATAACACAAAATTAATTAACATCATGATTTATATTTATACACATCAAAATTTGAATTTACATGCACTATGATTCAAGTAACACACTTGGTTAAGGTCGATGCTTTAAGTTCATGGTTTTCAAGATTTTGTGATATTTCATTAGTAATTTCAATTTCAAAAATTAAATGGGTCAAACGGGTTAAAGACAACATGACACATTAATAAACAGATCATGACATGAACATGATAAGGAAGTTTAATATATCATTTATGGAACTATACTTGTCTGGCACGAACACGATTGTGACATGATACAAAAATGATACGACACGACACATTTACAATCCTACTTATATTAAATAGTGAAAGCAGATTTAGACTTGTTATAGAGATGGTCATTATAGTGGTGAAAACAGGTATTATAAAATTGGGAGATTTCACCATAGTTTCATAGAAGAATTAATTAATTGGCCAAGATAAAATCTTTTTTAAGACAATTGAGGAAAGCCAAATTTCTAGAAGTTCTTATTTAGTGATAACTTTGCATTAATTGATCTTAATTAATTTCGGTTGTTATTTCTAATTTGTTTTCTTGTTTTTTGTAACAATTCGTTGTCTACACAATAAAATAATTTGAAAAATTTTGGTAACTAGTTGTCTTTTCTCGTAGGATCGACGCCTGAATACTCCTTAATACTAGCGTATAGTTTGTTTTGTACACTTGTAAATGGAGAAGTAAGGTTAATAAACCTCAAACTACCCAAAAAAAAATTTTATGTGAAAAGAGTGCAAGAATATGCAAGGATAAATTTAACGTTCTTCGTGCAAATATTATTTTGGATAATTTTTTGAAAAACTATTGTAGCACTTTTTGATGTAATGTATGTAAGTTAAAAATGGTTGAAAAATGTGTTGATTATATAAGCAAACTAACGGGTGTAAATAGAGTGTAAATAATGTCCAATTCAAACAAACCCATTACAATGGTATATCTTTAGTATAGTTTCAGATGTTCCTATTGAATAGTGTGTCACAAAAAGTACTCATTCTGTCCCATAAAAGTTGTTATGGTTGTCACTTTTTCTTGTCCCAAATTAATTGTTATCTAAGAGAAGTCAACTTATTTTTTTTAATGAAATTTTGTTTTTACATTTCATGTGGTCCACCACTTATTCCCTATAATTATCAATATATCAAATAAAAGATGGCCCCTCACAAAAGATATAAAAGAAAGTAAAAATTCTCTTTCCTACTAGGATCACTGTACATAAATTGTACATTCAACAAATTTTATGGATCGTGGGAGTTGCTTTCTTAAGTTGGATACTGTGCCAAACTAAAATGCCCTCCGCAACAACTTCAAATATTATGAGGCATGTCAAATGAGTCAATATTCAAATTTAGTTAGACCCAATAGCAACTCATTCAAATTTTGTTTGCCAACTAACACATCAAATAGAAACGAGATCTAGTATTTGCTTTAGCCTCAATCTCCATCGAAGCTTTGCTCCACAGACACAACTTTTTACATTCATATACATATAAGAGAATTAATATTTTATATACTAATAGTGTATACATTTTTATTATTTGATGCACGATACATAATTTAAATTTGAATTTAAAATTCAAATTTTACATATACATTATGCATTCAATTGTAATAGTGTATACACTGTCAGTGTATATAAGATTTACTTTATACTATAAAATTCAAATTACTAGATCTTCACTAAACAAAAGTTCAATTGAATTTGACTTAAAATTTTTTTTTTTCTAATAAAAATTTTGACAAAAAAATAAATAAATCAATTTTGAATAAAAACTTAAACTTGCTTAAACGGATAAACGAGTTTGAGCACCAATATTCGATTCAATTGAACTTGTTCACACCGGTCATCTTTGGAAGAACAAAATGAACAAAAAAAAGTAAAACAAAAGAAATTATTAAAAAAAAAAACTAAAAACTTGAAGCCTAGAGCATACTATTACATCCTAGCAAGCCTTCAAACCAGCACTTTCAAAAGCGGGGTCTGAAGGCTCAGTCATCCCTCCCCTCTTCTCTCCAACGGTCCAACCCCAAGAGTTTGAAGACACCCATTAGCTTTATCTCATCCCCGTCCATATCTGCAGAGAAGGTAAGAAGCAAAAAAGAAATATGAAAAACTCGAGCTCTGTTTGCAGTTCTTGTAAGAATTATGATACAGTTTCTTGAATAAATTTTTGCGGTTTTGTTTTCAGAAAGTGTCTCTGCGTTGAGGTCTTTTCTGAATCTATGAATCTCATTGAGATGGGTTTTACCTTTTAGTCGACACAAAATATCTAGAACTTGCTGTTTCTTGGTAGTATATTGAAGTTTTGGATTTTGAAATGCTCAAGATTTAGTGAGCCCACTTCTTCTGATTCAAGATTTGTTGTAGATATGGATTTTAGGTTCCTTCATCCAATGAACAAAATAACGGGTTGGAAAATTTATGTAAGAGTATGATGTTAGAATTATGGTTCCTTTTCTTGCTCTAGATTTGAATTTTCAAAGCTAGCATAAGAAAATATATGAAACTTGATAGGCGGTAAGTTAATTCTCTGAATGTAGAGGTGGCAGAGTTCTGTTTTCCTATCCCAATTATGGGTGATTTGTAACTTAACTAAATTTGGTGACACAGTTAGCTTTGATTTAGAGCAGTTGGTTATGTTTATGATGATTTGCATCGAGGTTGTTTTTTCACGGGTGTACATCATCCCAAGTCTTTAAAGTGTTTTCCTGTACAATGAGAATAACATTCAGGTGGGGAGTCGATTCTCAGGAACTATCTCGACTGTCTGGTGCAATTGCACCAGCAGTTGATGGTTGAGAACCTCCTGCGTGAAATTGAGTGGAAATTGAAACTTGGGGTAATTGTGGAAACGCGGTAGGACTGGTGGATGAACAGAGGTTGCATACAGAGTGAGTGTATATTTGTTGTTGCAGTTTCTCATTGTCTCAGACAATTATAACTGGTAGTCGTTGAGACCCTTGATCCAGTTGAGAAATGCTTGACAACTCTAACAGTGACATAGGAATAGAGTTTACCTGCAAATATGCAAATGTTATACTCCGCTAACCATTATTAAAACAGTATCTAATACTTATATGGCTTAACCAACGAAAAGCCAGAACAATGACAAAAAACAAGTGATAATTGATGAAGCAAAAAGGTGATATGGACATTTGATTACTTGATACTTTTTTGCTTACTTGTATACAGAACAAAGAAATTCCACCCCCAAAACAATCTCTCAATTTCTCTTTAAGGAGTAAAAAGTGTAACTTCTAGGTTACAAGCTATTAGCTAGTGATATGGTTTATCTTTTCCTCTGAAGGCAACAGTATGAAGGACTCTTGTTTGGTCATTTCCATTGTCAAAGGAAGAATATTTCACCACAAATCTCTATCTTACTGAAATTTTATTCTTGAAATAACATTAGCAGGTTCCATCTTCAATATGACTCAAAAGACTAGTTATTCATTTAATCATGCATTAATGGAACTCTAGATGCCTAGGTTTAGTGCTTCTGTTGCTCCTTAAGCAAAATCTCTGTTTCGGTTGGAATGTTTGCCTTAGATTATTGCTTGAGTTGTCTGGTTATTTGTCAAGTTAAAAATGTGTAAAGAGCTTGTGGATTATTCAGGTGATGCTGTAATGTCTTCAAGAAAGTAACAAAGATGAGCTAGATTTTTGAATTTACAAGCGGTGGACTCCTTTGCATTAGTTGTTTAATGGTTATTCTCAAGCACTACGGAGAGTGAAATATGATTTATTTCGCAATGTTTCACTTCAAAGAATGTGCTGCTGAAATTTTTGAGCAAAATATTTACCAAATAAATTTGTTTCTACATATATTGTCGCATGATATAAGATCAACTGTATCCTTAAGTCAACTCCATCAACGACCACTGTGAGAGACAAAAGTTGTTCAAAGTTATGCTATTGATTTTTTAAGGTGAACCTTGGGACATCAGTTAGGTCCCTGATTATTAATATGGTAGCGATTTGCTCCATAACCACTGTAGATATTCTGATTTAAGGGTCTAATCCGCTGGATTCTTTCCAGTGTTGCAGTGGTAAGAGTCTACTGCACTGGATTTCCCGCTTTCTTTCTTGTGCAGCAAAACAGACTCAATTACCTTTTATCAGATTACTGGGATTGTCCTTTCAAGGTATCTGATTGCTTTTCTTGTCGCAGGTATTTACTTGAACCATAAAAGGTAGTGGATAGTCTTCTTACAACATCTGAAACTGTTTCTGCTGAAGCAGTAATAGGAAAGAGGCTATTTGTGAAGGTAAATTTATGTTTTTGAGATGAGTGGCTTCAAAATCTTAGGGTTATCTCCTTGAGCATAACAAATTTTGCTTCAGAAGGGAAGTCCGACTACTGATATGCCTCAGATTCAGGATAGAACCTCTGGAGATCTCCTGGAGAATGCCTCTGGTTCTTCCGTGAAGTCTACAACAGTTCGCTTTCTTGAGTTTTCTGTTTTCTCACAAGAAGGGATCAACCTTGTTGTTGATATCAGTTCAAGCTCATTGGATTCGCCTAAGAGATATGAAAATGAAGTCTGCTTGTGTCAAGCTTTCCAGGAGAACAAGTTTCAAAGCTTTCGTCAGGAGCTTGAATACTTGCAAAAGAACTGTAAACAGATAAAGAGTTCTTTGACTTGGAGTACAACTTCAAAGACCACATCTGGAAGTGATCATGTGAAAATTGACTCATCTCCAAATTCACTGAAAAGAGAAAATGAACATTTGGTGATTAATTGTCCAGATGGGGAAAATGGGTCTCTGGAAATGTCTCAAATGAAAGACTGCAAAGTTGTTCGTGAGGTTTCAGATGCTGTGGAAAAACAAGAAAATCCAACTCTTTGCGAGCTTGATTTAGTTGTTGTTTCTGACACGACCTCAAGTACAAGCTGTGAGGTAATAGAACCTTCTTGTGCTCCCCAGGCAAAATCAACCTGCAGTTTCGTGGAAAGCTTAGCAGCAGATGGATCAGAAAATGCAACGGATTGCCAAAGTACAAGGCTTTGGAATAAAACTTACAAGAATGCAGACATACAAAGCCATTGGAGTGAAGCAAATCATGAAAATCTATTTGATGCTTCTTCAGCAATTAATACGCCTGACGTGCAGTCATCAGAAGATGCAGGCCTTCAGAAAGATGCAGCATGTTCTCCTTTTATCTATGAGCCCTTGCTAAATCCTTTATATAATGTGGAAAGCACTAAAATGGAAGGGGAAGTATTGGAGAATTCTCTTGAAATTGACCAAAATGGTCATTTCAAGTCATCATCTGTTGTTGGAGAGGTAACATGTTTTTTTTGCAATTACTATTGTAGAGTAACTTTCCTGAAATGATGCAGAATATTTGCTTAGTCCTGCTTCAACAGCTATTTCGAAAGGTCTTCTGTAGTTATTGCATTCTGAGAACTCTGTTTCTTCTGCAATCTTTTGTCTTCTCTGTCCTCTTTCTTTTCTTCCCATTTGGAGGCAGGTATAGAACTCTATAAGGTGCTGCTTTTATACAGCACTCTTGATTGCTTACTTTTTATTATCTATGTATCAGGTTTCTTTTCTTTTCTTTTTTTTTTAAATTTTCATGGCATTTGAAACTCAGACTATTACTAAAAAATCCTGTTTGGTTTTGTTTCAGCTTTCTGTTTGTCAATATTTTGCTTTGGTTTTTTCCTGTCAACCCAGGGCATGCTATGCCAGCTACCTGTTACTGAGGACCAGAGGAGCCATAAAAGTCTTGCATTATTTTCATTTCATTCCATCTTAAGTCATTATTTCTCTTATAGTGTTCAATACTGATTATGTATGCATGGATTGGGAATTTTGCCTCCTTTCCCGTCATCTTATTTCTAGGCCTGGAAAAGAAAAACAGAATCCTTGATTGTAGGATTAATTAGCCTCTTCTATCCTTCTAATTTCTGTTGCTTGAGCTATCTTGCGTCATGCGTCTCAATTTTCTAGTCATTCCTTTTGATTTTATATGCATGGGATGTATGCATGAAAGTTAATTTTCATTCTTGCCAATGTAACCGATACATTCTTATTTCTCTTTCATGCTTGGATCACACTTCACATGGGTTTTGACATCTTTCATGTCCATATACAAGTTCATTGTTCTACATATTATGATCTATAGCTTGCTGGTGTTTATTCCATCTTTTGCTTTTTTTCCCATTCTCTGGGCCCTGTTTTCCACCTTAACCCCTCAAGATGTGTGGTGGTTGTCTGTAGAAAAGGTTGTTTTATGAATATACTGAAACTCTCAAACTAGGAATGTATCATCAACATCAAAGTGATGGAATTATATGCAAATTACCTTGTGTTAATGAATCGAAATTTGCTTTGCTTCCATGAGATTAGTGGATTGTCATCTTTTTTTTTTTGTGTTTTGTGCTAACAAAATATATCATCAATTTGACCAGAAAGTTACTAGCTATGGATCTTTGACTTGCATTTGTGATCTTCTATTTTGTGTTGCTTTCTACAATAGTCCATGTCAATGTCACCTGCAGTATTTTGCCATTTTCAGGCCTGGAGCTGTAGCGTTAATGACATAGAAGCTTCAAGGTAATAGTAACTTGTTGGAAAACCTTTATCAGAATTTGTTTGATACAGTCATCTAAGCACAGATTTTTGCTGTTTTGCTTTGTTAATTATTATTTTTTACCAGTAAATCAGGAAACAAAGCAGAAATGTCCATATCTGATGGAGGATATAAAAGAAAGAGACAATGCTATCAATCTGACAAGGTTTTTGGAATTTGTGGTGGAAAAATTTTAAGAAGGTCAACGCGTCGTCATAGTAGCAAAGGTCTCCCAAGAAGATCCAAGCGGCTTTTTCCTAAGGTTTGCGTTAAATGTTCTTAATGATAGACATCTAGGCAGATGATGAACACAACTCATACATGATTGGCTGATTTCAATTCGACTCAAGCATCTTACTCTGCTTAGAAAATGACACTTAATAATTTCTCCAACGCGTCTTTGAAGAAACATAGTGTCTCTAAGGGCATCTTGCAGGTTGAATGCTTAATAGAATAACAAGTCGGTGTCATGTTAGTATATGTGCCTTGATCTTTACTTCGCACGCCACAAGATAGGCTTTCAGTTAGCAACAATGATCACATCATTGCTTCTCTTCAGTAGTTGGAAGTTAACTATTCTTGCATCCTTTTGTGTATCTAAAATAAATGGAATAAAAAAAACAACTGTCAGAAAATACATCCAAAACTTGTTTTAGTTCACTATTTTAAGATGTTAATCAAGTAGAGTAAGATCGTGTCAGAATCCCATTGAAGAAATTAGTCCAGCATGTAAAGGAGTCAGTTGTTCTATGACAAAATCAAAATTTGAAGTCAGTTAGCTAGCTTGATGTATCTGCAAGAACAGGGTCTAACATCGTTATCTACCTATCCAAGTTGTTTGATATTGGTGTTCAATCTTTTGTGTTTCTGAGACTAGGTTACATATACACATCTATGTTTTAAGAAAGAAAAAGAAAGAGGATGGATAAACATGTAGGTGACTGTCATTTAACTTTTGCCCAGCAAAAATTGAGATTGTTTCTGCCAAGTTAGCTGAAGCAAGAATTTATATTGTATAGCTCCCCTTTAGACAACTGTCTCAGTGCAACGGGACTAGCATGACATAACCGTTGATGAGTAGAAAAATCATTACTGTTACGATGCCTGTGTTAGAGATGCTATGCAGTTGGTCGCACATTCACTTGCTCTTGTGAGCTGGATATGTTACCAAAATAAATGCAAGAACAAGCGAGATTTCTGATTTGTAGACATATCTACCTCGAAATTTCCTTTGAGTGATAGATATGGAAGTGGAAGTGTGGCATGAATACCATCTGTTGTCCCCTGTCCTTTATAAAAATATCTTGCCCCCTCTCCTCCACAAGTGATGTCCCAGATGGATGCCCACTTCCCCTTTTTCTACAAGATTTTAGTTAAAATATGTACTTTTGCATTAAAGATGATAACAAAGAAGAGTCTTAACAGGCAAAAAATATTTCATGGTGATTAAGTTTGAAGCCTAAATGGATCATAAACTGCTAAAAACAACCAGGAATACTAGTGTTTTGATAACCGGACTGGACCAACCATTTCGACTGGTCGAACCACAAACCAGCCATGGCACCGGTCCGGTTCATTGGTCAACCCAGAAAATCAATTGAACCAGTCCAACCTGGTTAAGAACTTATCGAGTGGGTCAAAATCGCTAAAAAACCAGACTTTTGAACCGGTTCATACTAAAATTTCTTTTTTTTAAAAAAAAAAAAATTAAAGTTGTCCAATTTACATAATAAATAAAAGAATAAAAAAGAAAAACATTTCAACCGGTTTGAACTGGTTTGGACTGTGAACCGGAAGCTCATCCGGTTCAGTTAATGCTCCGGGTTTAAAAACATTGAGGAATACTGGTTATACAATCAGCATCTTTCTCTCAACAAATAAGTTACATTATTCAAATCAGAATTTTAAAAACAAAAATTTTCAAATCAATATAGAGTAGGTGTGAAAGAAATAAATGCATGATCTTAAATTATTCACTATCAGCAAAATTTTCTTGTATCAAATGTTTTATTTTGCTGCTGATAAAAAAAAAATAAAAAATATCTGGTATTATTTTACTAGATGATTCAGATTACGTCTGAAAGTGACCAGAGAAAAATGAAGACAAAATGAAAAATGTTTATGGCAAATATGGGGCCTGCTCCAAATTCATTTACGTAGTTGTGTGATATTTGTACTAATTTCAGAAGAGCCTTTGGTGTTCTACCCAAGAGTCTCTCTTTCTTGATATCTTTTACATAGATGTCATGCAGCACCAAGAAGCTGCAATGCATAATAGCATGTTGGTTTCTCAATTTTTACTTTTGTACCTCATTCTTGTGCTGTAAAACGTTCTGACTTTAGTCATTTTCTGTTCTCCATTATCATGTTTCACAATCGTAAAAGTTTAGCTCTTGAATTGTGGCAAATATAAGATACAGTTGATAGCGCCATGGCATAAGGATTTAGACCAAATTGTGTTTCAAAAATACGTTTACCTTAATATATTTGAAATATAATACATCTAGTTGTCCTTATGTCACTTAATTTTGTCCTGCTCACAACTGATATTCCATTACAATCATTAATGAAATGCCTCAGGTTTTTATTACAAAAGAATTTCCTCCTAGACTTCCTCAATCCAATTTTATTTGGCTGCTGCAAAACAAGACGTTGTTTTAGTTGTTATTGGATCTTTTATTACGCCTAAGAATAACATATACCTTAGTTGTTATTGAATCTTTTATTACGCCTAAGAATAACATATACCTTTGTTTCATTCATGAGGCACTCTACTCCACAAGTTATACGTTAGGCTATTGGCTTCCTTGTCTCTAAACTTGGCATATATTCTACTATCTTTATGTAATGGCAGTTGGAAATTACGCGAGTTTTGGAATGTAACTGATCCAGTGAGGTTTTGATCTCTATTGGCTTTAATCCTTTCTGTATAAGGGTACATATATACCTAGGCACAATAATATAATGTATTTGATCTCTGAGCTAGCATGTAAGTTATCACATTCACACACGAGTTAAATGAAAGAGATTCTACAGCTTGAGGTGTGTATTATTTTCCTGATGCTTAGCACAAACTGTAATGTGATACACTTTTTATTGTTTACTTGAGTTTTGTTTGTGCAAGCTAGCAAACGTGATCTGGTCTTCTGTTATCTGCATCTCAATATTTCCATAAATTGCATAATAAACCTCAGACACATTTATGGAAATATAGAATACTGAAAAATTCTATTATTTACCTGAGGAACTTGAAATATTTTCATTTGTACATGCAGTTATTTACATATTGTGTGTGTGTTTCTGTTTACTTGACTGTTTTGTCTCTTGATATTTTAATGGCTTGGAGGTGGACATTACCAGAATTCTCGTCTTGCTGAGTTATTTTAAGAAATGACTGTTTATCAGAAAGTCGGATCATGATCTCATTCTTTTGAGTTTCCTACAATAGTTAGATGCTTATATTGATTACCCACATGGATAACTTTTATTTCTCAACAATGATGACAATAATCTCTGCTCGCGGAGTTACTTTCTCCATGCTGATTTATCAATTCTAGTTAAGAGCAAGATTTCTTACTGTGGCAAAATGATAGCATTCTTTTTCTGGGTTATATGGTAGCAATAGTGAACCACTATGACTCTGATCTTTGGAGAGCCACTTCCCTACTATGCATAACTAAACTAAAAACTGTCTCACCTCATCAGGAGGTATATCAAAAATATGAAGCTTGATGATGAAAATGTCCTATGTGAAGCTTACCTTCTGTTCCTAGCACTACAATTTTTTATGATGGCAGCAGCTGGATGCCATCTATGCTTACCTTGGCTTAATATCTGAAGCCCAACTCCCATACCAGCTGAAGGCCCTTTTTGATTACCCACAATCCTGCCATATTGATAGATCAATTTCATAACTTTCGAGAATGACCTTTAATTCACACACCCGTCTCATCCCTGACCACTTCTCTGACAGCCACCGATCCACTATGATTGTGAACATATCCATCAATGTTAGCTTCGCTGAAAATGGAGGAAAGTTCCCTGTCACAATCTGTTCTTTTCTCTTACTTGAAGTTTAGTCATATCAGTCATAAGATTTACATAAATTGCCTTTTGGGTTCATGTAACATTCTCATTTCTAGTATTTTTCAAGTGAATCAATCATTTGCTAGCGCACAAACTGTATTTAACATACTCTTTGCCGCTCTAGATTATAAGAGCTCAATCCTGTTCTGGCTTGTTTTTCAGGAATGCTTTACCTGTGATATAACACAGGACAATATGTTTGTAACCGTACCTGAGAATCAAATGCAAAGCCGATTTGGTCTTTGGTTGTTTTGTTGCTTCAAACCATAGCTTGGTCACTGTATATTGTTGCTACCAAGTCTGTGCATAGTACGTGTCAAGTTAGGACAATTTTGTTGTGTGGAATGTAGTCCCATTGTGGTTGGTGTCTCAAATTCAATCTAAATGTTGCATCCCTGCATTGTATTTGCTTATTTGCTACAAAAGAAACCCCTACTTTCTGTTACTAGAAGTATATACCTCTTCCAAGTTTGTTCATGTGTTGTGTGTATGCCTTCTATTTGCATGATTTAATCTTTTCTTATTTTTGCAGCGACTCTCTGATTGAACTTGCAAGGCGTTGGAAACTCTGGGATAGTTGTACATTCAGGATTTTCAGTGTTGGAGTTCAGATTCACGGAAGTACTTATCCATATCTAATAAAACCTCTGAAGAATATTTCTGGAACCTTACCTCAGTTGCTCTCATCTTTGTGAGTTAACAGTAAGATCGATCTCATGATTTTTTATAGCAAATTCCTTTCAGCATTTCGCTCCCTATCTCAAATTATTGAATTCTGAATTTTATTGTAGCTCTGAACTAGTTTTGGTGAAACAACAGCGACTTACTGTAGTTTACAGCAACAACAGAAAACCTTTCTTATTCAAAACGCTTAAATTAGACCTAACATCTTCCTTTTTTGTATTGCACGGATAGTTGCTTCTCATTTTTCTGAATCTGTTTATTACTTCTGTTTCTCCTCAGTGACACTATTTCAGTTAGTTTGCCTCTTATGTGGCTGGGTCTTCATGTTTATGAGTAGATTGTATTTGTACTGTCTGTTGGTTTTGGATGAGTTAATAATGTTAAGCAGGGAATCAGCTTCTCAAAGCTGAAAACTGTTGAACCGAAAAAGTGAAATGAGTCAGGTTTCTTGATCAGACTGCAACCCATGAGAAACAATAATTTTTTGCAAACCTCTTTCACAAATAAACCGAAAAAATTTAAAAACGTAGATCAGCTTGATTTGGTTGTTTTTCAGTTAACAAGCGTCCTGTGTTTGACAGGTTTCTTCATTCTTAGAAATCAATATTCGTGCTTACAAGAAAGAACCCACACGGTTAAGCTGATTTAGTTGTTCATATGCCTTCAATTGTTTTGTACGTTGTAATAACAATGTAGGAAACTTCGTATGTTCTAGTTTTGCCATCACTTTCTTTTTAATTGTTGTAATGTTCTTTGTAAGCTCAGCAACACTTTTCCCTAAAATATCTTAGATGCAAGTAATTCGTTGAAGAATGATGTAATAAAACAATAATTTGATCTCGTCTTCCTTTTTTTCTCTTTCTTTTCTGTGAGTTTCATTCGTACTTGTGTTGACAATCAATGAGCCACCATTTTATTGTGCAATTGGCATTTGATTGAAGTCGTGTGTGAAGTCTCTAGCTATAATCCAGAATTAGCTCTAAAAAAAAAAAAATCCTCCATAGCAGTATATTGTCAATAAATAAATATGGGATAACCTAACAAACTTCAATCTTATCTAAACCACCAAGTTTAGTGCAACTAATGGGAAGCTATTTGATAAATCATATTCCCTAATCTCAAGTAACCAACGTCTGTGATAGAGTAGAGGTTGAGAAATGGTTTCTAACTCATCAGAAATTTACTTGTATGGTATATCTTTCACTGATTAATTTCTGTCTATTAGGAAAACAAAAGAAATGTAAAACAGTTAGGAAGCTTTACCACAAAAACATGAAGTAATATAGGAGTTGTGGGATGAGTGATTAAGTGGAAGTTAACCACAATATTCATGTTATCTCTTCTTTTTCGACAGTCGTTAATAGTCTATTCTACACCTATTCCTACTCTAACCTATTTTGGGAGGATTCAACTGGGTCTAAGGGGGGCCGACGGGACTACACAATACTCATGTTATCTAAAACTAACTATTTTGACTCTTTTCAATTATTATGTATTATAAATATTCAACCCAACCACTACAACTGTTTACTAGAAAACTTCAACCGAACTACTACAAGTACTAATGGTGATATTTGGAGTTCAATCTCATATTCATGTCATTCATATTGATTGGTATTAATACACTCTTCTTGTGGGCAATGGTGAGAGTAAAAACATTAGAGCAATAACTACTTTTGGTTAATACGAGTGAGCTTTCCTCCTTGGACAATTTCATTCTCCTAAAAAGAGAGTTTTGAGAGTGGCGGGCTTGGAAGGGAAAGAAAAACATGAGAAGGTTAGAAGGGAAGGGGATACCATGAGGAGAAGGAACTGATTGTCTCAATGGGAACGAGTATGAGTTTATACCCATGAAGTACTTCATTTTAAGACCTTATTTGTTTGTATAAAATTTTGCATAGAAAGTCCCCCCTATAGTATGTCTGGACTTTGGTATATTTTTGAGGTTATCAAACATAGCCTTAGCAGTAATTTTTGGTAGCTTAAGGCTTGATAGTTATCGTGAATTGCTATAGAAAATATAATATTTAAGAATTTACTTAAAAGGGACAGAAGGGATAATGAGGAATTGAGTAAGTGATCGCTTTCCCCAAAAAAAAAAAAAAGACTAAAGCATTTAAGGGAAAAATAAAAAGGAGTCTGCTTCCTTAGTTTGTCCACGTATGAATCAAAGCCTAAGATTTGAGTTATTCACCTTTACATGCATAAGAGCATATCTACTTTTGGATTGAATACTTAAGACCGTGACCATGCACTCAATTATTGTTGTTTGGGGAAGGGAAGCTTTACCAGTGAATTCTTTATATATTGTTTGGTTGGACCATGGTCTAGAATCCATTTTGACTACACTGGGATTTTGTGCAAAAAAAATAAAAGAAAAGGGAAAACTATTTGGTTGGGCTAGAATTTTAGAGGAGAAGGGAGCAATCTTGTTGTTGGATACTAGTAGTTTATTGGGCATTGGAAGAAGAAGTTGAGGGATTTGTGAATGTAATGTATGTCTTTGTTTTGAAATAATTGTAACTGGCTCACAATAAACGTTATCATACCTTAATATTTTATTTGTCAATCCAATTTCACAAACTTTATAGACAAGATAAGAAGTCTCCAAATGTATTCCACGTTAATTAGTTAGGTGAAAGACCCTTGTGACTAAAATTAAGACATAACCTATAGTGAGTTATAAACACGAATTATTCAAGGTATTTAAACGATGGCCAAATAATAAATTGATATCATAATACAAGGTCGAGGTTTTCTAATGGTTTTACTAAAATTTGAATTTCTTAGCAAGCCATTTTCAAGAAATGGATCATCCTTGTCATGGCCAAAATTTTTAAGAAATGACCAAACTATGGTAGTCATTGCTTAAACAAGTCCAAACTTATTGCATTAATCAGTTCTGCACAAATAAATCTAAGAATGTTTTTAAAAGTCCAAATTAATCTCCCAACTCAAGTTTAAATAAAAAGAACCCTATTATATGGATGAACGTAACTCTAGGGCCAAGTTCGAACTCAAATCCAGCCTAATCTTAACTGGACCGTTTCAACAAATAAATGAATAAATAAATAAATGGAAAAAATAAATAACGCTTATTTCATGGATAACCAAATTATGGAACTTTCTAAAAAAGGATAATTGCTAGGAAACTTTTTAAAAAGGAAAATCTTTCATTTACGAAACTTATCAAATACTTTTTTATAAAAGGTTCAAACATGTTTTCTAGAGTTATCCAAGATTGAAATGAGCACTTTAAAAATAGCACAAATGAACTAATTAAGGTATATATATCACTGGTTATAGATTAGAGATGAAGTCAAGGGCACGTTAAGGATTTCTTCATTTAAGCAGTTTGAGATAGGTGGTGTTTATACATCTGTATTTTTTAAAATGTTAAATATGATTTTTCTCACGTGAAAAGTGTGATAGAAGATACAAAACCAAGCTTTTGAGGATTTGAGGCATGACAAAAGCGTGATAGAAGATACAAAACCAAGCTTTTGCTGTTTCCTTTTTCTTCTTGTCAAAACCTATTAGCTGTTGGTTAGCACTTCTTGTCAAAACCTATTAGCTTTAGAAAGATTGAACAAATAGCTGTTGGCTAGCACTTTTGTTTACTTGTCCAGCAACGCCCATTTCTTTGGCCATTGCCACCCTTACCCAACACCCCCCCCCCCCTAATGGCAGTAGCCTAGTTTTTCACTGCATACACTAGAAATACAAATATGTATGCAGGCAAGCAGAATACGAAATCCATGGGGACTTGTATGACTGACTTGTTTAATTGATTGCAGTTTAGGTTTCTCGAGACCTCAAAATTAGTTTGATGCTGATGGAAAATATTATTCAGTCCGATAAAAAAAAAAGTAATGTAATGAAGGACTACTAGAAAGAATCATAAAAATTGTTCCATACCTGAAAGGTAAACACTCGGAGATCCCATAAAAAGCAAAGAAACAAATTTTAAAAAATATCGTCTACTAAATTTATAATCAAGTTTAGTCGCATCTCCATTCGATGTACGTGCCTAAAGGGGGGGGGGTGTTTTTATTTAATTATTTATTTTTGTTTTGTTGATTTTTCGAGTGCTCGAAATGAAAAATTTTAGTGTTAGATTCAATTATGTGCCCTAATTCCTAATTCCAAGCGCTTATGTATTTTGTGTACTTCTCTTAAAGGCTTTCGGTCTCCAATGACAATTACATTAGCAGCAAGTAATTATTGGAGTCAAATGATTGCTTTAATCCTATGTGCCTTCCTGAAACAGTCAATGACATGCATAGTAAAAGTGAACTAAAAGTCCTCTTCCATCACAATTCATGGAGATTATCAAAATTATTAGAAAATATCTATACAATAGTCACAACAAAATTCGAAGAAGTTGTCGGTAGACTTATATTTTAAAAATATTAGCATCCAAAGGACCAGTTTTATTTATATTTAAGAAGAACCAATATAGCCCACCAGATCACATGATTAATAGTAGTAAATTTTTTTATTTTAATGATTGGTATCATAAATAGTAGGAGATTTTTAACTCTTCTGGAAACAAATGCTATCAACCAAGTTTCCACAATTATTTTTGTTTGTTTGTCTTTGCGCTTTTTTTTTTTTTTGTTGGTTCTAAGGCTGACTCTAAGCCGTTTTGAAGTATGATTTTCATTATTTTGTCATATCTTATTTTATTTTTCGTTTTGTAATTTTGTTGCTTTATTACAACCCAATTGTAAGGCCAAGCGGCGTCTTCTTCTGAAGAGTAAAAGCGTGAAATAACTAACAAACAAACTCTTGGCACTAAATCAAACAAGGTTAACAAAAGTCGTTTCCTTGCTCCTTTTGGAAAATGAATATATGCACCCAAATTTTTGTGGATTAATATTTTTATACTTTGACAGTATAGTGACTTCTTATATTAACAGTTTTGAATATATGTCACGTGTGCATGATTTGAAGTTCAAATTTGAATTCATGTTATATATATATTTTGTTAAAAAAAGGACTTGGCCCCACTTCAGGTCCCAACGCTTATTCGAGTTATTGGGTTATTCCCCATTTTTGTGACAAGGCTCGAACGCTTATTGGGTTGTTGAGTTATTCCCCAACTCATTTTTGTGTCGGGTTGTTGGGTTATTCCCCAATTTGAATTCATGTTATATAACATGATCTAAAATATCCATATTGACCTGAACTTTGTTTCTGACTCGCCGTAGACCACTGCTTCATTACTATTGATAGAATTTGGGGCAGAAACTATTGCTGTTACAACGATTTTGGAAGGTTCACCGTCTTGATTGGCCAAGAAAAGAATGTGGAGCTTAAATTATAAAGTATGCCCACAAAAAATTGTTACCAAGTTTACATTGTATTCAACTTAATTTACATTCAAAACAAACGTAGTTACATTTTGTTGAAATGCACTAAACAGTTCCAGTGGAACCGTCCCAGTCCCGGGTTCCTCTGGAGGAGCTTGTTCCTGATCAGAATTTTTGCTTCCTGTACTTTCATTCCAGCATAATCGTGTGGCAGCCCCACTTCTCCCTAAGGCGAACCAGAGGGTTGGCGGGTCGCCTGCCTAGCTCTTGCCAGGAATCACGCAAGAAAACCGACTAAACCCTTTCCATGTATAACTTAAACCAACACAAAATTTGTCTTCCGAACATGCCAAACCTTTAAACGACCGGAATACTAAAACACATTAACTTTAGAGATAACATTGCCATTGGACATCTGAACGTTCACTCTTAAATACATCTCCGACTAGTTCAACACAAAACTACAAATATACATTACAAACCCCACAGTAAACTCATAAAGGTCAAATAAATTCATACAAACCAAAACTTAGGGTTTGCACTTTTCCAACTTCAAGTGACAACCCAAAACAAAAGATACATAGTCGATTCAACACAACAGTTACAAAAGCTAAAAGCAAACTTCAAATCTCTCGAATGCCAAAACCTGTTAAGGAAAACAAATATCGTGGAGTGAACTAAAGCTCAGTGGTGCCCCAAACATGCAATCATATAAAACAAATAGCAAATAATAACTCCAACCTTAAATTCAACAAGTAGGAAAGCGTATAACAGCACAGGATAGGATACAGGGGCTCTCAGGAGCCATTTTCCCCGCATTTGATCAAAATTAACCGCAGTTGACCCTTCGTCAACTTTCACTATCTAAAGTCCATGTAGATTCATTATTTTTTTTTCCTTAACAAGCTACAACCAACTTACCCCCCCCACCGGGCCCGCACACCTCACGAAAGAGTTTGGTATTACTTGAGTATACCTTTTTGTAAACTAGTCGAGGGATTCACCCAACGACGTCACAACACGAGATTACCAGGTCAGGATAAGAGGCCCTCCCACCCTAAGGTGTGGTACATTCCCCTGCCTGGTAGATTAGTTGACGAGTCCACGCTCCAGTCAACAAATTCAAGGTTTTAGTACTTGAGATAGGATAAGAGGCCCTCCCACCCTCAGGTGTGGTACATTCCCCTACTCAGTACTTAACTGGTGCGAGCAAGATATTCGAGAAAAACATTTCAAATAATTCACCACTCGAAAGGTCAGTGCGATAAAGTATACACTACCCACTTCAATGGATCAGGAAATCCACTTTCCAATTATCACGTAACAAGTCAAGAAAGCACTTTAACACATTAGTCATAGAACAAGCATGGACACTCACCAAAAGTGAAGTTCAAAAGTCAAGCTGGGAATCGAAGTCCACGTCCTCGCTAAACCCTAGAAATCCAAGTTTTAAAAACTATAAGCTTTACTAAACAAACTCTCGGTTTATATGTAAAAGATTATCTTGTATAAAACTAGTTTAATTCCACGAAACAAATCATTAAATCTCTTAGAATGAAAACTAATAAAGCGATAAAATATTTCGTATGGTTCCTTTTAAGCTACTTTTCTTTCTAGAGGTACAACTAAAACCAAATTAATTCAAACAAGTTTTCTTGCCGAACAAGTTTTCTAAACCTTTCTTTTTGAAATTAATCAAATCTAGTGTTTTTAACAATTTTCCTCTAAAACAACTAACCAAGGGTAATTTTATGAAAAACTTAAAGTTTGGAAGTTAATGCAATTATTTCCTAAAGGTAATAAAACTAGTTTAAGCAAAGAAAAGAATTAACTAGTCGGCAAGGTTTTAAAAGTCCCGTCATTTAAATTTTAATATTAACGTGCTATTCTCAATCTCTATAACTTGATGTTAAGATAAAATAATTCCACAAAACTTGATTTAAAAGTACTCAAATTCAACAGACCAAAACGGACTCCACGATTTCAATTCATTTGCACATTGAATTCCCAGTTGCCAAAATAGCCAAATCACAATTCACACATCAAATTCACTAGGGTTTCATCAATCATTAGCCCTAGGTCTCAACAAATTCAATTCTAATCGAAATCAACCAAGGAAGTCTAAGGTGTCAAAACAATTCCAAATCACAACCCATGGGTCTTCCACGTACATTTCAGCCAACCACTTGAACAAATTCACCAAAAATTAAACTCTTGCAAAAATTACTCAAATGGCCGAGAGCTTCATCAATCATTAGCTCTTGACAACAAGCAATCATTTCCATGCAACAATCAATCAGAATTTCAACCCAAAACAAAAAGAAAACCACAACCAACTTAACTTCCAAATAATTCTAAAAATTCAGATTTTTCCCCTTGTTTTGACAACCAAGAAAAATTCCAGCAATAACAATTCAAGATGTCCATCAAACCTCCATCTTTTACTTGCTTGAAACACTAAACACATAGCTCATAATTTGTCCAATCTAAACCAAAATAAATAACACATAAATCCTGAAAATAATCTCACTCTCTCGGCCAACAAAACAGATTTTCCAGCAAAGTTACTTCGAAATTTTCAACAAGGTTTCCATCCAGAAAATTCAGCATGCAATTTCGAACAAGGTTTCCATCCAGAAAATTCAGCATGCAATACTAGATATAGGTCGTATAGGGCATACAACATGATTTCCCAGCTTCAATTCACCAAAATATCCATTAAAACTCAAAAGAACCACCATCGGCTAAGCTGGAATTTTTCCAGCGGCCATGCAGTCCTCCAAACGAGAATTCCAGCAACAAAACTCAAGCTTGTCACCATGAAACTTACATGCATCACCAAATAAAGAGCTATCTACCAGATTTGATCCACAACCAAGCTCGAACAGCATCAAAATCACTAACCAACCAGAAATTCATCCAAGTCGGCTCTCATGCAAGCAGATTTTGTATTCCTACAATTTTCTTGCTTTCTCACAGCTGATTAATCTCATGCAAGGCATAATCATCCAGTTTTTAGTTAGTTAAATACACAATTAAACTCAGATCACCACAAATTGGCCAATTAAAGCTGTAATATCCAGCCCAAGCTCTCGGCAAACCCAAATACATTCAAAACCATATTTCTTGTTACTTAATTCTTCATCCAACCGCACAACCCTCACATGCATGCCCCTAAACTGCTTCATCAACCAATAAACAACTAGTCTAAGTCCAAAACTTACCTCAGTTTGAAGCTTAACACACACGACTTAGCAGCTGCAATATTTCTCTCCTCTCGGCAGTCCAGAAATGCAGCCCGCTAGCTCTCCCTCTCCCTTGCTCAAGCTTGCGACTAGAATGGAGGAAATTTGGCTCTCGGTCTCTTCACCAGCTCACGGTTGAAATGGGGAAAATCAGCAGGTCTCACTTTTTTTTTATAACTTGCGGACAGGAAGAAAGGAAAATGAAGAACTCGGCTCCCTCTCTCTCTCACTCCACTCTCGGCTCACGGCAGGAGGAAGGAATAGAATTGAAGTGTTGTTGTGGTGGAATGCAGTTGATATAGTGGAGTGTGTGTAGTGGAATGTATATAATGGAGTGTTTTAAGTGGCTAAGTCGGCATTAGGGGTGGTAGGTGCTGGAATGAAGAGTGGAAAATGGAACCGGCAGAAATTGGAATTGTTTGGAATTGAAGCTTATTCAAGAATTGTTCCATGGCTGCATGGTGAATTTGAAATGTAGTAAGGCTAATTTGGCCTTTTAACAACTTGTTCGACCTTCTACTTAGGTTCTCACTCGTACACTAATTCCAAAATCTTACCCCAAATGAAATTCGATAGCCTACTAGTGCACTAATCTAGAATTCAATCATCGAAATTTTAACATCCTAAGCGCAGTTATAAGGAATTTGACCCAAATCATTTTCGTCTTAGTTCTAGGTTCCCGTTGTCACTTAACGTTAATAGCACTTAAAATTTAGCTATCGAAATTCAAGGAATTAATATTAAAGCAATAAAACACTCTATGTCAAGAAATATTAACTTAACTTGGCAAAAATTCAAATAATCTAATATTTTGCACAATTAACTTATTTGCGACTTTAAACTTATTTTTTTTTCATACTTATCTAAGAACCAACAATAATAAAATTTATTCAAAGTCTAAAATGTACAAGCAACAAGTATTAATATATGTAAGTATAATTTATTTACTATTAATTTTTTTTTTCAAGGTTCTCACAAATCGCCTATATCATAATCCTAGTTACCTCGTAGAGACCACCGCTGTAGATTATTGCCATGGCCTCATCTAGCTTTTCTCTCGCATTCTGACTTTTTTTTTTCTTCGCTCAGCAGACTTGTCTCCAAATATCCGGACGGTTGATCATGGATATTTTCTAAAAAAGGCAAAACCCACTCATCCTTTACCCCATACTTAGCTCTAAAATCTGGTTTTGACTTCAAGTCCTGGAGTGCCATGTAATCATTGGGTGAATCACTAGGCATACTGGTAATTATCCCAGTACCATTATCAGTGAGAACGGAAAAAATTGGCAAAACGTATGTAATGTTATTGAAAGCTAAGGGAGATTTCAATGGTAGCCGAATAATATCTTGGCTTGCTAATTCAACATAACAGGTTGGTTGCTGTGGCACACACTACAATCTTTGATTCGCCAAATTAAGCGCTGCCCTCCTGGTTAAGATGAATACCTCAGTGTCACTTATTTCATAAGCACCACCATATTTCACCTCTGGCAGAGCCCAGGCATTTGTCTGTCCATACTTGGTTGCTGCCCTCTTAGTTAAGATGAATATCTCAGTGTCACTTAACTCAAAAGCACCAAATCTTCCCTCCGGCAGAACCCAGGCATTTGTTCGCCCATACAAAGTTGCTGCTCTCTTGGTTAAGATGAATACCTCAGTTTCACTTATTTCAAAAGCATCATATTTCCCCACTGGCAGAACTCAGGCACTTGTTTGCCGTACATGGTTTCTGGCTGACGAGCGCGGGTCTGTATATAAATTTCTAAACACTTCACACGCGATTTTCTGCAAATATACAGATTGTGATTGAGTATATGGTATTAAGAATCGAACTCATAAGAAAGAATGTCAATTACCAGCACTACTAAACTCCTCTATTATTTAGACAATCAACAAATTAAAAAAAAATTAAACTAAATTTTGTAAGAAAATAGCAATTGAAAGCTCCTTAGACCATGATATCCCTAATTACTCATGCAAGTGCAATATTTGAATCACTAAATACTGCTATCTTGGCTAATTATGACGTAATTTTCTCATGCCTGTAAAACCTACTCTCGTAGTAAAGCAACTATACTTATAATTAATCCATACCTACTCTCGTAGTTATGAAATTAGTTACATGTTAATTACTTCTATGAAATTACATGAAATGAATCACTATAGGCACAAAGGTGCACATCTACTATCGTGAGTATACTCCATAGGTTTAGCACTTCTTGAACTAGTGTTAAATCCCAATTTTCATTGAAAAAAAAAACACTTTTAGATAATTACAATTAATGGTACCAAATTAATCATGATTTATAGGAACAAAAGTGCTAAATAACTTACTCAAAATAATAACATTAAATAGCCAAGAAATCAACACAATACAATCATAGAAAGTTCAATTAAAACCCAAGCCATAAATTTTATAAACACATATTGAAACACAAATCCAAGATTTGCATATTAACCATAGTTAAGAATCCAATACAAAAAATAAAGAGTTGGAGAAAAGATAATCCTTGTCACATGAGATTCAACCTTTCCTTCTTCATCTCCATCTTCATCCTAATCTAGCCAATATACAAGAGTGAATAACACACATTTCTACCTAAACTATACGATACTATACTACACTATACTATCTAAAACTAAGAAAGTGTAAGAGTTACATTTTTGTAGTGTATTCTTGCACCTCTCTCTTTGCTCTCTTTCAATGGTTCTCACATGTATATAGTGTTAAGAGAGTCAAAAAGTGCTTAATGATATGACATAAAGTTTCCTTTACACTTCCCTAAAGATTCTTGAGCATGTACAGCCGAAATTCTTTACTGGAATTAAGCTGGAAAGAGGTGTGAATGTAGGGCAAGTTGCAGAACAAGTTGCAGAGAAACGTGGGAGAATACATGACCTCTAAATACGTGACCTGAGCTCCCGTATTCTGAGGGTGCGTTTTCTCTTCAGGCATGTTTTCTTGTTTCTTTTCTACTCCAATTCAATATTAAGATTACGACCAAGGTAAACATGTCCTTGTTCATGCTGTTCACTGATAATGCTTGCATGTTATGCCCTATTTTCTTTCCAATTTGTTGTTGAATCATGCACTAGTAGCGCTTATATGAATTTGTCTTGATCCAACGCTTATATCATGTCTCAAATCCTGCAATTAAAACCAAAATTGCACATTAATCTGCTCAAACGAAACTCGCAAAATTTAGAGACTTAGAGAGTAATTTACACCTTAAAAATCTTTATTTATACCAAAAATAAACATATAATGCTATGTAAAAACATATATAATAAACACTTATCAAACTCCCCCACACTTGAACCATTGCTTATTATCAATCAATTAACACATAATCAACTACAATGATTCAAGAGGTGAAATACTACATGCACTTTCTCGAATTTAATTTCTCATGACTTGGCAAACAATCATTATACAATCATTCAATTTGCACTGAATACTCATAATATCAAGTAAAGGAAAGATAATTATATCGTAATTTCAACAAGTTAAATTAATCTCTCATCCCTAACTTAATTTTACAAGCAAGCAAATCACATAATCAATTCATAACTATCTTTCTCCCACAATCATCTTTTTCTCAAATTTCACAATTAATAGGGATTATTCATACTAATTTTGATGCAAATAGTGAAAATGTTTTTTTACGCGAAGATCGATACTTTTAGGTGAAAGTCCTCGATTACTCAACATTTCACTTATTCAAGTTGCTATGTATACTCTTAATTCAAGTACTTTTTTACGCGAATGTCGACATTTGTAAATGCCAAACCCCGGTTACTCAGTACAAGAACCATTGAAATAAAACAAAAACTCTTATCCTCATCTTTACTTTTTCTCTCCCCTTTTCTTTTAAAAAGTAAAAGACAATAAATAGGTATTCCCTCTTAGCAAATACATAAGAATAATCAAAGGAAGAGTATAACTTTTTATTGACCATATCAATTACTTGTAAAATTAAGTAAAGAAGAGAAATCTCATTAAACATGCAAAATTATAGGCATAATTCTCCCTACTTTATCGGATATATTTTCTAAAATGCAAAAGTTCTAATTTCATAATAACCATTTCCAAGTCAAAAGAGAATTAAAATTTTCAAAATACATATAAAGTTTTAATAAATGGAAGAATTAGCGCATTTAGGGTTGGATCAAAGTGGCCCTTTTAAAATAAAATTGCAAAAATTGGAAGAATTTTTGGACCATAGTAAAATTTTAGAAAAAGTTGAAAAAATTTTTGATAGAGTTTTCCCTTAAAATTGAACGAAACTCCCTACTAACAAACCCAATTTTAGGAAAATTTTTCACATGGCAATTTTTCCAAATACAATTACAACATTTCAAATGCATTTAAGTCCACAACATATCATCACATGACATAAAATAGCAAGCCAATTATTCCCTTCCCCCACACTTAAATTTCACATTGTCTTCCATGTGAGAAAAGGAAAATAAATAAAGAGTATGATAAAATACTGTTCTTATGACTTGCGCTATCTAGATCCATGCTATGTAATGAAAATCCAACCGATGGTGGTGTAAATACTTGCAAGGATCAAGAAGTAAACATGTAAATCAAGGGAAAAGGGAACATGGGTAAGTAAGTGGAACCAACACAATGTTCAAGGTATAAAAACATGAAATTGGCTAATTTCGCAAAACAAGTAGATGCATTAATATCCAACCAAAGTTAAGCTACTTTCACAAAATATCCCAAAACCATAAACAAAGTAAGTTCTATTTATACATTTTGTCGTCAATGATCAATTCCCCAAAATTGCTGAAGTGTGAAATTTTTCCAAAATGGAGGCAACATACCAAACCATAGTAAAAATGACCTTTTGAGTATTCATAAAATGCTAAAAACCATTGAACCACCAAGATCGTAAGTGCATTTATGAATTTTGTCCATTAAGGCCATTTTTTTCACTTCACCTCATTTTTTAAAAATTACCTAATAATTCAACCAATGTACCTTCTCATATATTTAGGTAATTTAGAATACTCAAATGAATATCATGAACTCCCGCAAAGCTAATTAAAATGCTACCGTGGCCATTTAATATGCAAGTTTGTTATCAAGCCAAATTAAGCATAAAATCAGCAAAAAATTCACCAAATAAATACAATAAACTCAAACCTGAAGATTTATTGATCACTAACAATCACCAATAACATCAATAAGCTCAAATAAATATACCAAACTTCACATGTTAAAGAAATTCAAAATTGTCTAAATATAGAAATAATTCAACCATGGCAAAATTCAAGTGACAAAGTTGGGTGAAGATTTGTTATCTCAAGGTGGTTTGGTGATGTTCAATGATGCATAAGATGCAAATATTTGCAAAATTAAAGAATGTGATACCCTAACTCATTTAAAGCTTGAATCCAAATCTTGAGTTGTGTTTGAAAATTTTAAAATCATGAACTCCACTCTAGAGGATGTGCGGAGGGATTTGGTGAAGGTTGTTTGAAGATTAAATGGTAAAAAGTGGTGTTTTATGAGTGGTGTATGTTTTAGGTGTGAGTGTGTGAGGAAAACATGAGGTGGAAGAGAAAAAAAAAGAAGAAAGAAATAAGCTTGCTTTTTCTTCTTTTAAAACAAGGGCCTGAATACGTGGGCCAAAAATGCAGCCTTGAGCTTGTGTTTTTAGCTCACATTTTCTGTTTAAAAAATACAAAAGTCAAAATGCAGGTTGTTGAAAATGTGACCTTGAGCTCGCATTTTCTTCGTTAATTCTACATAACAGAATACGCGACCTAGGGAAAATGTGGACTTTAGCTGCGTTTTCGAGGGTCATGTTTTTGTGACCTGCAATTTTTCTGTAGAACTTTTTAATTTTCAATAATTACACACCTTACCCCAATTGCTCAAAACGCATTCTAAATCATTCTTTTGTTAAAATAATCAATGCACCCACATGTAAAATGATCAAAACATGCATTTTAACCCTCTTTAATAAATCAAAAACAACTTTTACTCAAATCGAGGGATTGAAATCCTTGACGAAATTCGCTTTTTCACCTCATTTGGTCACATTTGCTTCTAGTCCCCATTCGTACAAAACAACTATAACAAAACAACATCAAACTTAACAAAATCCTAAAATCACACTAAATTGAAACAAAACACCAAAATATTGGGTTGTCTCCCAATTAGCGCTTCTTTATAGTCATTAGCTTGACTATTTTACCTCATTTTTCAAGAAGGCTTTGTTAATGAGTAATCCACTATTTAGGACGTGATAGATCACCAAATGGTGTCTCAATAGCAAAAGTCACATGTTTTAATGATAAGAGAGATGGAAGTAACTTACATATCTCAAGTGTTTTATAGACAGTATCTTGTAGGAACACCACTTGAGAATTGTCCAAAGGAACATCTATATAACCCTCTTCGGTGATTATGACCTTGGAACATACACTTTTAACACAATCCTCAAGAGGGGTTATATACAATGTTTGAAAATCGGACCAGACAGGCCGGTTCGACCGGTTGAACCGCGAATCGGCCATGCCTCCGGTCCGGTTCAATTACAAAGCCAAAGAATTAATTGAACCAATCAAGAACCGGTTGAACCGGCAAAATCCGGAGGTTCAACCGGTTTTTATTAAGTATTTATTTTCTAAAATAAATATTTTAGTTTTATTCAAAATTTTTAATACTAAAATAAATAAAAAATTATTAAACCTTTGAACCAGGGTTGAACCGGAAGGTTTTCCGATTCACTCTCCGGTCCGTTAAAAACATTGGTTATATATGAATCATTCATACTTGCCTCTTGAGGTTCAAACTTCATTCCAAAGGCATTATCATGTGAAATGGATATTTTCTCATTGAAACTCACATTAGATGCATCATTTTCATCAAAATGCAATCAATTTTCACATATAACATTCCTACCATTCATGCTAGGGTCATTTTACATATAATTAGAAGAAATAACTTCACACAAAACATATAATTGATCTTGAATTCTGCTAAAGTGAGAAGTTAATTCATCTATCATTTCCTAAACCCTATCAAAATGGTCAAAGGTTACATTAGCTAGCCTTTCTATATATAAATCAAATTGATTAGAATATGTTTCTATGGCTAGCACCCAAGATGGTTTAGTGTCATTAGCTAGTGTTTTACTTTCTAATTCCCCAGGTGAAGATGCATTAGCTAACTTTTTTATTACTAATTTCCAAGATGGCTTAGATTCATATTGGACAAATTCGAGTTGATAACCATAAAAGCATGAAGAATCACTATATTTACTTTGATTATCCCAATCATAAGCATAAGAATTACCCCAATTAGGACCCTTTTGATCAAAACAAGGATTGCGATGCCTAAATTCATCATAATAAAGCTCATTTTGTACCTGCCTACATATATGAGTAGCATAATAACCTCTACACAAGTCACAAATCACATGATAAGAATTGAAAGCATTAACATTTCTCTTTTGTTCAAACATATTTGTAATGGTGTCCAATTGAAATTTTAATATTATATAATCGAGTTTAGCCTTCAAGCTTCTTAAACCATCTTCAAAAGACTTATTTTCGGACATCCCTTGGTTACCTCCCATTGTAGTGGTTTTGAAAAGTGTAGTCCATTGCTAAACTTCCTTCTCTCAAGCTTGTATCCACTTTTGTTTGCTATCCTACTTATAATCTAAAAATGTTTTCAAACATTTCCAAAAGCAAGATTAGTCAAGAAAAATAGTTTAAAAGACACAAATAAAAAACAAGACACTAAATACAAAACAAATGACTCAATAAGGCACTAACATAACATACAAGACTCTTGACACAACAAATACAAGAAAAGCAAATAAAAATCTAAGCCTTCGTTTGGATTACCTGTTTTTGGACCTATTTTTCAAATATTTCACTGTAGCAGTTTTTGAAATACTAATATTGGCGTTTGGATCGCTGTTTTTGAAAAACTCTTTGTATTTAAAAAACACATGCGTTTGGATTGAGCAATATTTGAAATACACCCACACAATATATATGTGTGGGGTCCATTTGGACAATTTTCCAATAACTAGAGTAGCATGGCACGAAATTAAAAACAGCTTAAATGAAAAGTGGATTCCACATACAGCCCTAATTCCAAGTTGTATATGGCCGTAACCTGTATCTCCAAATGCCACAGAACTTAAGTTGACAATAGCATCTGTTTGTGACAATACCTTAATGAAACACATGACCTGCTTAGAAGACTGAATATAAGGTCCAACAATGACTACTACGAGTCGGCAAATACACTGTAAATAAATACATTAGTGGAATACATATCTTGTGTCACTGGTCCCAAATTCAAAATGCTTAAGAAATTACAACGTTTGATTGATGAACCACAAATAAACTTGTGCCTTGTTCTGGTTAGAGTTTAAGGCCTTAAAGTTGTAGCCCTAATTATGCGCATTCCAATACATGTGAGCCGCTATTGCCCGCCAATTTTCGTTCCAATTATCTATGCCCTGCTGCGACATATCGATGGGTTGACCCATCTGCACTTGCTCCCCTGCTATCTGTGCATCTGCAAAGACTCCATTTGCAGCTTCTTCGTTGAAGTACTCGTCATTTGGCACATAATCACGCATAAAATTGTGCAAAGTATAACATGCAAGCACAATATTATTTTGCATTGCTATCAGGTAGTTTTGCCTTGGACCTTTGAGTATTGGAAAACGCTTCTTAAGAACTCCAAATGTCCGCTCAATAATATTCCTAACCGATGCATGTCGCCTGTTGAACAGAGCTTTAGCTGACCGCTCATGATGCGTGCCCTGTGCACCACTAAACGGTGCCATAAACCCCAGCATATTTCTGTAGGCAGCATCTACCATATAATATTTCCCTACCGATTATGACATAGAATACAATCAGCCCCCTGCTCATTTATATAGAAACAATTGCAAAAAATCGAACACACCACTAATTCGAATGTCAATTGCTACTGCCATCTTTGTTTGGGCAATTCGTTATCGAGCATCTCAAAAAATAACAAGTCAATAAAAATACCTTGCGGTGGCATTGGAAAACCCGAGTCCGGATCTAGCAAGGTTTCTTGGAGAATTCGAGCATCATGAGCACTACCCTCCCAACCAACCCGAACATAGACAAAACGCATATCATGATCGCAGGCAGCAAGTACATTTTGGGATAAGTCGCGATGCCGATTTCTAAACCTCTCTCTTATCTCTGCTCTGCACCAAGCGGAGACGTGGGTCCCATCTAAGGCTCATACACAATCCTATAGAAGTTCGATGGTTTTAAAATCATTCCAAAGCGCATAAGAAACCAGAAAAATCACTGCCTATAAATTTCGAACATACCTGGAACCACGACATGAGCAATGCATTGTTCAAAATCCTTGGATGAATGTCATCGAAGTTTCTTAGCCTAATGAGATCATGACCTAGCCGAACCAAAGCTCGTAAGACACAACGAACGTGTCGATCAATCGTCTCCGTTGAATGTTGGAACTGCTCGGCTAGCACCCGGTGTCGCTCATCATAATTAAGGCACATTAGTGTTAAAACAACGGATTCATGATCCCCCACCCTATGAGAAGGATATGCATGCCAGTAACCCCGATGAACCAATATATCGCACAACAGCAGGAATTGAGGAACATCCAAGCACATATTCTCAATAATTCGGTCTTCATGTCCGTTTATCAGCTCCAGCACGTAATCCCTCCCCGAGAGTGCACTATCTCGTACTCTTCTTCTTCTTGGGACCCGATTAATATACGAATCAAAAAACATGACACCTAATAGTACGACCGCCATAAGGATGTTGTCGAGATCAATATCATCCAGCTCGTCATCCAGTTGTCCTCCTTGAATGTGCCCCTGGTTATCCATCCCAAGTCAACTACTTTAAACTCTGCAAATACCCAAGCGATACCCTGCACATTAAGGACTAGAATAGGTAAACAATAGCTATGAAAAACAAAATGCATTTTTCAAAATTAGCAGAGATAGTTAACAAATTTGTCCCTAAATTACAAGTTTATCAGCTAAGCAATGAGGAAAGTGTAAGCAATAGCGAAGGTACTAACCTCTCTCTATATGCCAATTTCAACATGGTTCAAAAACGCATATCATAAACTGTAGTAAAGTACTTAAATGGGGCGGATATTTATGATAGGTATGCAACACAACCCCTATTAGCCAGTAAAAACAGGACAATGACAATGACAAAGTAGTACGACAATCTCACTAAGATTTGGCGAACTAGGGTGGTAAATAGCATGCAACTAAAATTCATCATATCTACTGTCAATACTAAAAATTGATTGCCTGCCTGTCAATACAACTACGTTTAAAGGCAACTCCACAAAAAATAATAAGCATGGGACACATCCCTAATTGAAACCCCAAGTAAATAAGTTCAAGCAATATTTCTCATCACACACAAATAAATTTAAGAAATATCCCCAATATAAAAAATATAAAAGAAGTCTGGTCCGAGGTACAGTGGAAAAATCACTGTACAAAGTCGAATGTCAACTCATACTACATAAAATGGATCACAACAACTGAAATTTTAACTCATGGGAACAAATAAAATAGTAGTAGGCTGCCGCAACGTAACTCGGGATAAAATGAGGTGCTATACAGGGGGATGAAACCCTCGATGTCTCACAAAGGCAAGCCGGTCTTCGTCGTTCAGGCAGGTGAACCAAATGAGACGCTCCGTAGGATTCCGCAGGAGATCGGCCATCTTGAGGCGCACATTTATGTCCAGGTGAAGAGTGCAGAGGTCGGCCAAGGCAGCCTTTAGCTCCTCCTCATCATCTACTGCAGGCTTTTTACTCTTCGTGGGTGAAGAGACTGAACTGGTCATGCTAGAGCTCTTTTTACAGCTCAAATGTGTCTCAATACTATCTGAAACCCGGACGTATTGTTGGAATTGGGGGGAGGACGGCGAAAAGAATGAATCAGTTGACATGTCACCCGATTTGCGCTTTTCTTGCCCTTCTTCACTTTCTCTTTCCCTTTCCAAGTCACATGAACGGCAACTTCTTCGTCTGCTAAATCGACGTCTACAATCCCCTTGCCCCCCTAGAACGTCTAGCAGCGTTTTCCATTTCCAATTCGTCGGCCAAATTGGGGGGCGATACTTCAAATCTAGAGCTAAAATCCCCAGTAGCCCCCTGATTCATGAAGACTTTTTCAAGCAAATGGAAGACCAGACATGAGCAGTCGTAAAATCTATTGTACCCCTACAGAAGACCAAAACAGCTTTTAGAAATAAGGCCAAAAATTATTAAGGGCAAAACAACTTTTAGAAATAAATAAAGGCAAAATAGCTGCACAGTATTTACAATTAATAAGGGCAAAACTGTATTTACAATAAATAAACAGCTTTTACAAATAAAAAAATAATAGAAAAATTGAAGTCTCAGACCTGAAGTAGATGATTCTTTCGGTTATCATCCATCATAAATGTGTAGTTGGTTGAGTCCCAGCCCATACCAGTGCCATGTTTCTTGAACGAAATGTAAAGCCTAGTTAGGTTCCGAAGGGCATAATACTTCGATTGAATAGTGCTTGAGGGAAATGAAACCCCGAAAGTCTCAGTGAGCATCCTAATAATCCGGGAGACAACATGGCTCCCGATGTTATGTGATGATATTTCCCCATTCCTATGCATGTTCACAAGCTGTTGTGCAATGGCAATTTCCATATCCGGCGTGAAAGTGTTATGCTCCGTATACTTTGCTTTTGGTTTGGGCATTTTTGTTTTCTTTAGGAATGTCAAAACCAGAGATTATGGTTAGGGTGACCTCACATTCATGTTAGACACGTTCTAAGGGAATATTGGGACACGTGCAAGACAATTGGAGGCTAGCCACTTATAACTCACCTTGAAGTAGTTAGTTATACAAAGACGCAAATCGTTTTCTCCTTGAGCCAACTTAGAAGACCAATTGTTAAATCCCCTAGTCATTTGCAAAGCTATGAATAAGGATGTTAAAAAGACGGCTCCTACAGTTCTTAAGGATCCAATTTGACAGAATTAATGAACCACAATAGAAGCTCCTTGCCCTTCGAAGCACTCCGAGTCACAGGAGGCATCACAATCCTAAAAATATGTAGAAGGTACCACTAAAATGCTATTAGCAGGCCAAATGCATAAAATGTTAATAGAATATCATCCAATTTTCTGTTCCAAGCAAATAAAACAATTCCAGCTATGTTATCGAAGTTTCAGAAGTTTTTACAATACATGGGGAAACCAGAAATCCTCAAAATACGTTCAAACTATTTAACCAATATGTTCAAACTCATGTCCAAACCAAAAACGAAACACCAGGGTAATTGCACCTTCGGCTTGGGCGTTCGAATTTCAAAGCCCTAAATGCAATCACACTGGATTAATATTAGCAGCAACACAGACACAAACATCTTTTAGTTTTTGTCAGGTTAAAATATGAGGGGAAACACTCTCACAGATCCAAAACAGCTTCACATAAGAACCAGAAAAATTTCGGCCATCTACAGGTTCTCTTTCATTGAAAACGAAATCGCAACAATAATGCATCAATTTGCAGCATGCAAGCTAGGACTAATTAAAATTTCACAAGGCCACCCAATAAAATTGCAGGGACCAGAATGTCATTGGCTCAAGTACAACAACAACAGCAGAAAATAATAGCTACTCCAACAGCAAGAACCAAATAAAAAATCCAGTTCCGAGTCGTAGGGACAAATATTTCACTAATCGAATTGCCATAACCCAAGCACAATCACTGGTGCTTAATAATAGCACCAATTGATCAAATTCCTTATCCAAAATAAAAGTGTAACAAGAACACCCCAATTAACAGATAACTGGCCCAAAACTGATCAATTTAAGCTTACAACAATAATTGATAAAATGTCTGAACTCCACAAAATAGCATCAATATTCACCCAATTAACAGGGTACACGTATACCATGAGCTTCTATAAAAAAACTCTTCTATGCATGTCAAACAAGCAAATGCAAGCACATTCAATATTTTAACCAGAATATGGTGGTATGTGTACCCTGTCTCCAAACCCCTAATTTGGGCATACTCATTACATATGCGGGGAAAAGTACAAAAGCAAATAAATGGTGAAGCTGCCAGTCTGAATTGAAAAATTGAGGTGCCAAACCAGAACTTAAGAAAATCAAAAGTGGAACTGCCGCAGAATTACAAGTTTAAATGAAGAAGCATGAATGTCAGCTGTGTCAAATAAAATGTAATACCCAAGATGTCATATGACTATTTCAAAATTGTACTCATTGTCTCTACCATATACTATCAACACAAGAATTTTCAGAGGCTTTGATTGAACAGCAAGCACATTCACTAATTACTGTAGCCCTAATTCATACGAATTAGGCCCCAATTAAGTAAACAGTAGAACGAACCTCGACGAAGCAACAGCTGAGCAGCGGCGGATCAAAATCCTTCGCCGAGCAAGTAGATTGGACTTCGAAATGGCACTTGCAAGCTGATTATGCTTCTTGGAGTCTGATGGTGGCCCTGCCGCTTCTCCTGGATAGCTCTGCAGCATATACGCAGCTCCTTCTTCACAGTTTTGCTCTGCTGAAGATAAGCTGCAAATTCTGAAGGGAGAAGCTAAGATTGAACTTGCGGAGACGCGCGATACCGAACCTTCAAGGATTATTAATAGATGAGATGAAACGGCCGGTGATTTTTAGAGATACGTTGTACCTCGGTTGTTGCTGCTTAGAAGAGGAAAGTGATTTTCACCCGATACATTTTAGAAGAGGAAATTGAAGCAGGAACGGGTATCGTATGAGAAAGCTAATTGAAAAACTTGTTTTACTTTTTGGGCCCCTAAACGGTACTGTATGGCAGGAGCGGGACTGTAGCATTTCAAATACACTTAGTTGACTATAATTTGTATTTTGACTACAAAAACTGTTTTTACCAAAAATAGTGGATCCAAACACAGCCTAAATTAATAAAGTTATTCTTAGTATCGTTATTGAACCAAATCTTCCCTGACAATGGCACCAAAAACTTTGCGAGCGCGGGGTATGTATATAAAAATTAAACTCATTCCACAATCAAATTTTATATTTATAAATTCCTAAATACCATACACACGATTTTCTACAAGTATATAGATCGTGATTGAATATAGCGTATTAAGGGTTAAACCCACAAGGAAAAATGTCAATTACTAACACTACTAAAACTCCTCTATTATTTAGATAATCAACAATTAAAGGAAACAAAACTAAGCTAAATTTTGTAAGAAAATAGCAAATGAAAGCTCCTTAGGCCATGATATCCCTAACTACTCATGCAAGTGCAATTCTTCAATCATTGAATACTAATATCTTGGCTAACTATGACGTAATTTCCTCATGCATGTGAAACCTACTCTCATAGTGAATCACCTATACTTATAGCTAATTTATACCTACTCTTGTGGTTATGAAATTAGTTACAAGTTAATTACCTCTATGAAATTACATGAAATGAATCACTAAAGGCACAAAGGTGCACACCTACTATCATGAGTGTACTCCATAGGTTTAGCACTTCTTGAACTAGTGTTAAATCCCAATTTTCATTGAAGGAACAATACCTTTAGATAATCACAATTAGTGGCACCAAATTAATCATGATTATAGGAACAAAAGTGCTAAATAACTTATTCAAAATAATAACATCAAATAGCCAAGAAATCAACACAATACAATCATAAAAAGTTCAACCAAAACGCAAGACATAAACTTTAGAAACACATATTGAAACACAAATTCAAAACTTGCATATTAACCATACATAAGAATCCAATACAAAAGATAAAGAGTTGGAGAAGAGATAACCCTTGTCACATGAACTTCAACCCCTCCTTCATCTCCATCTTCATTCTAATCTAATCAATATACAAGAGTGGATAACACACATTCCTATCTAAATTGTACTATACTATATTATCTAAAACTAAGAAAGTGTAAGAGTTACATTTTTATGGTGTATTCTTGCACCTCTCTCTATGCTCTCTTTTAATGATTCTGACATGTATATAGTATTAAAAGAGTCAAAAATTGCTTAATGATATGATATAAAGGTTCCTTTACACTTTCCTAAAAATTCTTGAATATGTACAGCCGAAATTCTTTACTGGAATTGAGCTGGAAAAGGGTGTGAATGTAGGGTAAGTTGCAGAAAAGTCGCAGAGAAACAAGGGAGAATACGCGACCTGAGCTCGCATATTCTAAGGGTGCGTTTTCTCTTCAGGATGTTTTCTTGTTTCTTTTCTGCTCAAATTCAGTACTAAGATTATGACCAAGGTAACCATGTTCTTGTTCATGCCTTTCACCTATAATACTTGCCTGTGATGCTCTATTTTCTTCCCAATTATTGTTGAATCATGCACTAATGGTGCTTAAACGAATATGTCTTGATCCAATGTTTATATCATGTTTCAAATCCTACAATTATAACCAAAATTGCACATTAATTTGCTCAAATAAAACTCGCAAAATTTAGAAGTTTAGAGAGCAAGTTACACTTAAAAATCTTTATTTATACCAAAAATAAACATCTAATGCTACTTAAAAACATATATAATAAACACCTATCATTGGCATTAAAGTAGCAGCAGCAAGGTAAACTTACTTGCCTCCCAAGATAGTCATCTTTGATGGAAAAGGTGGGACAACCTCCCTCTTGATCAAAGTATGCTCCTGCAGAAGAACACTTTCACCTATGCATGATCATGACCCGCACAGCACTGACCATCTAATGGAGAGTAAATGGTATGTTAAATCTTTTACAATTTTCCCCATTGATTTTAATTTCGTAAATTGCCATTTAACAACGGCATAAAAAATAAGACGACTGATTACTCACATGATGATCACATTAGTAATTAGTTTTTACCCTACAAATACAAAAGTTCAATTGGCAAAAAAATATTAAAGACTAATTACTCATAGGATAAGCATACGAGTAACTAGTGATCTTGTAATATTTATGGCTAGCAATAATTTATTGATTTTTAATTTTTTTTTTAGATAATTAGTTACTATCACATCACCTAATTTCCATAGCCTAGAAATTGGTAAGAATGAGTGATTCAAACTATAACCACCCGTTTGGTTGGCACTCCAAAATAGCAATCACAACGACTATCGAAAGCTGCTTCAAATATTTTGTCCCAAAATTAGCCTCTATCCCCTCTGTTCCTTGTTTATACAACTGCCGCGTAGAGTAATAATTGATAACTCAAACTCAAGAAAACCAATAACAAACTCGGTTGACAAGTTTACGCACTCTTCAAATAAGCCAATAACAAAGTCTGATAACTCAAAATCAATTACAACCAATAACTCAAAATTTTTTATTTTATTTTTAACAAAAAAGAATCTTGTTGATCGTAAACATAGAATATCAACTGAAACTCTTCTTTATTTTTTTATTCCAACCCATCATTTTCCTAAACCCTAACAAGTACAAGATTGAGATGATTAGTTTCGAGTTATATTTGTGCTGAATTGGGTTATTTCGGATGGAGGCTAACCTTCTTTCAAAACTTTCCAAATTCTCAATCTTTGAACATAACTTACCCACCTAATGATCCCTTCTTTTATATCCTATGTTTAAAAAATCATCTCATCTTTTAATTTGTAATTTCTTTTCAAAATCTCCAACTTTTATCTTCTTCTACAATTAGAATTGATTTTTTGACACAAGAAGAATCTATCCTTTTAAACTAATTATGACTTTTGAACCACATACAGTCATCTTTCGCCCCTGGACATTCTCTTATTTTATAACTCAAAAGTCATGCTCCCTTCATCCCATTATTAATGTCATAGTTTCACTTTCTCACTGTTCCAAAATTTAAGTTATAATTGAATAGTCAAACCACTTTTACCAACTGATTTTTATTTACACCCTTCAATTGATAATGACAAGATTCTTGGAATACACTAAACAATTGTATTGGTCCACTGCGGCACATCACTTCAGTCATCCATTGCTACGACTTCTATCAGTTGTAGCAATTTATACGAGTCGAGTCAAACACGAATAGTGATGTGCTCAAGTTCGACTCAGGCACTAATATTACTATATTCGCCTCAAGCTCGAGCTCGAATGAGAAAGAAAACTTGGACTCAAGTTGACTTGAAGAAATGCTTGTAAAAGCTTTTACTTTACTTGATCCTCGAGCCTTATCAAGTTAAGTAATGTGATCATTGTCGAGCTCTTTGACTCAACAAACAGGAGAAAAATTGTTTCCTCTGTCCGAACAGCCTGTTCACACTTTCTTGTGAATAGTAATTCAAAGCAAGCAATTTGTACAATCCATGCAAATAAATGAATGTACAACACCACAAATGAAAGAGAAAATCTCCAAAATACAAACATGCTCCACAATAATGCATAATAAGTTATATGTCTCACAAATGAATAAGTTCCAATAAGTTACATGCCTCATAAATGGAGACGTTGGCGATCAAGTGCCAAGTGGTTCGAGCAATGATCAAGTTCCAGTTGGACCAATTAATAGAGTGCGAGTCAAAAAGCTTAAAGATCAACCTAAACACATTTGTTCGTGTTGTTCGCGAATCAATTGAAGGTTCTAAGATGGTTGAAGATCTTAATCAAGAAGAATATTCAACTGTCACTTTGATTCAAGTGGTCGAGCAAGCTAGTCATTGGAGTCATTTGCTTAGTTGTTTGATTAAGTAGCTAAAGTTGTGATGATGATATTCAAGCTTGATAGTAGAAAACCTACGATCCAATCTAACCCATGATGTGTGAATTTCTTGATATTATCTCAACCCGCAACCTAACGAGTTAGGGAACCAAGATTTGGTAGAATGGTGCCACAATTAAGTATGTTTCTTGATTGATAATCCAAAGTTGAACATTCAAGAGAACCTTTAAAAAATTCAAAAGGAGGTCATGAAAAGCCAAGAGAGAAACTTTCAATTTTGTTGGAAATTTGACTTGTTATTCATGAAAAACGTTTGAGCCAAGTCATTGACTGAGCTGCTTGCAAGGAGCTCGGCTCGCATGCATCCCTAGTCCTATCAGCAAGTTCATATATTCAAACTAAGGGCAAGACCGGAAGAAACTGAAAACTTGAGCCCCACTAGTTACTGTACATAGAAGTGCAATTCCCAAAAGACATCCCAAGTTTTGGAACTAAAGGAGTAATTGGTTTATGCTTGTTATCTATCGTAATCTTCTTCAAGTTAAATTTAGATATAAGATTACCTTTATCAAAATCAGAAAATCCTTTTCCCCATTTATGATTATCCTTATCATCGAATTTCAAATCCTTTTCCCATGCTTATAAATTCTATTGGTAGTTAACGATAGCGATCATTTGAAAGACTATTTGGTTCATCTACTGATTTCTGCATAATTCTTTTTCCTTTTTTCTTTTTTGAGAAATTTTTTGTTAGGGTGGTTATCTAAATTTAACCTTTGGTAAAAACCATCACCTATTAAACCCAAAATCTATGTGGTGATTATTAAGAAATAAATTAACAGTAAAAAAATAGCGGAAGCGTATCTGAATCTATATTGATAAACTGATATATAAATCTCCAAAGATATTGGGGTGGCCTTCCAGGTCAACACGTATTTACCGATCCTTTGAGAGAACCTTTTAGTTTCTCTCTGGTATCTTTCCTGACGATGGGATATCACAGAAGAGTTATTTTGTGGTATTAGGAAATACGACAATTAGAATAATACCTGTGATCTGGGGACCATAACCCTATTTATAGGTAACATTTCTATTACCTTTTGGAACCCTATTTCAGCCTATCATAAAAATAGGAGCCCATAAATCTCTACACATTAAAGACCTCTACTCTATTAAATACATTAAACCCAAACTATATTTGATCACTTTAATTGGGTTTAACCTTAATTGACAACTTGCAATACATAATTATTCACATATAAATCCAATATTGGATTAAGGATCCAACAATCTCCCACTTGGACTATATGTGTAACCTTATAATTATGTTTCGCAATTAACCGTATGAGCTCAACTTTACTGTCATTATCATAATATATCTGCAACCAATTCGGTCCATCAATCATACCAACATAGGATCAAAGCGGCATTTGTTACACTTTCGTAACTCGACCCATCAATGGTCACATATATCAATACAATTGAATGACATGAATTATGATGTGGATGTGTATCATGAAAATTTCATGTAATGTGATCAAAACATGCCTATTTTCAACTGGTCCACCTTAAACTTTCATGAGATCAAATCATACCAAAGTTAGAATGTAGATAAATCTAAATTTTATTTATGCATAAATATCCTTAAATCCTTAATAATCGAAAAATGTCATAAGAGCATTTAAAATAACAAACTCCCACTAAAACTGTACATCATTTAATACGACATCCATATGAGTAGTATGCTCATGAAACATTTTGGGTGACAATCCCTTAGTAAGCGGATCCACAACCATGGAGTTTGTCCCAATATGCTCTATTGATAACTGTCCACTCTGTACTCTTTCTTTAACAGTCAGGAACTTGATATCTATATGTTTAGATTTCGTCGAACTCCTGTTATTGTTGGAATATAGGACAGCTGACTTATTGTTATAAAATATTTGAGTGGTCTTTCAATACTATCCACCACACGTAATCTTGTGACGAAATTTCGTAACCAAATTCCTTGATTGGATGCTTCATAACAAGTTATAAATTCTGCAACCATAGTGGAAGATACTATGACGGACTGTTTAGCACTCTTCCAAGCTATGACACCTCCAACTAACAAGTACACATAACCTGACGTTGATTTCATAGTATTTTGGCATCCAACATAATTGGAATCAGTATACCCAATGATTTCTAATTCATCTGACTTCCGATACGTGAGCATGTAATCTTTTGTTTTCTGTAGATACCGTAAGACCCGTTTGATTACTTTCCAATGATCTAATCCAGGATTACTCAGATATCTACCAAATATCCCAATAATGTATGCAATATCCGGACGCGTATATACTTGAACATACATTAGACTCCCTACTGTTGAGATATAAGGAATCTTTTGCATCTCTCTTTCCTCAAAAGCATTCTTAGGACACTGCTTAAGACTAAATTTGTCTTCTTTAGCCATATGAGTGTCACCTGATTTACAATTTTGCATGCCATACCTTTTAAAGACCTTTTCGATATAGCTCCTTTGTGATAGTTCTAAAATACCCCGAGAGTGATCACGATGTATCTGTATGCCTAACACAAAAGATGCATCATCAAAATCTTTCATCTCAAAATTCTTAGTTAGAAATTTCTTGGTTTCATGCAATAGACCAATATCATTGCTGGCAAGCAAAATATCATCAACGTACAATACCAGAAAAATATACTTGCTCCCACAGAACTTATGGTATATACAATCATCCACTAAATTCATCTCAAAACCAAATGAGATGATCACTTAATGAAATTTGAAATACCATTGTCGAGACGCTTGTTTGAACCCATAGATAGATTTTTTAAGTTTGCAAACTATATTCTTTGGATCTCCTGATATAAAATTTGTTGGTTGCACCATATAAATTGTCTCATCAATGTTACCATTGAGAAACGCTATCTTTACATCCATCTGATGTAACTCAAAATCGAAATATGTCATTAATGCCATGATAATTCTAAAAGAGTTCTTTGAAGAGACTGGAGAAAAGGTTTCTTTATAGTCGATACCTTCTTTTTGTGTAAATCCCTTAGCGATAAGACGAGCTTTGTATCTTTTCACATTACCTTTCGAATTCCTCTTGACTTTAAATATCCATTTACAACTAATGGGTTTCGCACCTTCTGGCAGTGGGACAAGATCGCAGACATCATTGTTCTTCATGGATTTAATTTCCTCATTCATGGCATCGATCCACTTTTGAGAATTTAAACTTTTCATGGCTTGACGGAAGTTGATTGGTTCATTTTTCATCAATCCAGAGTCATTCTCATGTATTTGGAGAAAAATAATGTAATTATCTGGCACTGCACTTCTCTTTTCTCTGGTGGATCTTCTTAATGGCACTGGTTCTTGAAGAGTAAGAGTTTGTTCTTCTATAACAGTTTACTTTTCGACATTATCTTGATTTGTCATGTCATGATCAAGTTCGGAAATAGGGTCTTGAACAAGAGCAATGACACTCGTGAGAATATTAATATATTTTTCTTTAAAGACAATGTCTCTTATTGTATTTTCTCCCCCAAACTCGACATCCTCAAAGAATCGAGCATTTTCTGTCTCAAAAATTGAATTAGTTGTGGGATCATAAAACTTATAACCTCTGAATCTTTCAAAATATCCAATAAAATAACAACTAATCGTTCTTGACTCCAGTTTCTTTTAATTAGGCCTATAAGGCCTTGCATCAGTTGAACATTCACAAATATGTAGATGCTTTAAATTGGATTTTTTTCCAATCCAAAATTCATAAGGGATTTTGATAGTTATTTTAGTTGGAAATCTGTTAAGAATATATGCTGCAGTCTTAAGTGATTCTCCCCAGAATAACTCTGGTAAGGTAGACTGACATATCATACTTCTTACCATGTCTTTAAGCGTTCTATTTCGTCTTTCAACTACACCGTTCATAGTAGGTGAACCCGACATAGTGTACTGTGGGACGATACCGCATTCCTCTAGGTATTTAGCAAATGATCCTAGACGTTGTTCACCTGAACCGTCATATCTACCCTAGTACTCACCACCACGGTCAGATCTGACGCTTTTAATTCTTTTGTTGAGTTGATTCTCAAATTCAGCCTTAAAATTTTTGAACACGTCCAGTGACTGTGACTTTTCAGAAATGAGATATATGTAGTCATATTTTGAAAAATCGTTTATGAACGTTATAAAATATTGTTGATCATTTTAAGTAGATGTGAAAAATGGTCCACAAATATCCGTATGTATAAGTTCTAAGACGTCTGAAGACCGATTAGTTTCAAATCTCTTTTTATTGGTTTGTTTCCCCTTTATAAAATTAATACAATCATCAAAATCTGTAAAATTTAAGGGGTCGAGAATTTCATTTGATACAAGTATTTCCATTCTCCGTTTGGAGATATGTCCCAATCTCTTGTGCCATAATGCGGCTGAATTCTCATTGGTTAATTTTCTCTTTACTCCTCTAGTACTCAGATATAGAGATTTATTAAATGAGTCAATTGTATCAATTAAATATAGATTATCGTAGTGCATTAAAGAATCAGAACCAACCAATTTTGAATCATGAAATAATTCAAATTTTTCATTTCCAAATGAACAAGAATAACCAAATTTGTCGAAAACAAAAATAGAAATTAAATTCCGTCGAAAAGACGGTACAACAAATGTCTCATTGAGATCCAAATAAAATCTGATTTTTAACAATAATCTAAAAACTCCAATTGCCTCAACTTGAACTGTTTTGTCATCGCTCATATAGATATATCTTTCATTATCATTAGACTTTCGGCAATTCAGGCAACCCTACATAGACACACTGATGTGAGTTGTTGCACCAGAATCTAACCATCATGTGTGTCTAGGTACCGAAGTTAAATTAACCTCAGAACAAACCAAATTAAGAAGCATACCTTTCTTAGCACGCCAAACGTAATAGTTGGTGCAATGCTTCTTTTGATGCCCTTTAGTTTCACAGAAGAAACAACTATTCTTTCCCTGATCATTTGATTTCTTTTGTTGTTTCTTTTATGGTGCTGTACCTGCAACTCTTTTTTTTTTCCTTTTAAATCCCTTATTTTTATTATTAGTGGTTCACACCAGATGAGCACTTTCTGTCTGCTTTTGTTTCAACCTTTCCTCTTCCTCTATACAGTGTGAGATGAGTTCATTTAGAGACCAAGTCTCCTTTTGACAGTTGTAACTCACCTTAAACTGGTTAAACTGTGTAGGAAGAAATATTAAAATCAAATGCACCAGTAACTCTTCAGAGAGTTTCAACTTAAGTACATTTAATTTCGAAACAAGATGAGACATTTCCATGATGTACTCTCTGATATTACCTTTACCACTATATTTCATTGAAACTAGGTGTGTCAAGAGTGTACTAATTTCAGCCTTTTCGTTCTTGACAAATCTTTTTTCAATGTTCTGAAAGAACTCTTTAGCGGTTACAGTCGTTTCTGATATTGTTCCACTAAATGCTTCTGGAACGGCCTTTTTAATGATCATTAGTTACAAATGATTTGATCTCTCCCACCTCTCATTATTTCTTTTTCCATCAGAGGTACTCTGATCTGTAAGAGGTGGGGGAGGATCAATCCTTAACGCAAGGTCGATATCCATTATTCCAAGTACTATCAAGAGATTTTCTTTTCAAGATTTGAAGTTTGTGCTATTCAGCATAGGAATATTATTGATGATGAAAATAATATTTATAAGATCATTCACAACTGAACAGAAAACATAAAATAATTAAAACTATACTCATATAAACCAAAATAATAATAAATTCGAATAAAGGTAACAACATCTCAAGATACCGATATTCCATTAATATTTCGTTTTTGAACAAAAATATTAACTTATGAGTGATATCTTGGTGCAGTAATAAATACTGATAATAATAACATGTCGAAAATAAATTTTTCTTTAGACCAATTTATAAATCACATATAAAATCCAAATAATTATCACGTATTTATTACCACAAGTGCACATGAAATTTCATTAAATATTGACATTCCTTTGGGCCGATCAATATTCATAAAATTACAAGTACCCAACTAATTATATTTTAAAATAAATTAATTTTCACAATAGAGGTCACTTTGGTGGCATATTATTTCAATTAATTTATTCTAAAATATATGTATCCATACCAATATTCAAATTTAAAATTATACAAATTAAACAAGAATTTTGATCAAAGTCAACTTTAGTCAACTGTGATCAAACCAATTAATTGGATCAAAACTTATTGGACCAAAGGTTCATATCCATAATTTGACCCAATTTATTATTCAAGCCCAAATTTTTTTTTGAAGTCCATAAAGTCTTGTAAAACTGTATATTTAATGGGTCAAACATATGAACTTTATTGGACTTAAATATTTTATTTAGCTTTATTAGGGTTTACTTGAATTAGAGAAACCCTAATATCCTTAACATAAATAAATACATATTGGCTCTTAAATAAGAAAACAAGTAAAAAATTCAAGTTAATTGTCCTAATTTTATAACCAAAGGCATACCCATAACTGAATTTCAGCGATATAAACAATTAACTAGGCTAAGTAAACTTGATTCTTGAAACGCGTGCCAATTAGACAATCGGCCAACTTAAAATCGCATAAAGAAACAATGGAAGGCCAAACAGTGAATCAATGAAAAAACCAAGACCACAGAATTCAATATAACCAAAACAATAGATAGCACTATCCATGAATTAGGTACTGCCATGAACACTAAGCTATAAGTTTATAACATATTCAAACAATCATGAGCAGAGTAGTGTTTGACCAAAATTTCCGTGCATCAAAAAACAGAAGCATGGAATAATTATGACCAAAAGACTAGAGACAAAACTAACAATATTCAAGACAAGCCAATTCACACAACATGAATGAGTTTCCATACAATTCGTTTCTACCGAATTCATGCAACTTCTAAATCTGAACAATTGGCCACTACATTTAAGAGATGATAACCATATAACCAAAATCCAAATTCGCACGACATAAAATATATCTATATACACAAATTACTGAATCTGAATTATTTCTCAATAATCAACCATACGGGCTCTGATACCACTTGTTAAGGTGGTTATCTAAACTTAATTTTTGGTGAAAATCATCACCTATTAAACCCAAAATCTAGATGGCGATTATTAAGAAATAAATTAACAGTAAAAAAATAGCGTGAAGCGTACCTGAATCCATATCGATAAACTGATATATGAATCTCCAAAGATATTGGAGTGGCCTTCCAGGTCAACACATATTTACCGATCCTTTGAGAGAACCCTTTAGTTTCTCTCTGGTATCTTTCCTGACGATGGGATATCAGGGAAAAGTTATTTTGTGGTATTAGGAAATACGACAACTAGAATGATACCTGTGACCTGGGGACCATAACCCTATTTATAGGTAACATTCCTGTTACCTTTTGGAACCCTATTTCAGCCCATCATAGAAATAGGAGCCCATAAGTCTCTACACATTAAAGGCCCACACCCTATTAGATACATTAAGTCCAAACTATATTTGATCACTTTAATTGGGCTTAACCTTAATTGACAGCTTGCAATACATAATTATTCACATATAAGTCCAATGTTAGATTAAGGATCCAACACTTTTTGCCTCTTTATAGTGATTTAATAGTGGTTCTTTTGATGCATCAGTTTTTTAACTTTACCATAGGTGTTAGAAATTTATACCCAACTTTTTAGGTTTTTTGGTTTTATAAGATGATTTTTGAGACTGCAATGCTTTTACATGGTATTTTTGTTGGCTGTATGAATGCATGGTAAGTCCCTACTTTTCTTCATGCCTTTTTAATTGTTTTAATTATTCTATTTTATATTATAGATCATTTTTCTCCATGTAGGTTTTATTTTGGGTCAAAAATATTGCATTTGAATATCTAACCTTTTAATCAAGAACCGTACATTGCATGAGTAAATTCTTCCAATTTACATTAGTTCAGCTAATTAGTTAACTCCTTGCTGTGCCTTCTTTATCTTTTTTATGGTGTGGCAATGGAAGCAAGATCGATGTGCAAGATAAGTGGGACACGTCAAAGCTGAAATCTGTGCATGACAATTGACAAGGCTAACTAATGCAACCCTCAAAAGTCATGAATCAGGTAGTAGCAAATCTTCATTTTTTTTAAGTTCAGGGATTAATTTAAGACTGATTCCATTTTACACCTTCAAACTTGTATTAATTGCCCACTTTACACCATAAACTCCCAATTTCATCTCATTTAAGTCTAATCAATGACAATGTTAGTAAAATTGATGGCATAAAGGATCATCAAAATCAATGACAATGTTAGTAAAATTGATGGCATAAAGGATCATCAAAATCAATGGCAATGTGTGCAAAATGATCAAAAGTAAATTAGAAGAAAATTAAGTATAAGGTATCACAATTAGAAGAAAATAATACAAAAAAAATTAGTGTAAATAGGAGGTCTCGAACCCAAGATCTCTCGCTTACACTCCCTTCTCCAATATCACCCAACTTATCTCTCCCCCAAGAAGAAAATAACACATTTTCATTAATTTGCACCATCATTTGGTTAGGATTGTCGATGTGGTCGGACCAACTCGAATTCGGTCCAAAAAAAGCCATATGAGTCTAGCCTTTTATTGAGTTGGGCTGACTTTGGACCTAAATATTAGTCCCAAATTAAATGTGAGTTGAACTTGGACCTTATTAGACTCAAACCCGATATAGGTTCAAACATTTAATCTACATTATATATATAATGTATTCATATTTTGATATATATATATATACATAGGAAATACTAATACTTTATACTTATGAGTTATGTGTCAAAATACATTAATATATATAAGAAATGTTAAATATACAAAATTATGTCAAAAGATTCTTAAGGACAAATCGTAGTATGAATAAATTGAGGATTTTTGAAGATGTATTGACTGTTGATCATGTTTTATTACTATTTTCCATGTACTTTGAACCAATTATATATATTATTGTTGAAAAATTCTTAGTTCATATACTTTTTAATGAATTGATATTAATTTGTGTATAGTTTTAATGTTGTGGTCATGTGAATGTTAAATTAGCTTTAGAACTTAATAGTTATAATCATTATATTAAGAAAATTAATGTGTAATAAGTAAGATTGGATTAAACCTAAATTAGGCTTACAGCCCAAATATTTTATGAGTTAAGTATGAGTTTTATATTTATTAACCTGAAATTCATAGTATGAAATTCGAAAGTGGTGCTAACTATATGAGTCGAGTTCAACTCAAATGACCCGTTTGACAGGCCAACAATTGGCTTGCTAATTTTTTTAACAATATTAATGATTGTGGCCATACAAATCAAAGACAATATGTTGAAAGTGGTCAAAAGGAGCCAAGGGACCGCAACTAGAATAAAACTGTACATCGTCATTAATTTATACTACTCTTTATCGCGTTAACTTTGTTAACTTTGTCATTTATTGGATTTAATTGGGACAAATTTGAGAATTTGGGTACAAAACAACTAAAATTGAGAATTGAGAGTGCAAAGTGTCCAAAATTAAAATTTGAGGTGCAAAGTGAAAAATTGGTATAGCACCCATTGAATCAAGTGCTTCTTCATATTGCTTTACTACTCCTTTGTTTATATTCCGTCTATCCCATTTTGATAGTTTTGTTTTCCTTTTTCATTCGTCTCAAATTATAGTCCACCTTCCAATTGAAAATAATTTTTCTAAAATACCCTTGTTTAATATACTTCATTATCAGTAAATACAACCTACCTTATTTAATACAACCAACTTTTCTACTAATAATTGCTTTGATATATGTTTTGAATGGTGAAATGTACTATCATTATTGCTATTATAATTAATGTAAAAATATAGTGATTAGTGATACTTCCAATATTAATATAAGGATATTTTAGAAAACATTGTGTTAGATTTACTTTTTCAAGTAGGTTATCTAATTTTTTTAAAAATTGTGTGAGAAAAAATCAAAATATCAAAGTGGGATAGAGGGAGTATAAAGTGTTAAACTCAAAAGAACTTATGAAATCTGATGTCTTATGTGTGGTTGGTTGAAGATGCAAGTTTGGTCGCACTTTTAGGTGAGCTCTTGAATTATTTAGATTCATGTTTAGTTGTTCTATGGATTTTAGTTCTCTTTTAATTGTTTTGGAGGTGTCAAGAATTGCAAGTTGTCAAAATTTTTTGGAAAATGGAGACTTTCTATTAGAAAATTGGTTTAATTTCTTTTAGGCAGGCTCCTTATTTTGTATCGAAGTAATTAGTTTTCTAATTGTTTTAATTACTTGAAATAGTAGTCAAAAAATTTCCCTTTTGTATGAGTTTAGGAATTAGAAGTTATTTCCTATTTTGTATAAAATTAGGAATTAGTAGTTATTTTCTGTTATTACTTAGGTGTTGGCCAAGCAATGTAGATTATAAATAAGTGGGGGTTGGCATACTATTAAATGGCACACAAAGGCAACATATATCCTTATATATGGAGTGAGAGAGGGTTATTGAGAAATGAGAGATAGCATATAAGAATTGGATTTGAATTCAAGTTGTATAGAGTGTTCTTTTCATAATAAAGAACGAGTTTCTTTCCATGAACGTAGGTTTAATGATAGAGTCAAATCATATTAAATTTTGTGTGTCGTTTACTTTTCATACTTATGACTCATTTGTCATTGAATTATTCTGTAATTGATGTCTCAATAGTGGTTTAATTCGCATCTGCATCCCAACACCTTCTAAACATGTTCTCTGAAGATTGATGTTAATGAGGCATTGTCAATTACATGCTGAAGATTAAATGGTACTTCAGGTTCAATTGCTGGCAGTTCAAGCATTTATGGTAGAGAAATTAAATGTACCTATGATGTTGTTCATATATCATTTATGGTAGGGAAAATTAAGAGTTTTTATGATGTTGTTTTTATTGAAACTTTAGCTTTTCCAAGAGACCTCCAGTTTGCAAGTTTCATTGACTTTCCTCATTTTGTTTTGGAGAGGGATGTTTCAAATGTGGTAATTGTTTCATGAATCATCCCACGATTAGCTCATTCAATATGTGGTAGTTTTTACATAATTTACATAAGTTATTTGTATCAAATACAGTATCCTAACCCCGGGATTTGCCCAAAAAAAAAGTATGAAATAATCCAGTCAATTGCGGGGTTATCGTCTAGCCAGCAAAGATAAATATAATTTCAGGAACGTTTTGTTTCTATTTATGGACGTTTTCTAACTTATACTATGGTTGAAGACCATTTTGTGCAGAATAACTAGAATAGTCATGGTTTATTTGTTTGTTAGGTATTATAATTCTTTTTGTAATATTTTTCATATATTATAATTAAGTTGTGCCGATGTATAGCTATGTACTTCAATATCTTTTAACCCATGTTTTCAAAATTTTCTAATCCAACAAGGTTCTTTAATATAATTTACTTGTGTATGTATCCTATCATGCATATATATGTTCTGGAATGTTGTATTCCCAAATCGAGTTTTTACCAAGTTCATATTTCTCTGCTTTTCTTTCTTTAGATTAGATCTAAGGAAATATTATGAATTTCATTTTTCCCTTCCTTTTAATCCCAATTTGCTAAAAGTATTAAATACTCTAAACTAGATAAACATTAAATGTTTTCATAATTGCCATAAACTAAGCTGACGGTGCAAGTGCACGGGTTACAATCCAGTTTGTTGTGGTAGTAAATTTGAAAAATCTAATTTAGTCTCCTTATTTATCCAATCTTTACTTTTACACTTATTGTACATTTTCGCCCCTTGGGGTTGGGTCGTATGGTTTCGGAATAGCCTAGTTAAGTTCCGAAATCGCGTGTTCGAGTCACCTCTCTATCGCTTGTGTATTCTTGAGAACTTGGGTGCACAAGCACAAGAAGATTAGTCCAGCAAAAAGTTGGGATACTCCCTGTGTTGAAAAAAAAAACAATTATTGTACATTTTCATGAATTTGTACACTTTTTATGTAAATTCTTGTAGTTTCACTATGATTATTATGGATTTTTATGTACATTTTATACTTTTCTTTTATCAACTTAATTATATTCAAATGCAACATCAAGGACCAATTTGGACAAAATTGAGTACATTAGGAACTAACATTTTTTTTATTGAGCAAATAATAAGAGCTTTTATTGATGAAAGCAACAAGGCACGTACACAATGGCAGGGAGGAAAAAGAAAAAAACCACTCCCACATCTTTCTCCATCACGCAAGATACTACTTGTCTGCTATACAATTACACAAGGCACTACCAGTCCAACATTAGGGACTACATTTGTTACCGATTAAACATTAGTCTTCTTTTATGAAAATTGAATACTTCTATGACTGCATTTGTCTTGGCCGAAATACAGCTTGGCCCACATCGCAAACATATGGGCTAGGAATGGCAATGGGACGCGGGACCCTCCACCACCCTCGACCCGCTGCCCACTGGTCTTTCTCAGCTCCGCCCCACTTTGGTTCCCCAGCAAAGGCATACACGAGGTTAATAAAAATTTGTCATGTAATTGTTTTGTAATCAAATTTTTGTTAAAAATTAGGTACTTAAAATACCAACACATAATTAAGTCATTCATTATTCATTGTAATTTTACAATTGAAATTCATAAGAACAATCAAATAAAAGCTATTTTATATACAATTCAATATAATAAGATAAATATAATTAAAGTAGCCATCACTTTTGAATTTTAAGAATCATTCTACCAAAACATGCCATTAATCATCAAGTCTTCATTCTTCAATTGCCATTAGAAATTTAAGATAAATATATTAGTAAATTTAGTATAATTAAATAATAATTTCTATTAGTATACATGTATACTTATTAATGTTATAATACTAATATACATTATATAATACTTATAACTAATAATATGTTTATAACTAATTATATATATATATATAGACCACACACACATAATTAATTATACTCCCCCGCCTCCCACTCTATTTTTTAATAGGGAGGGAAACCCCCCCCCAACCCCCGCCCCATAACCCCTATTGGGGCGGATGCATATGGTTACCCGCCCCAATTGCCATATCTATTATGGATCGAAAATGCCATTTTTCCAAAACTAACAACAAATGAAAATAGTTGTCTTTTCAACGCAAATCTACACTGAGCAAAAAAAATTAATATTTTCAGCATAATGTAAACCAATGTGTAATGATGTAACAATTAGTTTAAAACGATAGCAGATCATCCTTAACGACAGCTGCCCTCCAAGAAAAGAAAAAAATATATAAAAAAAAAGGTAGGTCCTAACTCCTATGCTAGATTCTTTATATTCTGTAATGACGTTGGATCTCATATTTTTAATATACACAATCCGTTCGTGTATCTATGGTCAAAGCCCAAAGGCACCACGATGCCCAACGCTTAACTAAATTTAATTACAAGCCTAACTCCCTAGTGGCCTAGTCCCAACATAATTAATAATCCATCTGTCTTACTTTGATAATCTTGATTTTTTTTATACAGTTTAAGAAAAATTAGTTAAGTTTGTTGAAAAAGTAAATCTAATCTAATGTTTTTCTAAAATATCCTTACATTAATATTAGAAGTATCACTAATAACTATACTTTTACTTTAATTACAACGACAATAATGATGGTATATTGTACCATTCAAGAACCAGGACCAAGATAGATTTCCTATTTGATTTTAATAAAGAAATATATTAAATAAGTATATATTATAAAAATTAAAAGTTAACTATATTCTTCAAAGGTCGGCCTAATGGACACTTATTAAAATATATTTGAGATATTATATTTTTGAAATGTAAGATTAATTAGGAAAAGTAAATAAATACAGCAAAGGGTAGAAAAGATTAAAGATGGAAAGTATATAAATACAATGGAGGGTAATAATTACTAATCTATATATATATATGATAGATTATGTGAAATTGCGTACCCATTAAAAAAATCATTCTTTAATTAGAAGGTGAACTATAATTTAGAAAGAATAAAAAAGAAAAAGCAAATCTATCAAAGTGGGATGGAGGAAGTATATTGTTTAAGTACAATCAAATTAAATTTATTGTTAGCATGGATTATTCTGGAGTATCACGAACCGAGGGAGTGACTGCATTACCCAAAGTACTTAAAGCAATTTGTTACATGTATCAGGTGACCATTGAACATCCGTTAACACACTTAAATTCCATCTAATCTGCTATACATATTCACACATTAATAATTAATACCCCCTTTGTATTTATATATTTTATCTAAATAATTTTATATTTCAAAAATTTCACACATAAAATCTATTTTAACGATTGTCCAATGAGTACTCGAACAGACCCTTACTCTTAACAAATTTTGGCTATTGTACCGGCGCGAGGTTTACCCAGTGCACAATCTCGGGTAGTGGCTACGGTTCTTTTGTCAAAAAAAAAAATTTTTTTGACTGTTCATTCCCTCTTTTAAATTTAGTAGGATTAAGCATAACTTTATCTGATGGTTATCGTTCTTGGTCACCTGCAGGTAACAAGGGTGAAACCCCTAAACATTTACAAATTTGCAATCACATGAATAACAGTTCATTAAAGTTTTCTTGAATTTCTTTTTGCTTGGAAGATTGTGTTCGACTCTTCTAATCCTGAAAAGGTAGAGAATTTGCGGTGTCTCGGTTTGAAAATTAATATAATTTGAACCCAATCATCAAAACTTTAAGTAGTAGTATTAAATTGTAACAGCAAAGACCTCACACAAATCTATGAAGAAATTTGCAATTGTTAACATCAAATAATCAGAAAAAGACAAGAACCTGGACCAATATGGACTTCCTAAACTTTAAGGGTGCTTCAAGGCTGAAGTCTACTTTTGCTATTTTGCTTGCCACAGACTCGAGTGGTTGGTTATACGTATGATTTTAAGGCATTCTTAGTGCAACAAGTCAATTAAAGAGAAAGCTTAGAAATTAAATCATATCTCTCATCATCTTTCCCTTAATTTTTAGGCATTTTGTCTTATACTCTCTCCTCTGTCTGATGAAGATAGGGTCACTTTTCTTTTATGATGGTTTCAAATTATAGATATGTTTCCTTTTTATAGGGGTAGTTTGTTTACCAATTTATTTCCATGCCCATATTTAATGTATATTTTTATCAACAAATATACTCTTCAATTGGTGAACTATTTTAGGAGTAACAAATACAACACTAGAATTAGTATTAATTGAAGTGCATATGAGGAATGTACTAAACAAAAATGATTGTATTAACTACACTAACTTATATATTTTAATCTGTGTGAAAATGGAAGTAAACCTATCTTTATAGAAGGAAGGGAGTAATTTTGAGACTTCTTAAACTACTTTTGCTCCATAATCTGACGGTTTAGCAAATATGCTACTGATGTGGTTTAGCAAATATGCTAAACTGTACGTCTTAGCACTAGTTCAAACTCATGATGTCTGTGAGTCTAAAATTCTTCATGCCTCAGACACCCCAATTTGGGCACACATTTTGGAACTCCAGAGGAGCAACATATTTATTCAACTATTGTGTCTCTAAACTAAGGACGCGTTTGATAAGTGGATTCTCTAGGGGTTTCAAAGTTAATCATAGTGATGCTTACTGTTTGGTCAAGGTTAATCACAAAGAGTTGATGGGTATTATAAACATGTTCTATGGGTTTTGTGATTAACTACTTTTTATTAAGAAATCAAGGGTTTCTCAAGTAGGTAATTCATATTTTTAATTAAAATAAAAAGTTACAAAATGCTAGAAGAAAACTGAGAGAGTGAAGAAAATTTAGAAGAAAAAGGAAAAAAAAAATGTAAAAACTTATGTCTAAAATTCAGTTACCAAACACTCTATGAATTTCAATAAAACTCATTACTATTAAATAATTAATGCTAGTAATAGTAATAGTGATTGCTGAACTTTTACCAAACAACTGCTAAGAAAGTTAAACCACTGCAACTATCTCGAACTTTTGATGGTTAGATTTGACCCAAGTTCAAAACTCGCAAAATGCACGATATAATTAACAGGATGTACTATTATTTACAAGTCTCCAGTATAGATTATGAAAGTCAAACCTATTAGCAGAATTATCAATGACAGGTTAGATCATGAAATCTGGTATTGTACCTTTCCTCTTACACAGGTTAGATCAATAGAATTTCGTACAAGTAAACCAAGTAATTACTTGTTAGTAAGGTGAGACCAGTTCATATATCTTGGAATATAATGGATTTGTTAACTTAGACTCTATTTGATAATCCAATTCAATACTTAAATTTAATGGATTCGAATCTTAATATATTCAAATATATTTGATAGTCAAAAATAGAACATCTTAATTAATTAAATGGGTTTAAATTGTATAGGAAAAACTTATTCTAAAAAATAAGTAATAAGTTGTTCACTTAAAACTTAATGCAAAATACATTCAAATGTTAGAATTTTATTATTTAACAATTCAATAATTTAACAGATTCAGATTTTAGATTTCAGACTTTAGGTTTCACCTTTCAGTTTTATCAAACACACCCTAACTTAATAAGCAGAAAGTAAGAGGATTGGGATTTAAAACTTATAAAATGGTGAGATTATAACAAGCAAAAAGTTCTATCACCATATTTGAGGTAGTTGTCCTCATTTCTACCCTTTATGGGTTGTTGTTGTTGTTACTTCTGTTCTTTGTGATAAATCATATGTGCAAAATTAATTTACAATATGAAAATCAGGTAAGATTTTTTTAAAAAAAGGTAAATTTCATTTTTTTTTTTTTGCATTAACATAATTTAGATGATGGGCTAGAGCCATTTATAGTCCACATTATTAGATGACTAACTTTGTTCTGTGTTTTTTTTAATAGCAGATATATGTTTTATTTCATACTATATCTTAATGAAAAGAAGCGCAACAATACATGCAAGATTAACCATAAACCTTGGAAATTTACAAAGAAAATTTTATCTTAACAAATTTCGCATTGGCAAGTGATGTTTTACGTTCTTTTATTTTGGAATTAAAAACAGACAAAAGAAAAGCCTGGAATATGGACATTCTGGTTTTCTATTAAAACTGTTACCAAAGTGGGAAGTGGGAAGAATGGCTAAAATAGTCCCTCGAATTTTCAGTAAAGCCTTTTAGGCCCTCAAGTTTAAAATTAAGCAATTTAACCTCTCACAAACTTGTAAACTATTATGGTTCCAAATTCCATTTATTGTCATCTTCCCAACGTAATTCCCAACATCTTACGCCTTTCTCATGCTAAGACATAATTTGAGTGCACAACTTGAGAATAAGTTTGAGGGTTATTATCACTTTATCCCCTTCAACTATATCACTACTATCAGTTTACCCTCTAACGTTATCTTTTAGTCACTTCACTCTTATAAGTAATTCAACTCAACATGTTAAGAAATTTTGGACAAAAATACCCTTTTATTCTATAGCATTACTACATTGTTATTACTACTTTATTCTTTTAAATTATAGTGATATAATCACTTTAATTCCTAACTTTATTTTCTAAGCATTTTACTTCATCATTAATTTAACTAGTATGATAAATTTTTTTTTAAATATATTTACCCTTATATATATAATTAAAATTAAAAAAGTTGGAATGATTATTCTTCTTTTTTTTCACTTTAAGAGATCCAAAAATATAAAATTAAAAGAGTTTTCTCAAATTTCTTTTTTTACACTTATTAATACTAGGAAAAGAAAAAGAAATAGGAAAGAAGGAGACAGAAAATTAGATTTTGTAAAGAAAAAAATAAAAAAAAATTTAACATTATCGTATTAATTTAAGATTGTTGGAATTAGGATTGAAATCTGGTGGTAAATAATAAAAATATTTAATTCTTTTTTATTTGTACTTTTTTAAAAAAAGAATTGAGCTCTCTCTCTCTCTCTCTCTATCTCTATCTCCCCCTCTCTCTTCCCCTCCCGATCTTTCTATTTTTTTTTAATATTAATAAGATTGCCAAGAAGAAAGAGATTAATACTTTGACTTTTTTTTCTTGATACTAAAGAGGAGAAGAGTCACTCTAAATATTTTATTATTTTTATTATACAAAAAGGAGAGTACTTTCTTCTAAAGTTTTTTAACTTGCTAAATTGGTTTAATGGTAGATAAATTGCCTAAAAAATAACTCTATGGGGTAAATTGATAATGAGAGTATAGTTTATGGGGGTAAAGTGATAGTAACTTGATGGGCTAAACTTATTTTTTTATTTTAAGGGTTAATCACATTTTATCGCCCTTAAAGAAATACCCAATTTCTCAGTTTACCCCCTAATCTTTAATTTTGCTCACTTAACCCCCTTTAGGAAAAAATTGCCCTTGCATTATTTTGACTTTTCATTTACCTTGTTTTCCTTTCTTTTATTTTTTTTCTCTTTCTTCTTTATTTAATTCTTCTTCTTTCCCACAAAAATCTTCACCTTAATGATTGAAATTAAAAAAGAGGAATTGCAGAGATCTATCTTCTCCTTAAATGATTAAAAAAATATTCAAATCACTTTCCTAAAATAAAATGTTTTTAGCCTTTCAATTCTTTTAATTTTGGATTTTCCTCTTTCCTTTCTAGTTTCTCATTTTATTCTCAAGAAAATATCATAAGATTAAATTGTTTTCCTTTCTTTTATTTCTTTTTCTCTTTCTTCTCTCTTTCATCCTTCCCAATAGAAATTCCATTTCAACGAAAATTTTTGTTTTGAGTTTTTAATTGCATATTTCTAGGTGAAGGTTTAAATTGCATCAAAAACTAATTTTGATTTTTTGTATGATGCCACGTGTCACAAATTTCAATTGATGATTATTAATCAGGTCACAATTTCATCTTAAGATATTTTCTTGGGAATAAATGAGAAACTAGAAAGGAAAGAGGAAAACCCAAAATTAAAAGAATTGAAAGGCTAACAAAATTGTATTTTAGGAAAGTGATTTGAATATTTTTTTTAATCATTTAAGGAGAAGATAGGTCTCTGCAATTCCTCTTTTTTAATTTCAATCATTGAGGTGAAAATTTTTGTGGGAAAAAGGAAGAATTAAATAAAAAAGAAAGAGAAAAAGAAATAAAAGAAAGGAAAACAAGGTAAAATGAAAAGTCAAGCTTTTCCCATGTTTTTGCAAGGTTAATGATGTGAATTCCTGAGCCGTTAACAATAAAAATCAACATACAATTAAAACAAAAGTAAAAGACTCACAAGCACATTCAGTAAAGCTTTCAAGCACACCGAAAAAAAGGCCATCTACAACTAGCTAAGCCTACAACCTAGCTGCTCGTCCAAAATTCTACGTCAGGTGTCCTAATTTTAGAGTAACAGAAGCCAAATTCCTAATTCTGCACCATTTCAAGTTTCATTCAGTTCCAGCTAGATCATAACGTTAGGCATAATTTAACTTCAAACGAGACGAAAGAAAAAGCCCGACATATTCAAAGATTGTCACTCACACCTAAAATCAGAAATTTATTCCCCATAATTTAACTTCAAAATTGAGATCCCATCATACTCGTCAGGACTTGCACTACCATCAGAATTGACTACTAAAAGATAATTGCCCAAAAAATGTGAGAACCTAACAAGGCAAATAATACCAGAACGATTAGACATCTAGAATACCATAAGATCCTCATACACCAGACGAGTAACGACATAGCACGGTACTAACAAATTAATTTAAAAAATAAATTTAAAATATGATCAAAATAAAATAGAATGGGAATTTACCGTCGTTGCGGCGCTTGAAGACGTAGCGCTCCATCTGGAAATCGCAGTTTTTGGTACCGAGGTGGACTTCGGCGGCCAACATCATTTGGATGTCGGCCTCCTTCGTCGACAGCTGTTTCTGCGTAGTAGCAGTCGCCATTGTTTTGTCAATCCCTCTCTCGCTTTTGCTCTTTTGCCTGTCGGGCGGGGGAAACTGGCGGAAACTAGGGTTGTTCTGGTTTCCGGAAAATGAACACGAAGGCTGGCATCTTTACTGATGACTGAAATAAATATATAGCCCTTATACCCTCATCAGAAACCCTAGTTAATTTTCTTGACTTAATTGCCCCTGGGCTCTCTATGTCTATTCAGACTTCAGATCAGACTGTTGTGTTGTTCTTGGCCCGTTTCAAGCATAGGTAACCAGTCCAAAGACCAAGGCCCACTAAAGAGCTTACCAGTACTGCTATACTCGAGCCGAGTCGAGCTCGACTATTGCTATACAGTCTATACTCAAGCTCGACTTGACCTATAAATAACTTAGAGCTCGAGTTCGATTGAGTGGAAAAATCTCAAACTCGAGTTTGACTCGAGAAAATCTTTAAAAGCTCGAGACGAGACTCGACAAGGCTCGACCTTTAGTCAAACCTTATTCAGTCGAGCAATTAAGCTTTTTGACTCGACACCTTACTTGTAAATTCAGTATAAGTTATATCCATAATGATCATTTTATAATTATAATACATATATATTATTTATATTATATATATTATTTAAATTATACGGCTCGATGAGCTGCAAAATTCTGACTTGAACTCGACTCAAATGTGGACTCGAGTAGCTCGAGACTCGGCTCGAACTCGGTCAAACCGAGTTCAAGCCAAGCCATTGACCAAGCTATTCGCGTACATCCCTACTTACCACCCTTTTTTTTTGTTTAATTTTCTGTTGAACTACTTTCGCCCAAAAAAAAATGTCATCAAAGCGAAATTAGAGTTATAAAATGAAAAATTAGAGTTTAAGCTCATCCATCGTATAGCCTGGCTTTTTTTTTTCATCACATAGTCTAGCTAGTATAATGTTTCATAAATAGATGATTATTCTACGGGGCTAAAATTCCAAATTTGTATTTTTGCTTTGGCACATAGCTTGGTTGAGAGGATATGCTTAGCTTAGATGAAAAGGAAGCAATAACTGTATTGTGAGATTTTCAATTCTAGTTTATTTAGTTGAAAAGAATTTAAGAGCTGTATTGTAAGATCATTAGTTCGAGTCTTGCTAGCATCGTTGCCTGTATCTATGAATTGTCTCGTTGTGACAAAATGGTAAGAATTAATACCATGAAAATTATCAGTTCAAGTCTTGCCAATTTGCCAGCCTTCTTGTTGCTATATGAGGCAGGCTCTGGGAGATTTTTTAGAACGGCCCAGCTGTCTCGTGCCAAAAACAAGCCTTGGTGCTAAGGGTGGAATTAAACGATTAAAGAAACGAATTTAAGGCATTTGCTTTACAAATTTCTTAAGAAAGTGATGAGATATTCTCTGCGTTTTAGCAAACATTGAACCAACTGAAAAAAAAAAGGTATCTAGATCCACCCCGAAGTACAAGAATCATAAGAGTCCACCCAAAGAGGAGGCTATTGCAGAAGCCTTTGAGTCCATGGCCTCTATTACTCCCTGCAGAACTGCACGATGGGTATGAAGATCTATCACGGTTGAAAGATTTGTAGGACAGGGTGGAAAAGGATAACACTGGAAAGCAATCCAGTTGGCAATGTAGTTCAAGGGGAGCAGTAGAGATATTGAAGTCATTACAAAGCAGATGCGTGTATCAGATGTTTGAGCAAATTGGAAATCGGCTGCCAGAATTAGATAATGCACATAGCCGGAGGATTATACGATGTCAATTCGTTAAGTCCTGCGTATGAACTCCAAACCAGATTCTCAGATTGTTATGCTGCTTCAGCCAATCCTTGATGGCGTAACTGTCCAAACATGAGGAGACCAACAAACCATTGTCACAGCCACCATTTCTGCAACTCAACAACACCTGCAACAAGACCAGCTACATGCTTCAGCATTTATCCCAGAACGCAGTGCAACAGATCAAGTGTTGCTCCAAACATCTCATCTCAGCCTATTCGTTGTTTTACCATACTTCACCCAGAATTTTCAGGTTACATCAGATTAAATAG